>NC_037094.1:48825274-49143001 GCF_002994745.2 Rosa chinensis | reverse complement strand
GCACCCAACATATACACCTACTTAACTGTTTAAGCACCGGTGCTCATTAATTAGGTTCCCTAAGACGAGATAAACAAAAGGAATACTGACTCATACCCAATCCATCATAAAGTCACAATTTTTATCTGTGGTGGAGATGAATATCAATGTTGGTGCTCCAAAATTCCTTTATTTGCATATAGATATTGGTGCCTAACAGAATCCAAGAAATTTAGAGGTCAAACAAGCACCCAACAATACTTGCTATGATATTCTCAGACTCTCTCAAAAACAAAAACAAAGACAGCTCAAGTTGTAGCAGAATCCATTTAACAATGATTGAAAACAAATTTAGGATTCATTTTTTCAATAACATATGTCCTGGATCCCGATCAGACAGAGTCCATTTTTTTTTTCTTCACTATAAACTTCCTTTGATACTTTCCACAGTCAAAGAGTTTAGACACCATTCATTTAGTATTCCTTGACAACGAAGAAAAATCACCGACTTACATCTAGTGCAATAAGATGAGAAATCCAACCGAGGTCAACAAGCAAGCAGGGTAAGTAACAAATCAAAAATTACTCCTGAACATGGACATTGAGAAGAAAAGCTGTACTTGCTTGGTTTATGGTCAACAGCACGAAGATGGATGCACTTTACCATCCATGCCACATAATAAGGGCATGTAGATACCTAAAGGCGATCAACAACTCATTTTAGATAATCCTTGTGTTTCTAGACTCCTTTAAATTGACAAGATAGTCTATGTAGACATTAGTTTTTACAAAACAGGTGACTGAATCATTGTACAAGATCAGATCTGATCTGTTTCTATGGTCATGCCCTTGAAAACACAAATTTAATAAGTATAATGGTCTATAATGAAGAACCATTTCTTCAAGTTCCTACCGCAATCAGAATGCTTGTGGTACTCACTTTCTTTCTATTGCAAAACTGAATGACATTTCTCTGCATTCGACTATGCATGAAAACAACCTTCTATACATTGGGCACAGAACTTTGGTATTGTAAAATCAGGTTACTCACTATGAGCCCCATATCTGCGTGCAAATTCTTCCCCTCCTGTAAGCCTCTCCACAACATCGAAAGGAAGGCCAATCATCTCGAATGTTTTTTCCCACAATTGAAAGTGTCAACATCATGAGCTTCTTCGGAAGGATTTGTTGGATTGCAATCTTGAGAAACGAAAGCACAAACAGGACAGTCATATGGTTTCAACAATTGACAGAACTCTAGAACCTGAGGATCAGTGGCTGCAAAGAGAGCACTCCTTGAGCCTGCATTGCAATAAATCATCACAAGGCCGGTTTTCACAATCCCTCATCCCCTATTTTAGTACCTTGTTATCTAAACTCTCACCCAATAGGAGTTCTGTTCATAATTTTGGTGAGATGAGTTTATTCTTTGAGTCATGACATCATCACTCGTTACTGCTGTTGATTACCCTAGGCCAGTAGAAGACTGCTTGTTAACTTCGCAATAATTAAGATCAAAGAATGCTTGCATCTGGTGGTCTTCAGACTTACATATAATATATATATATATATATACAGATCCTATCCAGAGCGAGGCATCGCTTTGAAATTTCAGAGCGAGGTTAGGGTTTAGGGTCACTTTTCGGTCTCATATCCACATCTCAACCGTTCAGTTTTTAGGTACTACTGTATAGATCATCTCTGCAAAATTTCAACGAAATTGATGGTCTTTAAGGTATCTAACTCGCTTAAACCAATGGACAAACTGAATCTGTCCAACCTGAACCGTACTAGCTTTAAGGCAGTTATCAATGCCTTAACGACCATCAATTTCGTTGAAATTTTGCAGAGATAATCTATACAGTAGTACCTAAAAACTGAACGGTTGAGATGTGGATATGAGACCGAAAAGTGACCCTAAACCCTAACCTCGCTTTGAAATTTCAGAGCGAGGTTAGGGTTTAGGGTCACTTTTCGGTCTCATATCCACATCTCAACCGTTCAGTTTTTAGGTACTACTGTATAGATCATCTCTGCAAAATTTCAACGAAATTGATGGTGTTTCAGGTATCTAACTCGCTTAAACTAATGGACGAACTGAATCTGTCCAACCTGAACCGTACTAGCTTTAAGGCAGTTATCAATGCCTTAACGACCATCAATTTGACTGACAGATTCAGTTCGTCCATTGGTTTAAGCGAGTTAGATACCTTAAAGACCATCAATTTCGTTGAAATTTTGCAGAGATGATCTATACATTAGTACCTAAAAACTGAACGGTTGAGATGTGGATATGCGACCGAAAAGTGACCCTAAACCCTAACCTCGCTCTGAAATTATATCAGATCCTATCCAGAGCGAGGCATCGCTTTGAAATTTCAGAGCGAGGTTAGGGTTTAGGGTCACTTTTCGGTCGCATATCCACATCTCAACCGTTCAGTTTCTAGGTACTAATGCATAGATCATCTCTGCAAAATTTCAGCCAAATTGATGGTCTTTAAGGTATCTAACTCGCTTAATCCAATGGACGAACTGAATCTGTCCAACCTGAACCGTACTAGCTTTAAGGCAGTTATCAATGCCTTAAAGACCATCAATTTCGTTGAAATTTTGCAGAGATGATCTATACATTAGTACCTAAAAACTGAACGGTTGAGATGTGGATATGCGACCGAAAAGTGACCCTAAACCCTAACCTCGCTCTAAAATTTCAAAGCGATGCCTCGCTCTGGACAGGATCTGTATATATATATATATATATATATATATATATATATATATTATATGTCATATTTCTGTATACACATAGCAAAAAGAATCACCTTCATGTGGGGTATCAAACAATAGCCATCTTGAACGATTCTGGGAAGATCGTCAGCAATTTATTGGATATCAAACAACAGGAGACTCAATTGATAAAACTACAGAGCATCGCATTGGAATTGCAACAGGTCATATGTAGAGAAGTACATAAATCTTTTGATCTTGGTCTTGGACTTAGTTTAAAGGATACAGAATGTGATGTGTGAATTTCTGTGCGCGCGCGTGTAGCAGATTTGAAACTGAAATCTCTAAGGTAATTCTAACTAGACCGTCAATCAAAAAGCCTATAGTTACCAAGAATTAAATCCTACTTCAAAGTAACAAGATGGGGGAACACATCAAGATGCTACATTTGTCTGGACTACTCCAGGAGAAACACATGTTAGACAGATACCAGCTTCAATTCAGTAGGCAGAACAATTACGTGATTGATACCAAGGCAAGCCATTTAAGTTACTGATATAAGCGGCATAAGTGCAAGGGTGACGAGAATCCCACAAATGGACACCCTCATTATTGGCACCGAAATTGGCTAACTTGTCAGAGACCTAGTTTCCTTACCGAAAGATTTGGGAAACAAGGAGATGCATTTTGGCTAGGAGGACACGACAATTACCCCATTGAGTAGCCGAGAGCCAATGAACTGATGAAAAAGAGGACGAGAGATATTTAACCGCGCTCACTCGATAATAAACTTCTACTAATTAATACCTTCATGAACTCAATTGAAGTTTATAATTTTAATTTAAGGTTGCAAGTTGCAACTAGGTGTCTAGGTCTAGTTTGCATACACACAGATTACATTTCTTTGCATGGTAAAGTGACCACCAAAAGATCACTCTATCCAGAGACAGTTGAGTGCAGGTTATTGCAGTTTGTTGATACAACACAAATGGCTACAAACTATGAACAAACTAAATAACATTATCCATTCCTGAAGATCATGGAACTGACAAAGGAATTCACATTAAGAATTTGACTTGGAGGAGCCTCTACCAATACTGAAAATAGTTATGGAGCCAGATAATTCACTTGTGAGTGCTTTTCAATCAGCTTCTGCTTGATGCAGTAAACGATTTCAATGGACCCTGCCACCCTGCAATAGGTTTAACCAAAAACTGCAGACAAGATAACTTTCGACTGAAACAGATCATCTGAAAACTTGATTCTGTAACCTTACTTCATTAGGAAACAAGGAGCTGTTTTATACACTTCTACAATCGGACTGCTCAATTATCAATTTGCAGGAGCTACAGCTGGTAATGGGATTACAAGGCAAATAAGGAGAAAAGAAAAGGAAAAAAAAAAAAAAAACTAAGAGAGCCTACTAACTGAAGCTAACTCAATACAGGGCTAAAGATGCTGAAGCTAAGTCATTGCCATTACAAAGATGTGTTCAATAATTGTTCAAGTTAAATTGACTCATCATGTGCTGAAGAAGGTCCAGATCTTCTTCCCTATTGACGCTTGACCAGGATGATCCTCATCATCATAGTCATCGCCGCTCTCATCGCCTGTGCTGTTGTCACTCTCACCGCCTGTGCTGTTGCCACCACTAGATTCTGTGCCATTCACTTCCGTACTCAACTCTGTCTCTTCAACCAACTTCGTTGCATCAGCATCAGCATCAGCATTGCCATTAACAGTGTCTTGTGGTTCTGGTGTTGCAAACTGTACCACAACAAAGAGAAGTTACAACAACTTCATAAGAAAGGTTCAGAAATTTCAGCTACAAACCATCACAAATTTTAAGAAACAAAAACTAAAAAATTGGGGGACATTACCCTCACAACTCTCTCCTCTGTTGACTCCACAGTTTTTAATGTTGTGACCTGTATCAGGTCTACACCAACAGATTCAGGATTTGATTCTTCCTTCCTTGTACTTTTCAGGTGAGGCGCTGCTGATGTTCCTGCCAATGTGCCTGCACTGAACAACATTCATACAAAACTTTACAATACTTAAACATACATGGAAATCATATTATACTTTAATCTGTCGACCAGGTCACATGTAAAACACCAGAACGTGAATATAGTTCCATAGTTATCAACAACAAACATGGATCAACATATCATCTTGATGATGTCTGTGTTAAAATTGTATCAAATGATAGGAAAGAACAATCAATTTTTTCTGCATACCAATAACTCAGTGAAACCCAAGTGATTGATTGCTCTTGGACCATCATTTGAGAAAAGAAACAGTGAACAAGGCACTTCAAGGCTCACTGAAGTTAAGCCAGTATGACCAGTTATGCAACTGGTAGGAGCTTGGAATAAATTATTCTGGGTCGAAATGTTCATTTCATATGTCATCCATAACCAGAACAATTCCTTGTAAGGGTCAAACAACAGTTCTTTCAAAAGAAGAAAAGTATGTTGCAGAGCCAACTAAAATGCTATAGGACTAAGTACAGGTTTAACTTATCAAGTTTCAACTCAATTTGAGCATTTAAAAGGGGACCAACAATCTATATTAACATAATAGATATACAAAGAGTTCAGAATACGTTTAATTTATGGAATTGACAACGTTTTGGGAATCCCAATAGTACGAAAAACCTTAAGTAATTGGAAACAAACCCAAAAATGGATGTAGCATAGCAAAGACTCACAATACATCTACTTAGACACATAAAATGCTGGTCTTGGAACTTGACACCAGTTGAATTACCAAATCCTCAGTCCAAGTGGGTCAAAATATTATCATCACGCCAAACTGCAAACACTATTTTGAAATTTACTTCCATATTAGCTGCCATTGCGCCATATGATTTCATACAGAACATTAAGGAACTTACGTCTTGCGGTGTCTGAGATTATATCGCTGTTCTCCAGGGGTTTGCACTGCTGAAGCAACGGGTTGGCGCCTCTTCCTACGCCCACCAGCTGTGACACTACCAGAACGTCCTTCGCTATCACAATCATCTTGCTCGCTTTCTATCCTGGAGCTCTGAGGGCGGGCTCGTTTCCGACCAATGCTCGTAAAACTGGAATCACCTTCATTTATGTAACTACTCTCATTAAGCAAACTTGCATTTGATGCTTCTGGAGTTTCTCCTAAAAATTTCTTTGCGTCTTCAACAACTTCCTTCACTGAGTGTGTTCTAGACAATCTAGACTTGCGTCCCCTAGCTGGTTTTCTTCGGCCACTTTTCAGCTCTGATTGCTCAGAATCTTCTGGAATGTCTTGCTCCTGGCTGTCAACGAAACTGTGATCGTCAATTGATGGAGCATACCCATCATCCACCTTCTTAGAGTTGTTATCATTTACGACTGCTTGAGCATTGGCCGAGTCATTACATCTCCTAACAGATGGCTGTGGCTCTTCATGACTGCTAGCACCTCTTGCTTCCTCATCAGCAAGCAAGTTGGGTTCCTTTCCTTTCTGCATAGCCGATAGTGGTGGTAACTCGGTAGATACAACATGTATTTTATTTGATGTTACTTTGGAAACTACTAACTTGCATTTCTGTTGCAGTTTTTTCCCCCATCCTGACTCTTTATGTTCAGAATCAGGAACAGCGTCAGCATGGTACATCCCAGGTACTTGGAGATCAGAGAGAACAAATTCCCTTGTTATTTCTCCACAGTCCTTGCAACTCTTAACCTTCTCAACAAAGGCAAGAAAGCGACCTCTTTCCTCAATCAGCTGTTCCCTCTGGCACTTGATCTTCTTGCTAAGCATGTCAAGCTGATCTATGTCTTCTCGCATTTCAAGTTGGTTCGCTTCCAGCTCCTTTTTCTGCAGTGCAAGTGCTTCCCTTTCCTTTTCATTCGTATTCCTTTCAGATAATAGCTCTTCTCCTTGCTTATCAGCAACTCCCTTCAAGAAATTAATATTAGTATGTTCTCTATCCTTCTCCTCCTCAAATGCTCTCTCCCTTTCCTGCAGTTGTTTTACCATCTTATCCTGCCTATTCTGCATATCAATCTCAAGATCTCTTCTCCGTGACTCAAAATCTTGGACCATTTGAGCATGCTCAGATTGGGCCTTTTCAGATAAGGCTATCTGCTCATTACTCATCTTAGCTGCAAATGATTCTTTCTCCTGCTTGAGATTTTCCATCTCCCTCTGTCTGTAATCTTGCACTGCTTGTCTCTCTACTTTCAACCTCTCTGCTTCAATACATTGTAATCTTTCCAATTTTTCTTTCTCTTCAACAACTTTTCTAAGCTCTACATCAACTTTAGCTCTTCTTTCATCCAAATCTTCCCACTCTTTTTCAAACTTTTCCCTCTCCTGCTTCAGATCTTCAGCTTCCTTCAAAAGTAACTCATTCTGAAGTCTATAATTGTTTATCTCCTGTTGCAGTTCTGACTGCAAACGTACGTGGTCCGACCTCTCTTTCTCGGTAATTCCCTGCTTCTCTCTGCCTTCACGAATTTGCTGCTCCAGTTGAGCATTTTCGTCTTTTATTTTCTGAATTTCATCTTTAAGATTCTGAAGGTGCTCTATATCAGTAAGTATTTGCTGCCTTTCCAGCTCTAACTTTTTCTCATCAGCTTTGAAGGTCTTCTCTTTCTCCTTCAGATTTTTCAAATTTGTTTCAACTTCCTTATTTTTCTCCTTCAGCCTCTCTGATTTCTCATCCAACGCTTTCTCTTGCTTCTTCAACATTTCTTCCTTATGACTGATTTCAAGTTCCTTTTGTTCCACCGCTTCTATCTTGCTACTCTGTTCCTTCTCAAAAGAGTTCCTCCTTTCCTCAATTCCCAACTCAAAAGCCTGCATTTTTCTATCAAGAATGACCCTGTGCTGGTCAAGATGCTCTTGAATCTCCACCTGTAAAAAACCATAGATAAGCAACAATGTCAGACTTATGGTAAACCCAATTGGATGGCAGTGAAGATTCAAGCATTTTAAACTCCCTCACAATAACTCAATCATAGACACCCCAAACTCTTACATAGAGTCTTTCATAACTGTTAGCAAATGGATGATCATAATTCACAGGACATAGTAGCTACATATGTTAGAGATGTGCTATACATCCTAAATACAAAAAGCAAGTTCCAAATAAGATCTAACCAGCTTACAACTAAAGAAGGGATAAGTCCCGCATATGCCAGCAAATCTTTTCAACAAGACCATGCTGAGATGCTAAAAGGAAAGATAGCTTCAATTTGCATATATAAGCACAGATCCCAGAAGATAAATAAAAAAGGCACTACAGAATTTGGCAGGAGGTTGATTTGAATAAAAAGGCACTATAATTTAGATTGGATTGAATACAAAGGTTCCAAACAAATAGTCAAAGGTAAATATTGTTGTACCAAATTGCCAAATCACTAGCTCAGTTAGGCAACATATGAATTACAACCTAAGAATACCTTAACAAAATGTATCACTTTGGAAAACAGAGTACAGCTAGTCATCAATAACTATCCGGAATTTGGAAGTTGGGACTCACATTTTCCCTTGAATTTAGTTTTTCCTCCAATGCATTTAATTCTTTCTCCTTCGTCTCTAAGATGTATGAAGCTGAATCAACCTCCTGCAATAAAAACAGAAATGAGCAAAACTGCGATTGAACTTGCTAGAAAAATAAAATAGCTCTTGTAGACAAGAGACACACACCTTTTCCTTTGAGACTAGGTCAGCTTGGCGTTTATTCACATCATCTTCCTTCTCTTTCAAAAGAGAGTTTGAAGACTCAATCTTCCTTTCAGCCTCATAAAGGTCTTTCTCTTTTTGCTTAAGAATCATATCGTTTTCATTTGTTTTTTCCTCTTTCTCATTCAAAATTTTACGAAGATTGCTTAGCCTCTCTTCCCCTTCTTTTAACTTCTTCTCCCACTCGTTCAAGTCTTCTCTTTGTCTGTAAAAAGTTGTCTTGTGTGCCTCTCTCCTAATAATAACAACAACATCCACAAGTCAGATTTAACAAACTAGAAGACTATCTCACATTCATTGCGAAAATAGAACAGCTACATATGATAGTAATGTGCATATCCTAAATGTGAAGTATTCATGGGGTATAGAGCATACTCTGTACTTAATGACGCTTGCTCCCTCCGAAGCACACTCTCACGTGTCTCCACCTCTTGCAACCTCCTCTCCACCTCTAGACTCTTTTTGTTGGCCTCAGCAAGCTTGGTTTCAGCAGCAAGAAACTTCTCATCTGTCACTAGAGATTTATCTTCAACACTAACAATCAACGCATTCGCATCAGCCACCTTCGCCTCAGATGCATGCTTTATCCGGGTATACTCCTCATGCATTTGACGCAATGACTTTTCGAGCTGCAATGATCAAATGCATCAATATTCACACACATTTCCAGAATATTTAACTACCAATTAATAACAGAGACAGATAAGCATACCTCAGCTGCAGACCTCTTTTCCTCCACCAATATCTTCCTCAAATTCTCCTCTCGCCTTTCGACTTCCGAAATTGCAATCAGATGAGCCCTCTGCTCCCGGTGTAGAATCTCATGGGTTTCAGCCAATGCTTGGCTCAACTCCTCATGCTCCAATGCCCATTCTTTCTTCTCAATGAGGAGAAGCCCCATGCTATGTTGGTAATCATGAAGCTTCACAACAACAACAACAAACCCTTGATAAGATACCTCACAATGCAAATTAACCTACTCAAATTCTAGGGTTCTGCAGAAACCAGTAATCAAATTTTGAAAAAGGTGGTGGCTTTACCTCAGACTCAAGCCTAGCGACCTTATTGGCGAGTTCTTGGCGGTCCCGGCGCTCCATGGCCGCCTCATCGAGCAGCCCAACCTCCTTAAACCGCCTCCAATCGGCATTGTCCAAATCCGGCAACGTTTTGGCCCCACCGCCGCCGCTTCTGATTTCGCTCAGAGAACCAAGTGGCGGCGGAGGACCGTCGACGTACGCCACGGCCTTGCCCTTGTCGGTGGTCCTCGGCGTCGCCGGCGCCTTCCTCAGCGGCGTGAACATCTGGGAACCGCTAATGCCGAAACCCTAACTGCGTTCCCGAAAATGTCGAGGACTGGGTGTTCAATTTGAGGAGAAGTGAGAGTGGGAAATGGCAAAAGATTGAACTTTCTGATCGGAAACCCTAACTCCGATGAGTATTGCGAGTTTTCTCGGTGGTGTCTCTGAGACGGTTTTTTTTTGGGTTTTTTTTTTGGTTGGGGTTTATTTTCGGGTTTTGGGGGTTTATGTAGTTAATCGAGCGTGACGGTGACGCGAGGCAGTGAAACGGTGCGCTTTGAAACTACGCGACTATTGGAGGAGAGAGGAGTCAGAGGACGCTAAAATCTTCAGTAATTTAAAAAATAATAATAATTACTTTACATTTTAGATTTTATTGTCCCTTTTTATTGCAAAAGAAGATAAATAGAATAAAATTCAGTCCTCCCCCTCCTCCTCCAATAGAACCAACCCTCCCTATATCCACGTTTTGCCAATAGTATAATAGGAATAGCATGAACCTCAGAAGCTTAGGCAACGTTGCTTGGGAAGATTGATAATCATGCATCGAGTTTTTTTGTGTGCGAAATTATCTTAGTTTGAGTTATCTTTAAAATTATAATTGAATTGATGAAATCGATCCAAGTATGCTTAAACGACATGTTTAGATGGCACAGGTCTAAAGCACGCTCAAGAGCATTGATCGTGGCTTTTTCACTTACGTTTGAACTCCAACCCTCCTAATTTATAATATGGTTTCTAAGAATCAAAAACATAACCCAAAAAGGGAGACATTTAAGGGACAAATTGGTTGCCAGTTGGAAAAGGTGAAAGGCAATTTCTATAACATCTGCTCTGTAAGATCTTGAGAGCCAATATCCAATATGGAGGCAATTAGTTTGCTTTTCTCTATTGTTCGTCTTGTCGCAACCTTTACCCCGTCTACATCCTTTGGTTTTAATCTTAGTTCAAATAAATCATTTGTATCCTTATACCTCTAATTGCATCATACTAGAAATTGTGTCTACACTTTGCCGCGGGTTTTGGAGCTAACACAAAGTTATTTAAGGACTAAATTTAAAAGTCTAGAAAATATAGTTGACATGATCATTACATTAACAAAAGATAAGTCTATTTTATAACAACAGATGAAGTAGATCATGTCCTAGTAACATCACCACCAGTACAGATGTTGTGGTACAGTGTTCAAAAAAATAGGTTGTCATAGTTTAAGGCTAACTTAGTTACAAATTACTGCTCCAATAGTTGGAAAAAACATAGTTGATGATGTTCATTAGTTGGTGTATATCCTCAAAAAGTGTAAGCCCATTTATAGCTAGTCATGGAGGATGTCCAAAAAGTTGCTTCTTCCGGTCTTGTTTTTACAAAAAGTGGTTTGGCACTTCAGTCATTTTTCTCCTTGTTGATGATCTCCATTGATAATGTTGGTGGTTCAGTGTTAGTTTCCCTATCATTGTGAAAGAAGGGAAGCATAGTTAAATGTTTAAAATAGTGAATCTTATCAAACTTAAAGAACAAAACTGCAATTATGTCTGATTGGTTGCATAAGAGTGAAGTACTAAGGCATTTAGCACCAAAGTCATGAAGGATTTGCACAAAGTAACAAAAATGTACACAAACATTTGGTTAAATTGTAGGAAGAACCCCTAATGTTTTTTCATAATTCTACCTATGCACATTTAGATTACATCTTATCTATTTAGTTTAAAGTAGTTATGATGAATATTCAGCAATAAGTTCCGATAGAGTGTCATGCATAGGCAAACCACACACACACATGTTAACTCACTACCACAAATTGAGAAATAGAAGCATTCATCAAAACAATGATCCTAAAGTTTGAAGAAACAGATTGTGAATAGTCCTGACATATCAAACTGAATGAAACAGTTAACCCAAACTGGAGAAACCAACAATTCTTTCTTTCTAGAGCAAACATCAAAACAGATGATGATCATCACCAACCAATCCACTACAACTAAATATTGATACTTTAAACCAGATTCCTTTTAATTTTCTTTACCATTTTGGTAGTGATAGAATTCAGTACTCCTACTACTAAGTCAGCTGGTTGGTTAATTATTTTACAACTGCTTTCCTACTGTTCTTACAGTAAGGATAGTTCTCACTTCAAAGTTCAAATTGAATAGCTTTCAAAAAATAACTGCACTATGATGTTATAAATAATATAACCCATATATATATATATATATATATATATATATGTCAAAGGGTGTACCCAACTAAACCCAAAAATATGATGAGAAAAACACAAAAAGTTTAATCTGTAGAGGTTTACCTGAGAAGTTTTTTCTCTGAGTCGGTGTTGAACAATTCTCTTCTGCTTCTGTTAGGGACTCTTTTTTTTGTCAGGAAGTGGATGGGGGACTCTTTTGGAACTGTTTCTTGCGTTACATAGGGGTTCTTGTTTATCAGGTCCTTACAGCTTGTTCCAAATTAATAGTTGCTTGACTTGTTTTCCCATCAGTTTCAATGTGGCTTCATTGTTTGGTCCTAGATTACAAGATAGACTCTATAACTGCATATATAAATATAGTCAAAGAATTGAAAAGGATATAGCAGGAAGTTTAAAAGCTGAAGTGAGGCTGGAAATTTATTTTGAGATGTTGCTTCATTATTTAGTTCAGCAATGTGTAGTAATAGATCAGTAAATAAGTGCAGTAAAAATAGTTTCTTTTTAGAGGTAGTTTATATGATATTATGCAAAATTTGAATAGCATTGAAGAATGATGAGATTACCATGGAAGAGCAGGCACTTGCATGCCATGTTCCAGACAAATTCTTATATCGCTGTTTTCTTTGATTTTCAATGAAAAGTTTTCTTAGATCTATATGATTTCAGCCTCCTTAGGAACAACCATATTAAAACAAATTGTAACAACACTGGAGCAACTATGACCATAAACCCTAAATCTAAAATACTTGACTCAATTATACTCTCTGATTACTATGTATTTTGCAAAAACATGCAAAATATTGACAGACGCAATTTGAGAAACAGTAGCTCATCTTGAAGCAAAATGAAAGTATACCTAAAAATAAAGTGACTAATCTATTGCTTAGAGTCTTTGTTTGTACCTGCAAGATGAACATCATAAATAATTAATGAATGGATAACTATTAAAAAGTGTTAATATTCTCTTAAGCCGCTAGGTAAAGCAAAGATATCAGTACATACATGAGTATACTGGAGTAAATATTTTGCAGAAATAGAAATACTAATGCAAGCTAAGATAACAAACATGTACCGTGAAATTTCTGTCTTATGTCTTTCTCCTTAAGTTTGTAAGTCCAAATTATGGACATATATGTTTAGAAAACATTTTGTAAATTTTTAGCATTACATGAAGTAATTTACTTAGTAGTAATTAAGTTCAGTTATTCCCACTACCTCATTTTTACAGACCACAATTCATAAAGCTCACTGTCAAACAGATTTGGATCTCTTTACTATCGAATAAAAGATTCGTGGATTTGTTAATTGTAACATGCTCATAGGTTTGGAGAATAGAATCAAAAATTCAAAAGTAACTTTCTTTCTACTTTTCTAGTAATGAAGCTCAGTTGTTCCACTGGCTTTATCCCTACAGACCAAAACTCATCAACTTTAATATCAAAAACCTAGAATTTTTGTCATTGTAAAATATATACTCACCATTCTGAGCATGACAATAAAAGGGAACCTGGAATATCAAAAACCTGGATTATCCCTACAGACCAAAACTCATCAACTTCAATATCAAAAACCTAGAATTTTTGGCATTCTAAAATATATACTCACCATTCTGAGCATGACAATAAAAGGAAACCTTGCTTATCCCCACAGACCAAAACTCATCAACTTCAATATCAAAAACCTAGAATTTTGGTCTTGGAGTGAAACGAGCATTCTAAAATATATACTCACCATTTTGATCAGCTATTCTCATTATTAACGATATGGAATTTTCGTCATTATGCACTCCTTTTAAGAAGAAAAAGTTGCCTCTTTTTTACCTATGAACCACCATGTAAAAGGAATTGTTGATATCAAATGGCTGAAGCTTCTTATTGTGGTTTAAGAAGTAATTCCCCTTCTATCTTTGATATACTGAAGTTCCTTAACCTGTATCAGAAGACAGTAAATTGTATATTACCGGGGGAAGGGGGGGGGGGGTGTGTAAAAAAAAAAGTGCACTAAGCAGCACTACAAACTCAAGAACAGCAAATATCAGAAGAAAATTTACAAATGAGTTATAGACCTATTCTAATAGTACCATAAGCCAAAATGAAGAAAAAATGAAAATAATTTTCAAACCAAGACCATTTAATGAAAACCTATTAAAGTCGTATAATAAGGCAGTTAGGCTTAATCTTATGAAACTTCAGCCATGCTTATGCAATCTGTAATCATAAGAGTAATTAATAACACAATTTAATGAAAATCTGTGAAAGATAGAAAGGCAGTAGGGCTTAATCATATGAAATTTTAGCCATCCTTAAGCAATATGCTAAATAATTCTCTAGCCTTATAAACGTAGATAGCAGTAAGGCTTAATCCTATAAAATTTCAGCCAAGCAAGCCACTTTCAGTCGATAAGAAATGAAATAAGGGCAGATATTTTACACATATATAGATAGACATATATGATGAAAGATTACCTTGTTCCTGAGCTTGAAATCAAGAAACTCAGACACAGCTGTTGCTTTCTCTGCATCAGTGGCTTGCTCCATGACTACACAATTGAATTACCAAAAGAAAAATTAAGACAAAAAGATTTAAGGGGAATAGTTGAAGACACCAGTTTAACAAAACTACAACATATTGTTACTGCAAGTAAGGTAGTTCTTTTGTAATTACTACAACAGAGACTACATATTTAGAATGAACAATCTCTCTATCTACAATTACTGAAAAACATGAAGAGATTTCAATTTAAGGCTTCAAAGAGAGAGCAGGGAAGCAAAAACCGATCACCCATTGTACACAGAAATAGGTATTTAAAGATCCTGAATTTACAGCAGAATGATCCAATTCAGATTGAATTGATGCTTGGGTTTCGAAAAAGTTTTGCTTCTACCAAATGAATATCTTAAGCAGAATTCTCTTCGGCAGGGCATGCTGAATTGAATTCTTCTGATACAACAGCAAACAATTATGCTCCACAGATGATACTAGCAGTCAAAAATGTGAATTCCTATCAACATTCTGGGTCAGTAGGGCATCAACCAAAGATCTAAATACTAATGATTCTAATAGAAGGTTTTGAATAAAACAGTCATGTTTTCATGTCATGCTAGGAATGTCTTCAGGACTACTGTACTTGCTAGCTTTACAATTTTTCTCGTCTAGCAGTTGAGTTGGTAGCTCTTCCTCTTCTTGGACTTCATCAACGTCTTTGAGGTTCAAGAAGCTCGACTTGTTGGTTGAAGAAAGGAGTTGTGTCCAGATCCTATCAGTAATCACAACCTAGTTATGGCTCTTAGTAATATGATGTGTATCAAAAGTTAAAAAAGATCAATATGTGAGTCTTAACTTCAAACTCTGAGAGCGCACAACATTTCTAATGAGATACATACTAAGACGATGCAGTTAAAGTAGAAGCTTCCACCATTCAAGAGTGACAATAAACAAACTTGTAAGAGAAATGATAACTACCAAGCCTGTGAACCCTACCATTAATTGCTCCATAAACGGCACCTTGAGCAAGTAGTGTGCAGTATACATTTAACCTAGAAAATAATTGCATCTATTGACTAGCTTCTTAGGTGGAATAATACCTATTCTTAATTCTTTTCTTGTGTTATTTTACAAGTATTCCCATCCACCTAGCTAATGTGTACCTTAGAATGAAATTATGTAATGAAGAGAAAGCATGCATCAATGTTTCTAGCTGCATATCTAAATGGAGATGATCATCACTTTTCTAAGTGGCTCGAACAAAGAGGTGGTCTTTTCTAGTGTATTTTTTCTGCAGTAATCTGTTAAACTATTTAAAAGGTGGTCTCATCAAAATCGACATAGAAGTGCGCTGAACAGAAAGCAAAAAACTGAAAACAAACAAATGGTACCACAAACTTTTAGGAAATATTGCAATCCTAAGAGAATCCCTTTCCGTGACCTCATTAAGTAGATTAAGCAATAGAATGAGAGAGTAATATATGTGTACTGTGTACGCGCTACATACTCTGATATTATCCAACGAGTCAAAATGTAAACTTTTAAGAGCTCCTGTTGCAAAAGTTTCATTTTTCAATTTCATTTCATTAGCATCAACAGTATAGAGCTAACTCCAAATTGGTAAAACAGAAAGTAAAGAATCCAGAAGGCTACATGCAGAGCTTAATGATGAGATGATGCTGAATGCAAATATTGAATAGGAGATTTACTCACCCACTCAAGAAAAAGAGGGGAAAGTTACAATTACAGTATTTGAAAAGAAAAATTACAACACATTGTAAGAAGGATTAAACAAAGAAGCACCCACAAGGAAGTAAAGAACCAGATTAACCAGTCAACAAAATGAAGCCAAATATAGAGTGTAGCTTATACTTGTAGACATCTTGAATAGATGAAACCATTTGCATAACCTTTATAGATCCATTGTACTGCTGCTGTTGCTAAGAAAATGGCAAAATCACTGACCTAGAGAGGGAAATAAAGGAAAACATACACTAGATACAATTTTCCTTCAAGCCACATTTACAAGGAAAGGATCATGGCAAAATCAGGTTCATGATGCAGGGACAATTACCATAAGAATGAGACCGTAAACTATAGTCCAACATCAATAGAAACACAAACATTACTGTGCAAAGAATGAAACAAAACATATCAATAGAATTATTTTCATATTAAATTGTTTTATCCTTAGTGAATCAAGATCAAAAAAAGTTGACACAAACAATCAAAAGCTGGATAAAATTCAACCAGTAAGCATGATAAAGAAACAGAAATTGATAATTACCTCTGCTGCCACTTTCCTTGACTCTACCGGATCTGCTTTATTCCCAGCTAGAGCCATGAAGATACTTGATACTTGGATTGCCTTGTCATAAGAGAATGATATGAGTAGATAGAATTAGCCATATTGTAACACACAAATTAGCTTAAAGAAGTTAGAATACAGAGTGCAAGAAGAAAAGTTCCGGTTATTTCATTCAATATAGAGAAGAAAAGAACCAAGTGACAAGAATAGATCAGTTTATAGCTCTTTCCATAAGCAACTAGCAAGCTGATCATACTAACATGATGGTATTCTAGGTACTCAAGGGGGAAGCAATACCTTGTTATACTTAAATATCGTGTCAATTCCTCTGTTAGTAACCCCACAGATGCAGCAGAAAAAGAGATGCCTACACTGTGCTAAATCGATATTGGAAGGACATTAAGGACATTTGGAGGTTTTTGTGTCGTTCTTTGACGCCTTTGTAATAGACTGCTTGCAAAGCACATGTCCAGATGACATCAACATAGGTGGATTTTCTTCGGTTGCTTGTTCCTTAGAGGCTGGACAAATAAAAATAGAATGGAACCGAAACTCACGGTCTATCTCCACTGGCACAAGCAACTGCTTCATAGTCTGCCATTCATTTCTCTTCCCTACCATTACATTCATAAACTTGAGAAGAGGTGGCCAACAGCTATAGTCATGCTCAATGGGCTCTCGTAAGACTGGCCAAGAATATTGCTGAATTACCTGGTTAGCTCCCCAGTCACTTTATCCCAGATGGCCTTGGATAATAGGTGACAGTATGGTGACTTATCAAGCTTTCTAGTCCATAGAAGACATATCATGCGCTTCTTATTTCACTGATTAAGAAGCACATAAAGTTATTATCATTCCAAATTGAACTTGTTTATGAAATGGTTTCAAAGAAGGACTGCCAAGGAACTTGCTGAACTATCACTGCCATGTTTCTAGTGGTGGTGATCCTAGACGTAGCAGATAGCCAGCTCATGAAGGTGTCAAGGGATATGAATTCAATGGGGTGACCAAGTGCGGGATTGGTATCCCCTTCACATGCAACGATCCTGCCCTCAACCTTGATGGGTTGAACTTGGTTGATCAACTCCATTGGGGACTTCTTGCTTGTATCCTATTAACAAGGGAGACATAAAGAACTTCATTGCTGCATGCTTCATGCATGTGTTTTCAGTCTTCTACCACTGATAGGAGCATAAAATGCGATGAATTTATAGTTTAACCCTTTACACTTTTGCTTGGTTATTTCGTTAAAAAGATCAAACTGACTTTGTTATTTTCTTAGGAGGTATGTGGAGCAACCGTGGAGAAATAGGAGCTGAATTGAGGCAAGTTAAGGCTCGGATGTATAATAGTGATGCAAAAGATGAAAGACGACCATTTATGTGGTCAGAAACAAGAAGGAAAGCTTGTGGAAAAATTCATGCAAAACAGTTGCTGAGAAGCAAAATATGAAAACTGGAATCTACCTTTATTTTATTCAGTTTTTGGGCCCCATTTTGAAGACATTTCGAGTGTACTTTGGTAGAAAGTCTTGGCTACATTTGAAAACCAGATGTTTTACTACAATAGCCAAAGCAGTGGTCAGAAGAATGAAAGATGAAGTCAAAAACGTTGCACAAAGTAGGCATCTCGAGCAGTTCTCCTCCTTCAGTCTTATTTGCGAAGGAGTTGTAGGCCTGAGGCGTCTTTTGGAGACTCTATTGGGAAGTCTTTTGGAAGGTTATTGTTTGGACTTAAATAAATGATGTCATAGGGCATTGTAGGCCTGAGAACCGTTCAGAAAGATTACTACAAAGTAGTTCTACAAGCTCATAAATTTGACCAGAAAATAAGGAAAATCTGGAAATTTTTGAAAAACTTTATTTGGAAGACTTTTCAAGACTGTTTTTGGGCAACCAGTTGAGGGAATTTTTTAGAAGGTTTTTGCTTTTGAAGGTCAACATCAAGACTTTTACTTGCCTAAAAATCACGTTCAAAGCTGAGATGGAACCTATTTAAAAGAGGGGCAAAAAAGGCAATCCTAAAGTTACCCTTTGTATCTCTTGGCAGATTGTTTTGAAACTTCTTGGGGATTCTTTGCTAATTTGTACATATTTTCTATGAGCTGTGAAAGATCTAGAAGTCAAAGAATTCGGCCCAAGAAGAGGAATTCAAATTGGAGAACTAAAAACTTAACCTACCTTCAAGAGTACCCTTGAACTTGTAACTCCTATATAAAGGGCCTCCTTCCACGTTTTTCTTCACCATATACACACCATACACACACCATATGCTGCCCTAAATTAGAAACCACGCCTCCATACTCTCCCCTCGTCATAGCTCACGAAATCCCTACTCCAAGGAGAAGTCGTAGCCTCCATCTTCCATCATCCTGTTGTGCTCCTGCTTTTAAGACTCCTCAAGCTTTCTTGGAGAATATTCAAAGTAAGATCGTGATATCAACTACCCTCTACGGTTTATTCCTTATGTACTTTTCGATATCAATATGTATATGTCTTTGGATTTCCAAACTATGAGCGAGTAATTTTCTTTGTTGAGAACTAGAATGAAATCCAAGTTATGTGATTGATTTTAGCTTTTGAATATCTTTTTCAATTACAAGGTTTTGTGAATGCTTTGTTTGGTTTTGTTTTATAAAATATTTTATATTTTTATGTCTTAGATTGATCACCTAAAATATGAGCATGAAATTGGAGTAGTTTTAAGGTGCAGTGCGTTCACAATCTTAAAACACTGAAGTAGTAAAGCCTACATGTTAGGTGAAATTAAACAAATAGAATGTATGCTAGGATGGCAAAGTGCTTAATGTGTTTATGTGTACTTAATGAGTTAATTTGATAGGGTAGCATTCTACACCTTGATTGCATATAAGCAAGCTTGAGTTTCTATATTTTCACCCAAAAAAGAAAAAACAAGTTTGAGTTTCTTTACAGAAAAGAAAAGAAATGGTACCGAATGTTGAACCGGCCCAAAGAGAAACATATCAATATCCAAGCCCAAACCCGAATCATCATCTTGGTTCTTTAAACCTCGAATGCAGGACCTAAAACTCATTTCAACACTCTTTCGAGTCTTGGAGGTCTTTCCCACCACAGCCGTCTCCATCTCGCTAACTTTTATCATCAACAGTTGTTTCTCTGGGTGTTTCGATTGAAGGTCTACTTGGCAATGTTGACGAAGGAGGAGCAGCTTGATGTCGGCCTCCCCGAACATGTTGTGCTCAACATTCTCTGTCGGTTGCCATTCAAGTCCTTGATCCGCTTCACTTGTGTCTCTAAACGCTGGCGTTCTCTTATCATTTCTGACCCCCAATTTGCCAACTCCCATTTCCGACTAGCAGCATCTCAGCTCCGTCGAAATGTCCTCATTGCCATCCACCCTTACCCTATCTTGATTTCAGAAGGTACACTCGGAACAACCCCTACTATGTTACCCTCTCCATTTCAGTCCTTAGACGATAACTTTTCGGTCAAAAATCTCACCTTCCCATCCGAGCCGAATAGCGACATTGTATTTATGGGCTCCTGCAATGGTTTGGTAGTTTTAGGCAAGCTCTATCTCTATGATGAGGAACTTCTAGGCAAACTGTATTCTGATTTTTCTGACATGTTGGTAATCTGGAACGCATCCACTGGATTCGTCCGCAAAATACCTAGTCCAAATTGTCAGATTGGGATGATATCATTTTATGGTTTTGGTCAAGTGTTGCCCTCCGACGACTATAAACTTGTTCTGATACTCGATGCTGGTGGTCTTATGGAAGTACATGTGTTTTCAGTCGGAGCCAACTGTTGGAAAGTTGTTAAAGCTCCTGACTTGTTGCCATCCCCCATCTGGTCTACAGCATTGGGGACTTATTCAAATGGAGCAATTCATTGGGCCAGTTTTCGCAATCCTGAGACTTTCCAGCGACCTGTCTATGCTTTTGATTTGGCAAATGAGCAGTTTCGGGAAATGCCATTGCCTGTTCTTAGCCACAGCGAAGATGACATGGAGAGGATTCGAATAACAACTCCGGTTCTCGTAGGAGGATGTCTTTGTGTGATGTTTCAGGATATTGATGAGTATAGTGAATTTTGGGCGATGAAAGAGTATGGGGTGCCTGCATCTTGGGTTAAACTCTTTCGGTTAAATGTACGTGATTTACCAGATATGCTTGCTCCATTCTTTAGGCGCTATTACTGGAATCCTATTTTCATTGCAGAAGACGGTACATTTTTGTTCCAAATGAATAAGAAGGAGGAGTTGGTCAGGATTAAATGCTATAAAGAAGAGAAGCCAGTCTGCACCGGCCAGTACAGTCGTGAGGAGGTGCCGGGGTGCAGGTGTGCAATTGATGCCATTTTGTATGATGAAACTCTTGTTTGGATACCTGAATGATTATGGTGATGCATGTGGCTTGAGACCCAAAGGCCTGAAAAACTTAGAAGCAAGAACATAAATGAAGAGGGATTGCTACGTGCATTCTATTGCTGGTTTTATTTTGGGTTTTAACTATCGTAATTTGGGTTACATTCTATTGCTGGTTTCTGTTGTAAGTTTTGGAATATGAATTCTCCACCTTTGGTGTTTAATGAGTATGGATCCTTCTACTTTATTTCACCCAACGAGCTCTGTGTTTTGATGTATATAATTGAGGAGCCAGAAACTATGAAGTATGGACTACTGCTGCTATTGCTGCTGCATGATGGAACTTGTTTTTATGATTGTTTACCTCTACAGTCCAGAAATTCTTGCTTCCCCATGTGGGATATATAGCATAATGGATTATTTTATTTTTTTAATTTTTTTATGGGCATTGTTGTTTGAGAACATGAGTGTACTAGTCACAGTATTGCTGGCTGCAATGTTGGTGGAAATTATATTGTCACAAACTTGCAACAAAAACTTAAGTTTTAGCTGCTTTTGCAGCCAAGTTAAAGCCTCACATCTGAAAATAGAACAAAATTGGCAAGAGCCGGCAACAAAGTTTCACTAGCAGTAGATATGGCTTTTACTGAGGCTGGTCCTGAACTCTAGGAGTTTTGATGCAAAAATTTAATTAAAAAACAAGACACTTGGTTGCTCTAATAAAGAGAAAATGAAAAAGAAAAAGAAAATCGTAGGAACAGAAAAAATGGCGATTTCAGTTCGTCTATTGGTTTAAATGAGTTAGATATCTTAAAAATCATCAATTTGGCTGAAACTTTGCAGAGATAATCTATACATTAGTAACTAAGAACTGAACGGTCGAGATGTGGATATAAGACCGAAAAGTGACTCTAAACTCTAACTTCACACGTTAATTTCATAGCAAGAAAATGCAACAAAGATTTACAACTCTTGCAATCCTGAAGGCTAAAGTGGCAAATATCTGCTTTGAGATTTATTGTAATCATACGGAGCTTTAGGCAAGAGTAATGAGGACAAATAAGGTATTCTGAGATCGCATAGCAGTACAGTCACACTGTCTTCTGAGCCAAGAACCATTCCCAAAAGCATAAAAGAGAGAGACCATTAAGGAGTCTTTTTAAAAATGACAGAGATATACTTGCTGCCACCAAGACCAACCTTGCAGCCACTAGAGAGTGGATTAACATAAGCCAATTCAAACAAGCAGACTTGAATATGAGAATGAACTTGCTGTACTTTTTTTGTTGACCAATTAACATGAGAAGAGCAGTACCAGGCCCACAGAAAATCACATCATATATCAGAAGCAGATATTAGAAGCAAAGATTAGGCAAAATACCAAGTGTGACAATTCCTCTGAGGCATAGATTAAAGATATATATTAATTTATTTGCAAAAGCGCGGCAAGAAAGAACAATTACGTGAATTGATACTAAGGCAGGCCATTTAAGTTACTGATATAAGCAGCATAAGTGCAAAGGTGGCAAAAATTCCACCAATGGACACCCTCATTATCAGCACCGAAATTGGCCAACTTGTCAGAGACTTTGTTTCCTTACCGAAAGACTTGGGAAACAAGGAGATGGATTTTGGCTACGAGGACACGAAAATTACCCCATTGAGTAGCGAAGAGACCAAGAGAACAAGAAATATTTTACCTCACTCACTGGATCCTAAACTTGTACTTAATATATACCTTCATGAACTCGATTGAAGTTTATAATTTTAATTTAATGTTGCAAGCTAGTTGCAACTAGGTGTCTAGGTCTAGTTTGCATATACACAGACTACATTTCTTTGCATGGTAAAGTGAGCACCAAAAGATCAAACTATTCAGAGACAGTTGAGTGCAGGTTATTGCAGTTTAATTTGTTGAGATTGACATACCTATCATAAAGTATATAACCATATATATGTGTGTGTGTATGTGCGTATATGCAGCAGCTACAAACTATATAACATTATCCATGCATGAAGATCACGGAACTTACAAGGGAATTCACATTAACAATTCGACTTGGAGGAGCCAGATGATTCACTTGTAAGTGCTTTTCAATCAGCTTCTGCTTGATGCAACTGCAGTAAACGATTTCAATGAACCCTGGCACCCTGCAAATTAATAGGTTTAACCAAAAACTAAAAACAAGATCACACTTGTAACTTGTTACATTATAAATATATCCATGTGCAATATACAATGATCTTAAAAAAGTAGAACCTCTCAAATACTTAAATCAATTGATAAAGAGTAACTTAAGAATCGGAGATGAATTGTATCATTGTGTCAATTCATGATTACTATATATATATACCTCAGAAGCACCAAGTAGAAAAGAAAAGAAAATGTACCGAATGTTGGACCGGCCCAAGGAGAAAAATATCAATATCCAAGCCCAAACCCGAATCATCATCTTGGTTCTTTAAACCCGAATGCAGGACCTGAAATTCGCGTCTTCGAGTCTTTGAGCTCTTTCGCACCACAGCCGTCTCCATCTCGGTAAGCTTCCTTCGCTTTTCTTATTCAGCAGTAATTTTGATTCATTCATTGTTGAAGAAACCGTAAAAGAGAATTTCATCTTGTTTTTACCATGAACACACATCTCCATGTGACAGTGAAACCCAACTTTGTCTGTGTTAATTGTTTTTCAATTTCAATTGTTTTTCCATTTCCGACTAGCAGCATATCAGCTCCGTCGAAATGTCCTCTCGGCTATTTCAACACGTACACTCGGAACACCCCCTACTATGTTACCCTCTCGATTTCAGTCCTTAGGCAATAACTTTCCGGTCAAAAATCTCACCTTCCCATCCGAGCCGAATAGCGACATTAAATTAATGGGCTCCTGCAATGGTTTGGTAGTTTTAGGCAAGTTTGATCTCCATGAGGTTACCTCTAGGCAAACTGTATTCTGATTTTTTTAAAATGTTGGTAATCTGGAACCCATCCACTGGATTCGTCCGCAAAATACCTAGTCCAAGTTTTCAGATTGGGATGATAGAATTGACAGATGCAAGGAAAGAGACGCACATATACGAGGCATATTATGGTTTTGGTCAAGTGTTGCCCTCCGACGACTATAAACTTGTTGTGATGCCCAATGCTGGTTGTCTTATGCAAGTATACGTGTTCTCAGTCAGAGCCAACTGTTGGAAAGTTGTTAAAGCTCCTGACCTGTTGCGATCGCCCGTCTGGTCTACAGCATTGGGGACTTATTCAAATGGAGCAATTCATTGGGCCAGTTTTCGCAATCCTGAGACTTTCAAGTGACCTGTCTATGCTTTTGATTTGGCAAATGAGCAGTTTCGGGAAATGCCATTGCCTGTTCTTAGCCACAGCGAAGATGACATGAACAGGATTCGAATTACAACTCCGGTTCTAGTAGGAGGATGTCTTTGTGTGATGTTTCAGGATATTAATGAGTATAGTGAATTTTGGGCGATGAAAGAGTATGGGGTGCCTGCATCTTGGGTTAAACTCTTTCGTTTAAATGTACGTGATTTACCAGATATGCTTGCTCCATTCTTTAGGCGCTATTTCTGGAATCCTATTTTCGTTGCAGAAGACGGTACATTTTTGTTCCAAATGAATAAGGAGGAGTTGGTCAGGATTAAATGCTATAAAGAAGAGAAGCTAGTCTGCACCGGCCGGTACAGTCTTGAGGAGGTGCCGGGGTGTGGGTGTACAATTGATGCCATTTTGTATGATGAAACTCTTGTTTCGGTACCTGAATGATTATGGTGATTCATGTGGCTTGAGACCCAACGGCCTGAAAAACTTAGAAGCAAGAACATAAATGAAGAGGGATTGCTGGTTTTATTTTGGGTTTTAACTATCGTAATTTGGGTTGCATTGTATTGCTGGTTTTCTAAGTATTGTAATATGAATTCTCCACCTTTGGTGTTTAATGAGCATGGATCCTTCTACTTTATTTCACCCAATGAGCTCTGTGTTTTGATGTATATAATTGAGGAGCCAGAAACTATGAAGTATGGACTATTGCTGCTATTACTGCTGCATGATGGAATTTGTTTTATGATTGTTTACCTCTACAGTCTTGAAATTCTTGCTTATTGCCCCATGTGACATCAACTTGTTGGTTGATGTCTTCCTTCAAATTCAAATTGGGTTGATTGTGATGAAACTGTGGGAATTTAACTAAGAAATTACAGTGTTTTAAGGACTAATTTCTGTTTGGTGGCATAGGAAACAGAGAAATTTGTTGTCAATTTAGGTGTGTAGAGGAATTGGGCTTGTTATGAACTGTTAGTGTCTGATTTATCTTATTTGCATATAGATATTGGTGCCTAACAGAAATCCAAGAAATTTAGAGAGGTCAAACAAGCACTCAACAATACTTGCTATGATATTTTCAGACTCTTTCCAAGACAAAAACAGAGACAGCTCAAGTTATAGCAGATTCCATTTAACAACAATTGAAAATTTAGGATATATGTTTTTTTAATAACTAATGTCCTTGATCGCGATCAGACAGAGTCCACTATTCTTTTCTTCACTATAAACTTCCTTTTACACTTTCCTCAGTCAAAGAGTTTAGACATCAGTAATTTTTTATTCCTTGACAACTAAGAAAAAACAGACTTACAACTAGTGGAATAAAATGAGAAATCCAAACGAGATCAACAAGCGAGTAGGGTAAAATAAAATATTACTCCTGAACATGGACATTGAAAAGAAAAACTGTGCTTACTTGGTTTGTAGTCACCGGTACGGGATGCATGCACCTTACTATCCATGCCACATAATAGGGGAATGTAGATGCCTAAAGGCGATCAACAACATCACATTTTAGATAATCCTTCTGTTTCTAGACTTTTATAAATTGACAAGTCAGTCTCCGTAAATATTAGGTGAGTGAATCAATGTACTAGATCAGATCTCATCTGTTTCTCTGGTCATGCCCATAAAAACACAAATTTAATAAGAATAATGGTCTACAAAGAAGAACCATCTCTTCAAGTGCCTACTGTTGTGCGGAAGCGTAACAAACACAATATTAATATGAAACTAGATGAGTGGCCAAACAACAAAAAAGAAAACAAACACAAGAATTTATAGTGGTTCACTCAATCAATGTGATTGAGCTACGTCCACTTTCGGAGCCAGCACAAAATTCCACTATAATCAATTGGAGAGAATACAATTAGAGTTTTAGAATAAACTCTCTGCCCAAAACCCTAAATACAATTAGGTTAATTGTCTAATCTCTCACACCCAAAAAAAAAATCCCTGCGGCAGCAATACCTTGCTATATATTCCCTAATTAATAGGGATGCATGTATAACCTAATTAACCTAGGCAGCCCGTGGGCCCTTCACATTTGATTTTGTCAACCAATCAAATTAAAGCCAATATTCAATAATCTCCACCTTAGCTTTACTTGATGTAAATTCTCCAAAATAGAACTTCATAACCAATCACCGCTCCGACATCCCCGTAGGGAATTTCAAATTCTACAAATACCAATCAAGTTCAAGCAATGCTTGAACTTGCTCAATGGAACCGACTTTGTCAACATATCAGCAGGATTATCTGCAGTTCCAATTTTGAGGAGTTGAACATCACCGTCCTCCACCATCTGACGAATCTTGTGAAATTTGACATTGATATGTTTAGTACGAGCATGAGTAACTTGGTTCTCTGCTAAATGAATAGCACTTTGACTGTCACAAAAAATATCCACATATTCTTGAATAATTCCCAAGTCCTCAAGTAAACTACGAAGCCAAACTGCTTCTTTTGCACCCTCTGTTACTGCCATATATTCAGCTTCTGTAGTCGACAAAGCAATTGTAGATTGCAAATTCGACTTCCAACTCACCGGTCCACTAGCAAGAGTAAACACATAAGCTGTAGTAGATCGGCACTTATCCAAATCACCTGCGAAATCAGAGTTCACATATCCAACAACACATTGACTCGTCTTATCCTGCAACCAATCCAACATCCACAGTACCAAGAATATACCGTAGAATCCACTTCACTGCTTGCCAATGACCTTTACCTGGGTTATGCATATATCTGCTCACCACACTTAAGGCCTGTGAAATATCCGGTCTATTACACACCATACAATACATCAAGCTACCAACAGCACTAGCATAAGGAACTTTAGCCATATATTTCATATCATCATCTGTGCTAGGAGACATAGTAATTTTAAGCTTAAAGTGAGAGGCAAGAGGTGTACTTACAGGTTTAGATTTATCATTCATGCCAAACCGATGCAGTACCTTCTTCAAATATTGCTTCTATGACAAACAAACTTTGCCTCTTGATTTATCTCTTTCAATTTCCATGCCCAAAATCTTTTTAGCTTCTCCCAAGTCCTTCATCTCAAATTCACCACTCAATTGTGATTTTAATTTATTTATCTCCACCTTGCTCTTAGATGCAATTAACATATCATCAACATATAAGAGCAAATAAATGAAGGTCCCATCCTGTAGCTTGCGAAAATAAACACATGAATCATAAAGACTCCAAGTGTACTTTTGACCAAACATAAATTTATCAAACTGCTTGTACCACTGCCTTGGAGATTGTTTCAAACCATACAATGATTTATGCAGTTTGCAGACCCAATTTTCTTTACCAGCAATTTTAAATCCTTCTGGCTGAGTCATATATCTCTTCTTTTAATTCACCATGTAAGAAAGCAGTTTTTACATCAAGTTGTGCTAACTCAAGATCAAATTGTGCAACCAAGGCCAATAAAATACGAATAGAAGAATGCTTAACAACAGGAGAAAATACCTCATTGTAGTCAATTCCTTCTTTTTGTGCGTAGCCTTTAGATACCAATCTAGCCTTATACCGTGAACCTTCCTTTTTAGCAAACACCCACTTGCAACCAATTGCTCTCTTCCCATGCGGTAACTGAACCAACTCCCATGTTTTATTCTTGTGAAGAGACTTCATCTCCCCACCCATAGCTTTTTCCCATTCTACACAATCTGCATGTATGACAGCTTCTTCATAAGTAGTAAGAATTTCTTCTTCAGTAACTGGAAGTGCATAAGTCACCATATCATTAAGCCAAGCTGGCTTTTGGGCATTCCTTTTTCCCTTTGTAGTTGCAATTGGTCCATCTTGCTGTGTAGGCTCTTGGGTTGGAGTCTCTACTTCAATACTCATGTCCTCAATATTTAAATCATCTGAATCAACATTAGGACTCACTGGATCAATTGGAGTTTCAACAATTTTTTTCTTTAACTCCACCTGCTGCAAACTCTCTGCGGTCATTCTCTGCTCATCAGAATTTTTCTGCTTGTTCTGATCAATCATAATAGCCTCATCAAAAGTCACATCTCTGCATACAACAACTTTCTTCACATCTAAACACCAAAGCTTAAATCCCTTAACACCCTCATTAAATCCCAAGAATATAGCTTTCTTGGCCCTTGAATCTAGCTTGCTTTCCCTGACATGAAAATAAGCAGGACAACCAAAAATATGTAAATAATGATAATCAGTAGCAGGTTTACCAGACCATACCTCCATGGGAGTTTTTCCCTCAAGTGCAGCAGTAGGTAACCTATTAATGAGATGGCTTGCATACACAACTGCCTCAGCCCAAAATTCTTTGCCTAATCCAGAATTAGACAACATACACCGATTTTTCTCCAATAAAGTCCGATTCATGTGCACTGCCACCCCCTTCTGTTGTGGTGTCTCTCTAACTGTGAAGTGTTTCACAATGCCCTCATCTTGACATAGTTTCAAGAATGGATCAGATTTGTATTCACCACCATTATCTGACCTGAGCCTCTTAATTTTTCGACCGGTCTGAGTCTCAATCATCTTCTTCCACTTCACAAATATATCTAAGACTTCATCTTTATGCTTCATGGTGTACACCCATACTCTTCTAGAGAAGTCATCAACAAAAGAGACATAATAATGCTTACCTCCCAAAGATGCAGTTTTTGTAGGTCCCCATACATCAGTGTGAACATAATCTAGAGTACCTTTAGTCTGATGAACTACTGTGCCAAATTTAACTCTAGTCTGTTTTCCCAAGACACAATGTTCACAAAATTCTAATTTTCCTGTCTTTGCACCTTTCAATAGACCTTGCTTCACTAATCCCTGCATTGCTTTCTCATCAGCATGTCCAAGACGCATATGCCATAATTTTGTATTGTCTGCATCATCATCTATAGTCTTAGTTATTGCTGTTTCACCTGTCACTAATCTCCCTTGTAGAAAATATAAATTTCTGAACCTTTCACCTCTCATCATCACAAGTGAACCAGAGACAACTTTAGCAACTCCACTTTTCAATGTAATTGTGTGCCCTTTTGATTCTAAAGTTCCCAAAGAGATAAGATTTTTCTTCAAATTTGGAACATACCGGACATTTGTTAATTCTCTGACTACTCCATCATGCATCTTGAGGCGAATTGTACCAATTCCTCTTGTTCTGCAAGGACTGTTGTCTCCCATCAAAACTATTCCACCATTCAACTCCTTGAAAGTAGAGAACCACTCCCTATTTGGGCACATATAATGTGAACAACCTGAATCCATAATCCACTTGTCAGAATAACCAACTGCAGATGAACTAGCCAAAGCAAACTCAATCTCTTCTTCTTCAAAATCTTCAAAAGCTGATGAACAACTCAAAGCAAAATCAAAGTCATCATCTTCATCATCTCTTACAATATTCACTTCAGAATCCTTCTTGTCTCTATTCTTCAACTTAGGACAATCTTTCTTCCAATGACCTTTGTTGCGACAAAAAGCACACTCATCTTTTGCAAGAAATTTACTTCTTGACTTGAAACGAGATTTACCTCTTTTTCCAGTAGGTTTTCTCTCATCAGATCTGCCCCTTACTACAAGTGCTTCACCTGAAACATTCTGAAGTTGCTTCTCTTTCTTTCTGCACTCATTATTTATCAATGAATTACACACATCATTCTTTCCATGCAACAAAGTTGTAATCAAATGCTCATACTCGTCAGGAAGAGAATTTAGCAAACACAATGCTTTATCCTCATTACTAATTTTCACATCCAAATTAGCCAAATCTGCAAGTATCTTATTGAAATCACTGATGTGTTCAGACACAGAAACACCCTGTCGATAATTAAATCGAAAAAGCCGCCTCTTCAGGTGAAACTGATTTTCAGCACTCTTGATCATATATTGGTCTTCTAATTTCTTCCACAACGCTTTTGCAGAAGTTTCTTTCATGACAAAGAATTTCTGATCTTTAGCAAGGCACATTCTGATAGAACCACAAGCCTACTTGTTAATTCTCGCCCACTCTACATCATCTATGTCTGCAGGTTTATCTTCCAGAGCTATATCCAATTCTTGTTGACACAAGACATCCATCATCTCACACTGCCACATGCCAAAATTGTTGGTGCCATTAAACTTTTCAACTTCAAATTTGGCATTACCAATTGATAGCCTGGAAGTCGACCAACGCGAAGAACCTGAAGACTCAGTCCCTTTCTTTTTCTCGTCAACCATGATTTCTAATCAATGAATCAACTCCCAATTCAGAACCAGAGCTCTGATGCCAATTTGTTGTGCAGAAGCGTAACAAACACAATATTGATATGGAACTAGATGAGTGGCCAAACAACAAAAAAGAAAACAAACACAAGAATTTATAGTGGTTCACTCAATCAATGTGATTGAGCTACGTCCACTTTCGGAGCCGGCGAGAAATTCCACTATAATCAATTGGAGAGAATACAATTAGAGTTTTAGAATAAACTCTCTGCCCAAAACCCTAAATACAATTAGGTTAATTGTCTAATCTCTCACACCCAAAAAAAAAATCCCTGCGGCAGCAATACCTTGCTATATATTCCCTAATTAATAGGGATGCATGTATAACCTAATTAACCTAGGCAGCCCGTGGGCCCTTCACATTTGATTTTGTCAACCAATCAAATTAAAGCCAATATTCAATACCTACCGGAATCAGAATTCTTGTGGTACTCACCTTCTTTCCATTGAAAAACTGAATGACATTTCTCTGCATTCGACTCTGCATGAAAACAGTCTTCTATGCATTAGGCACAGACCTTTGGTATCATAAAATAAGGTTACTCACTATGAGCCCCATATCTACACGCAAATTCTTCCCCTTCCATAAGCCTCTCCAAAACATGGGAAGGAAGGCCAATCATCTCAAAAGTTTTTTCCCACACTTTGAATGTGTCAACATCATGAGCTTCTTCAGAAGGATTTGTTGGATTGCAATCTTGAGAAATGAAAGCACAAACAGGAAAGTCATATGGTTTCAACAATTGACAGTACTCTGGAACCTGAGCATCAGTGGCTGCAAAGAGTGCACTCCTTGAGCCTGCATTGCGATAAATCATCACAAGGCCGGTTTTCACAATCCCTCATACCCCGCTCTATTTTAGTACCTCATTATCTTAATTTTGGTGAGAAATAAACTCATGAGTCATGACATCATCACTCGTTACTGCTGTTGATTACTCTAGGCCAGTAGAAGGCCGCTTGTACCTTATACTCCGCAATAATTAAGATCAAAGAATGAAAGAATGCTTGCTTCTGGTGGTCTTCAGATTTACATATAATATATATGCCGTGACCACTTACCCAATTTCAGCATGAACATTGCCCACTTACTCCAAGAGTTTTTTAACCCCATTTACCCAATCTAACCTATAGTGACAGTTTTGCCCCCAATTAAACTCTTTCCTCTCAGACTCTCTCTCTCACTCTCTCTCTATCTCTCTGTGCCATGGCTGCTCCGGCGGCTTCGAGCCACCACCTCCATCAAGTCTCCACCGCCATCAGAGACGATCTCAACCGTCATGGGTCCCCCAAGCCAGCCCCAAGATTGGAGCACTGCATCCGGATTCGAACTCAACCTCCGAGCGCCCCCGTCACCTGAACCAGACTCTCTCTCTCTCTCTCTGCCATGGCTGCTCCGGCGCCCCACCTTTGGCTTCGGGCCAACAACTTGATCGATCCACCTCCGGCGTCGCTGTCACCCAAACCACAGATCCAATGATCCAAGGCCCATTGCAACAACTCAGCCCCACCGCCGATCCGACTCCGATCCCAGCCCGAGTCGACTCCTCTCTAACGTCACCGTCACCTTAAAACACGCCCCGACCACTCCTGCATCGGCCTCACACTCCGGTGGGTGCCCAGAGAAATTTTTTTTTTTTCGGTATCCTGAGATTTATTTTTATTTTTTTTGTATCTGTCATGTAGTCATTTTGGTTCACTTGAGGGTAATAATATGATTATTGAGGCAATAATATGATTATTAGGAGGCAATAATATGAGTATTAGGGGGCAATAATATGATTACTTGGGGGCAATAATATGATCAATTGTGCCTGTAGTGTATTCATTTTGGTTTTGGGAGTTTATACAATTCACTGGACGGGAATAATATGATTATTGGAGGCAATAATATGATTTTTGGGAGGCAATAATATGAGTATTGGGGGGCAATAATATAGTTATTGGGTATTATTAGGGGGAAATAAATTCAGACATTGGAATCCCGACACCAGTCCGGTAGCCGGATTCCCGATTTCGGTGACCGGTCGCCGGATTTCGGTCATCGGTTGCCAGATTCCTGTCACCGGTCGCCGGATTCCCATCACTGGAGTCGGCGGTCGGCCATTGGTCACCGAAGTCCGGCAAGGTGAAGGATGACTTCTCCCTCTAAGTGAGAAAGAAGGAGAGGGCAAAAAAGTCTAAAAAATAAATAAAAAAGAATTAATTGGGTATTAGGGATATAATCCCTTAGAGTGTTTTAGCGAAGCAAGTGGGCAATTTTAAAACTGAAATTGGGTAAATGATCATTTCTCCAAATATATATATATATATATATATATATATATATATGGGAGAATTCCACAAATGGTCACTCAACTATATATGACTCATTCGACACTTTGGTCACTGAAGTTTCAAATATATCACTTTGGTCACTCAACTATTACATTGTCAATCACTTAAGTCACCCAAAAAGTATTTTTTATAATTTTTTTTAATGAAAAAAATTAACAAAGTGACTTAAGTGATTGACGATGTAATAGTTGAGTGACCAAAGTGATATATTTGAAACTTCAGTGACTAAAGTGTCGAATGAGTCATAGTTGAGTGACCATTTGTGAAAATTTTCATATATATATATATATATATGTATGTATATTATATGCATAGCAAAAAGAATGACCTTCTTGAGCACTAGAGATAAAATAGGGTATCAAACGATAGCCGTCTTGAACGATTCTGGGACGATCGCTAGCAATTTATTGGATATCAAACAACAGGAGACTCAATTGATAAAACTACAGAGCATCACATTGGAATTGCAACAGGTCATATGTAGAGAAGTACATAAATCTTTTGATCTTAGTCTTGGACGCAGTTTAAAGGATACAGAATGTGATGTGTGAATTTCTGTGCGCGCGCGTGTAGAAGATTTGAAACTGAAATTTCTAAGGTAATTCTAACTAGATTGTCAATCAAAAAGCCTATAGTTACCAAGAAATTAAATCCTACTTCAAAGTAATAAGATGGGGGAACACATCAAGATGCTACATTTGTCTGGACAACTCCAGGAGAAACACATGTTAGACAGATACCAGCTTCAGCAGGCAGCCGCTTATGTAAGACACTACTAAATATAATGTGCAACCAACAATGCATCAAACAACATGTACAGCACCAAGTGACTAAATAAAACAGATATATAATAACACGGATTAATTAAATAATTTTCAGATCACAAGAACCTGCTTTATAGTTCTACAGACCCAGAAACAACGTTCATGTCGTCGATCTGTGTCAACGAACCCAACCTAATGCATCTAAACAATGGAAAGATCACTCTTAGATTTACATGATGACATTCTTATGAAGTAAACCTAGAAAATGTTATCTAATAATTTAACTTCTACTTTTTTCTTTATAAAAAGACGGAAAGCAAGACCTCTCCCAAGAGCAAAAGAAAATGCAACAAAGATTTACAACTCTTGCAATCCTGAAGGCTAAAGTGGCAAATATCTGCTTTGAGATTTATTGTGATCATACGGAGCTTTAGGCAAGAGTAATGAGGACAAATAAGGTATCCTGAGATCACAAGCATAGCAGTATAGTCACACTGTTCTGAGCAAAGAACCATTCTCAAAAGCATAAAAGAGAGAGACCATTAAGGAGTCTTTTTAAAAATGACAAAAATATACTTGCTGCCACCAAGACCAACCTTGCAGCCACTAGAGAGTGGATTAACATAAACCAATTCAAACAAGCAGACGTGAATATGAGAATGAACTCTCCGTACAATTTTTGTTCACTAATTAACATAAGAAGGAGGATGTCCATAATGATCAATAAACTGCAAATCAACATAAAGTTGAATAAAGGAAAGAGGAGTACCAGGCCCATAGAAAATCACATCATATATCAGAAGCAGATATTAGAAGCAAAGATTAAGCAAAATACCACGTGTGACAATTCCTCTGAGGCATAGATTAAAGATATATATTAATTCCTTTGCAAAAGCCCGGCAAGAAATAAGAACAATTACGTGAATTGATACTAAGGCAGGCCATTTAAGTTACTGATACAAGCAGCATAAGTGCAAAGGTAACAAAAATTCCACCAATGTCATTATCAGCACCGAAATTGGCTAACTTGTCACTTTGTCAGAGACTTTGTTTCCTTGCCGAAAGACTTGGGAAACAAGGAGATGCATTTTGACTACGAGGACACGAAAATTACCCCATTGAGTTGCCAAGAGACCAAGAAATATTTTACCTCACTCACTGGATCCTAAACTTGTACTTAATACCTTCATGAACTCAATTGAAGTTTATAATTTTAATTTAAGGTTGCAAGCTAGTTGCAACTAGGTGTCTAGGTCTAGTTTGCATATACACAGACTACATTTCTTTGCATGGTAAAGTGAGCACCAAAAGATCAAACTATTCAGAGACAGTTGAGTGCAGGTTATTGCAGTTTAATTTGTTGAGATTGACATACCTATCATAAAGTATATAACCATATATATGTGTGTATATATGTGCGTATATGCAGCAGCTACAAACTATATAACATTATCCATGCATGAAGATCATGGAACTTACAAGGGAATTCACATTAACAATTCGACTTGGAGGAGCCAGATGATTCGCTTGTAAGTGCTTTTCAATCAGCTTCTGCTTGATGCAACTGCAGTAAACGATTTCAATGAACCCTGGCACCCTGCAAATTAATAGGTTTAACCAAAAACTAAAAACAAGATCACACTTGTTACATTATATATAAATATATATATATATATATATATATATATGTATCCATGTGCAATATACAATGATCTTAAAAAAGTAGAACCTCTCAAATACATTTTATATCAATTGATAAAGAGTAACTTAAGAATTGGAGATGAATTGTATCATTGTATCAATTCGTGATTACCATATATATATATATACACCTCAGAAGCACCAAGTAGAAAAGAATATTGTTGGACCGGCCCAAAGAGAAAAATATCAATATCCAAGCCCAAACCGGAATCATTATCTTGGTTCTTTAAACCTCGAATGCAGGACCTAAAATTCATTTCAACACTATTCGAGTCTTTGAGGTCTTTCTCACCACAGCCGTCTCCATCTCGGTAAGCTTCCTTCGCTTATCATATTCTGCAGTAATTTTGATTCATTCATTGTTGAAGAAACCGTAAAAGAGAATTTCATCTTGTTTTTACCATGAACACACATCTCCATGTTACAGTGAAACCACCTGAGAGAACCAACTTTGTCTGGGTTAATTGTTTTTCAATTTCAGTAATTTAGAAGAAACCCTAAACTTTTTATCATCAACAGTTGTTTCTCTGGGTGTTTCGATTGAAGGTCTACTCGGCAATGTTGACGAAGGAGGAGCAGCTTGATAATGATGTCCACCTCCCTGAACATGTTGTGCTCAACATTCTCTGCCGGCTGCCATTCAAGTCCTTGATCCGCTTCACTTGTGTCTCCAAACGCTGGCGTTCTCTCATCATTTCTGACCCCCAATTTGGCAACTCCCATTTCCGACTAGCAGCATCTCAGCTCCGTTGAAATGTCCTCATCTCCATCCACCCTCACCCTATCTTGATATCAAAAGTTACACTCGGAACACCCCATACTAGGTCGCCCTCTCGATTTCACTCCTTAGACGATAACTTTTCGGTCAAAAATCTCACCTTCCCATCCGAGCCGAATAGCGACATTGTATTTATGGGCTCCTGCAATGGTTTGGTAGTTTTAGGCAAGTTCCATCTCCATGTTTTGGTACCTTCAGGCAAACTTTATTCTGATTATTTTGAAAGGTTGGTAATCTGGAACCCATCCACTGGATTCTTCCGCAACATACCTTGTCCAAGTTTTCAGATTAGGATGATAAAATTGACAGATGAAAAGAAAAAAGGGCACATGAACTGTGTTTATTATGGTTTTGGTCAAGTATCGGCCTCTGACGACTACAAATTTGTAGTGATACCAAACTTTGGTGTGTAGATGAGGAGCCACAAACTATGAAGTATGAACTATTACTGCTATTGCTGCTGTTGGAATGTAGCATAATGATTTTTTTTTTTTTTTTCTCTATGGGCATTGTTGTTTGAGAACATGAGTGTACTTGTCACAATATTGCTGGCTGCAATGTTGGTGGAAATTATTATTATTATTTTTTTTCGATACAGGTGGAAATTATTTTGGTACAAACTTGCAATAAAACTTCAGTTTTAGCTGCTGCTTTTGCAGCCAAGCTAAAGCCTCACATCTAAAGATAGAACAAAATTGGCAAGAGCCGGCAGCAAAGTTTCACTAGCAGTAGATGTGGCTTATACTCAAGGCAAGTCCTGAACTTTTAAGAGTTTTGGTGCGAAAATTTAATTAAAAAACAAGACACTTGGTTGCGCAAATAAAGAGAAAATGTAAAAGAAAAAGAAAATCGTAGAAACAGAAAACTGGCGATTTCAGACTACAATAGACCCAAGGTTTGGAAATTCAATTGCATTACCAAATAAATTGTCACACACTTTAGTTAATAATATTATTATTTTTTTGTTTTTTATATGTGTATCTATTGTACATTATGTAGTATTTGATGGGAGGACTCTTGGAATCAGAGGCTTGGTGCCGCTGCACCACTAAAGTTGCCTCAAGGCCGGCCCTTCTTTATATAGAGCAACACCAATCTTTATGAATTAGAACTCAAAGTTGGCAAGTGAATGCAGAGACAACAAGCATTGATTCAATAGATTAGCAACAGTGACCGAATCCAATTCTACTTTTACTTCTCAATAACCGCGATCATATGATAAACAAGAGTGTGAAACTTTTCGAGTCAAAACAATTAACGAGATTGATTTTCTTTTGGTCAGAGTATTAATAATTATCAAAAAAAAAAAAAAAAAAAAAAAAAAAAAAGGTTTTCGATAAATTGGAAAGATCCCACCGTGTCATAGTAGTCCTTTTGTGGGGGCGAGTTTAGTGGACTTTTCAAGTCTACCGAGTACCGACGGAGGAGGTCGGCATTGCGTTACAGGGAAGGGAATCGGATGCGGTAGGTAGCGCACGCGAACAAAAAAAACAAAAATCTTGAAATTAATGAAAATGAAGCAAGTTAAAGTGTGAGAGGAGACAAAAATTAAGGACGATTTGCCCGAAAAGTGAGCTGCTCTTCTTCCATTTCATCCATCGCAGGTGAACGAACCTTCTCGATCTGCCCTTCTTCCTTTTTGATGTCTTTTTACAAATTCAAATTGGGTTGATTGTGATGAAACTGTGGGAATTTAGCTAAGAAATTACAGTGTTTTGAGGACTAATTTTTGTGTTTGGTGGCATAACTAAGAAAACAATCAAGTATGTGAATTTGTTTGCCAATTTAGGTGTGCAGAGGAATTGGGTTTCTTGTATTTGGCTGTGGAAGCTCTGGATTCATTTCATTTTTAATCTCTATGATTGTTAGCTACTTGAGTTCGTAACCGTTTTTTTTTTTTGGATAACCCCGGTTTAGTTGATGTCTTATAATATGTTATGAACTGTTATTGTCTGATTTATCTTTATGCATTTGGGTACCCACCACAGCTGTGAATGTTTTGTGTGGTTCATAATTTTGGGTTTGGTCAAGTTCTTGAATTTTAGGGAGGAATTTTTGGTTTTTGTGGTCGATTTGGTTTACTGATGTTTGAAATCCGATAATCAATTTCTCATTTGCCTTCCTTGTTTCTCAGTCTGTTTGTTGATATGAGGGTACAACTGTGATTGAAGGGGATAGTTAGAGGAAGCTATCCATGGGGGCTATATTGAGTTTGAACAATTGTAGGACTAGGGAGAGTGGACCTCATGGGGTTTCACAGAGTGAAACACGCAAGAGGCAGAGGTTGTCTTCATGCCTTTATGAGGAAAACCCGAGATTGATTCCCAGTCTTCCTGACGAGATATCTATTCAGATTCTTGCCAGAATACCTAGGATCCACTATTTGAAATTGAAGATGGTGTCACGTACATGGAAAACCACCGTTATGACCGCCGAAATTTTCAATTTGAGAAAAGAACTAGGAACAACAGAGGAATGGCTCTATGTATTAACAAAGGTTGAAAGTGATAAGCTCATATGGTATGCTCTGGACCCTCTGGCAGCAAAATGGCAAAGGTTGCCACCAATGCCTAGTGTTTGTCCTGAAGATGAATCTAGGAGGGCTTTAACTGCTCGTAGAATGTGGAAAATGGTAGGTTCAAGTATCAGACTTGCGGATGTCATCATGGGCTGGCTTGGTCGGAAGGATGCACTGGATCGAATGCCTTTTTGTGGTTGTGCCGTTGGTGCTGTTGATGGCTGCCTCTATGTCCTAGGTGGATTTTCAAGGGCTACAGCCCTATCATGTGCCTGGCGGTATAATCCAGTTATAAACTCTTGGAGTGAATCAACTCCAATGTCAATGGGTAGAGCGTATTGTAAGACAGGCATTTTAAACAATAAACTTTATGTTGTTGGAGGGGTTACTAGAGGACGTGGTGGATTGGCCCCTCTTCAATCAGCTGAAGTATTTGATCCAAAAACAGGTATATGGTCCCAAATACCAAGCATGCCCTTTGCCAAAGCTCAGGTGTTACCAACTGCATTTTTGGCTGATCTGCTCAAGCCTATTGCTACCGGGATGACTTCATACAAGGGGAGATTGTTTGTTCCACAAAGTTTATACTGCTGGCCGTTTTTTGTTGATGTTGGAGGTGAGGTTTATGATCCAGAGGTGAATTCATGGGGTGATATGCCAACTGGCATGGGGGAGGGTTGGCCTGCAAGGCAAGCAGGGACGAAAATGAGTGTCACAGTCGATGGTGAATTGTATGCACTGGATCCATCTAGTTCTCTTGACAATGCCAAGATCAAGTTATATGATTACCAAGATGATGCTTGGAATGTTGTTGCAGAAGATGTTCCAATTCGGGACTTTACTGAATCAGAGTCTCCCTATTTACTTGCTGGTTTCCTTGGGAAGCTTCATGTGATCACGAAGGATGCCAATAACAATGTTGCAGTTCTGCAGGCTTATGTGCCGAACCGTCATGCTTCCACCTCAGCAGCTTCATCCTCATCACCAGATGATGCCTCTGAAATTTCTGAACCACAAGCAGAGTCAGAAGTAGATCTTTGGAAGGTAATTGCCACAAGGGGTGCACGGACTGCTGAACTGGTTAGCTGTCTCGTCCTTGATCTGTGAAGATTTTCACTTTACTTAAGCTATAGCGTACAGATCCTACAGTTAAAAAAGTGTTGGTTGGTGTGATTGCTTTTTGGTACCCTAAATTATTAGCTGTGCATTGTGATAGCCGTTTACTGTATGTAATTACTCACCTTTACTCACCTTTGTGATAGAGGAGAAGCAAAATCATAAGGTTCAGGATATATTATGAGACTAAGTTATTCTCCGTCTCCAAAATCATAACATTCAGGATATATTATGAGACCAAGGTTTCAGCTCAAGCTGCTAGCTGGGTGGTGTATCTTCCTTTTTCCACGTCTCCTTTTTATTATTTTGTATTTGATTTCCCCACATCTATAGTTAACTCGATTATGTATGGCTTGCATAAATACATGTTATTTCTTTTACGTTTGGTGGATCATCTATACATTTCTACTGAGATTGGATGCTGGTGAGGAGGTATCAGTTGAGTACAGTAAACATTATGAAGTTATGTCAGTTTCTTGTCTCTTAGAATTGTCTTTTATTTGAGCATCTACTGAGTTTTGAAGTAAATGGTTTGCATTCTCTTAGTATCCAAATCCCCAATAGGCTTTATATCATGAACGCACAACAATTCTAAAGGAAGCAAAGCAAGTTCCAGTTTTGTTAATCCCTATACATAATCAGTGATCTTATTTACTTTTTTAACTCTAGCATGCAAAATTGTTAAGACACTATTCTCGGTTCAAGAATTGCATCTGTCTTGAAGCTCGACCATCTCCTACTGCAGCGTTGTAACTCAACCTAGTTAGCAAAATATGTGCTACCTACATCATACATAGTTGACTACTCATAGGCATCCACAAAGATATATAGATACATACATTTGTACAAGTTATAATGTAATGCACTTCATGCATATACAGCTTAGGTACACTGTTTGACACAACTATTGCCCAGGTTTTGAACTTCAACCATTTGACGGAAAGTAATTATGACTTGTAATCCTTCAGGAAAATGAAATTGAACGGTTTAAATCACTAGACTACATCACAAAAGAGGCTCAACAATGAGCAAATTTGTTTATGACTACATCTTTACTAGAGAGCGATCGTCTATTTCATCCATATAAGCCAAATTTGTGTTTGGAAATGATGATCCATGAAGATATGGCCTCCGCATTGTTGGTAAGCAAATTTGGTGAGTTGGGTGTGTTTTTTTTTTTTTTTTTTTTTTTTCCTGCAAAAACAAATTTGTTGATTTTAGCATGGTCCTTTTTTGAACTTCTGCTCTGACTGCAATCTTGTTCACTAAACTGCAGCAACATTAGATCCTACTAAAATTAAAATTTGCATCGAAATCAATTGTATAAATGTAGACGAGCACATCAGTGTGAGGGATAGAGACCAAAACAAAGTTCGGTGTGTAGGAAGAAGAGAAATCTAAATCTCTATAAAGGGCAAAGCCTTCTGGTGTTGCTTATTCCTGATTTGTTTTCATAACAAGCACTGGGAACTCAAATTGTTTTTGCCAAAATTTGATTAGGGAACAGGCCCCGGCAGAATCCTACCACGAGACTCGGTACTCCCTAGGCGAGTGGACAATCACGGTTTCTTGCAAGAACCAATAGGCGTCTGTGGGTTGACCGGGTGGACCGGCATATAACCCTTCGATGCCTAAGTTTGTATCTAGTAAGATGCTGACAATTAGGGAGTGAGATAGTGGTGACTTACTTGATATGGTAGTAGGGGCGTCTTATGTAGCCTGTTTTAGGATTGGAGTCATGTTCTCTTTCGGTGTGGGAGAATGTGTGCTTTTGAAAGTGGCGAATGTGCTTTGTGTTCGGTGGTTGGTGCCATCAAAGAATGTATTAGGTCTTGCACCTCTACTGGGCGGTTTTTTTTTCCCTTTTTTTTTTTTTTTTTTTTTTTTTTTCCGGTTTGGAAGTTGTCTTGGTTTTGGTGTACGGGGGTGGAGGAAAAGTGGTGTTGATGTCCTGACTAATGTTCATGCACTTTTGGCAGTGCTATGGCACGAATAAAAAGTGTGAGGCCGGAGGCTGAATCCGGTGTGGGGCCGTCTGAAACTATCCAAGGCAGGGGTGGCCCTCGGGGCCATGGAGCCGAGGAGGAAGTTGGGCAAGAAGTTTCCCTAGAGTCTTCGGGGGTCGAGGGGTCTACCTCGTTAGGCTACCTGAGTGAGGAGTTGGTACTAGTGACTGATCAGCGAGGTAGGATTAAGCTGGGTTTTGGGGATGATGTTGTTGGCATAGATCAACCAGGCACGAGTAGATTAACGAGCTGAGGCGTAATTGACATATTTCTGATACTGTTTATTTGCGACCCATTGAAGATACTGAGTGCGCCAGTCATCCTCCCAGCGGTTAAACCTTGTTTTACCCGTATCAACTTAGTTGCGGTTTGTGTTTTCCTCTCTCCCAGCAGTTGCAATACCTGTTGTACTCGCTGAACATAGTCGTAGGGCAACTGATTCTCAACGCCTTTAGGATCTTGACCAGGGTAATCCTACTTTAGAAGATGTGTGGACTGAAATGTCCGACCTATAATGATTTCAATGCCATGTATAAGCTTTCATACTCGACGAAGTATGGAGGTTGTGTTACGCTGAGGCCTCAGAAGTATGACTCTATTATTGAAGGTCTCGTCACCAATATCAGCCCCTTGTGGGTGAAAAAGCCTTGCTTTGTGGGTGGTTTTTGGCAACTTCCCAACTAGGGATTTCAGCTGCCGCGCGCCTCCAATCCATTACTGAATTTTGCAATTGAAGTTCTTGCTTTGGAGATTTTTGTCGTGCCGAGTGTATTAATTCTTTCTTTGATATATAGGCGAGCAACCTTATGCCCTTAGTGACCTTGAGAGGAAGCGTATTCTTAGGGTGAAGTGTAAATTCCCTGCCCGTACGAGGGGGGTCTATAGGTTGTACTGATTACCGGTATACGTTAAATGGCGTTTAGCGAGGGTTCCTAGTGAGGATTGATCATCTTTTCAAATGTTTAGTGTTGTTGTGATTGACTGACGTATTTCTTTGCTGTAGATAACACGGTTGGCGAAGGTAGCAGTACTAGCACGACGCTATATGCCAAGGTCCCCACTGAGGTTATATTGGTCGAGTTGGAGCGTGAGGCAGAAGCGGCTTGCCGAGCTGACGTTGATCTAGAGACTCAGCAGGTTGTTGATGAGGATTTCCTATTGGATTTTTCCATGGAAATGCCGCTCTATACTGAGGTTCCCGAGGGGGTTGGTGAGCTGCTTGGACTCGACAATGCTGAAGGAGAGGGTGCCCAGGTGGTTGTGGGTAGTGGGGAGGAAGAAGTCCCCCTAGTGTCGGTTCCCGAACACCAACTTGTCATTAAGGAGAGAGAGGTCATTCTGAGAGCAGAAGTGCCAATGGTGGACTTGGATGGGTCGAGTGTTGGGGATGCAGGGGAGGTCGTGGCTCTTGATGTTGTGTCAGAGGAAGGGCCTCACCAGAATGTGCCGGTGTCTAATAGTTCAGGCAAGGCCGAGGTGGTGAGTCGGTCGGCTTCCATTGTGGGCATTGTTAGAGCTGCTGATTAGGGCTGTGTGGCGCCGTAGGATGGCCGAGTTGTCACCTCTAAATGTGTTGGTCCCCAAGCTGGGTCCCTAGCTCCCCAAGTGTGCACTACTCGTGCTCGAAGTGCCGAGCTTGTGCGAAGTATGAGGTAGGGTGTTCGCGGGTTGGTCACCCTACCATTGGCTTGTCTTTAAATTCGCGTCCCAAGAAGAAAACTCGAAAGTGGTGATGAGGGTAGGAAGTCTAAATCTCACTCTAGTGGGCCTCGACACTCCCGGGCTGAGGTGGCGAGTAATCTAACTCGTGCTCTGGGGAGATTGGGGTCAGTGAAAATTACATGCCCGCCATGGTGGCCAACCAGCGCTGTATTCACCATGATGGAGGTCGGATCCATCTAGGAGATCTTGTCACCAACATCGAGGGTGCTTGGGAGGGTTTAATGCGGGTTGGTATTTTATTGCTCATTTTGTGTCATAGTTCACGTTCTTACTATGACTCCCTTGCTTTGGTATGCAGGCTGTGCATCGGGTTTATGCCTCCTTAGATGGTTTGGTTTATCACCATGCTTTAGAGATTGCTCGCCTGGAGGCTACCTTAGAGGGCGAGAGAGTTCAGGTTGATAGGATGCAACAAACTTTAAATGCCTAGCCTGAGCGGTTAGGCGAACTGCAACGGGCTATTGATGAAGGTGTTGAGAGAAGGCTCCAATACGAGCGAGATTTGTATGCGACCCAGGAGTCCAGGCGTGAACTAGAGGACAACTTGGTTCAGGAGCAAGGTCTGAAAGAGGATGCCGAGGCCTTACTGGGGCTCGTCGGCTCAAAGATTATCGCACTTCAAGCTAAGGAATGAGGAGCTGGAATGTGCCGTGCGGCAGGTGGACGAGCTGAGACTGGAATTAGACTGCCTTGCGACTCGAAATGCGGAGTAGGAAGTTGTGGTCGAGCAGCGAGATGCAGATTTAGCTTCACTAGACCCTTTGGCAAATGAGTTGGAGGTCGAGGTGCGTCGGCTCCAGGTCTTTGACCAACAACATTTGAGAATGGTGCTGAGACTGATCGCTTCAGGGCTAAGTTGGAAGAAACAAAGTTGTGATTGGCTAACTCGGAAGGCAGGAGGGAGCACTTGGTGAATGAGTGTATTCAGTTGGACAAGGCGCACACCCTGACTAGAGACGCGTTGCAGAAAGCTAGGAGGGAAGGTGCGGATCGGTGCGCAAGTACATTTGAACGAGGTCCCGCCTTTGTTGCGAAGATAAAGCAAGCCTTCGATCAAGATTGTACTCATTGGACCAAAATGGCCATTGCTCGGGGTTGGGTGGACAAAGAGAGGATGACTCGGGATCCACTGGCCGATCGTGCTGTTGAGAACGAGGCGAAGACTCGTGAGGAGGCCACAGATCACCAAGCCATCCACGATGTGAATCCCTCTCCTCCTTGTGGGACTGCTCAGACCAGGATGGCTGAAGGTGATGGGAATAGGCGTGTCGAGACTGAGCCGAATGAAGGTGGTGAACCTGGTACCGAGCCATAAAGGGTTTTCTTTTGGAGCTGTTTTGATCCTTGTTTTGGATTCTTCTTATTTCTCTTGTAATGTAGAGGGTTCTCTCTCTCTCTCTCTCTCTATCTATCTCTCTCTCTCTCTCTCTCTCTCTCTCTCTCTCTCTATATCTCGTTTTTTATTTTTTATGATTATCTGAAACGATATTGCTTGACTTTAACTGGGAGATTTTGAGGCAATTGTGTTTTTCTTGTAACTGCTGCTCCGTTTAAGTCGCTTCTGGTGCACCTTGAATGTAATCAACTTTTTGGAAAACACATGCTGTTTTATGGAAATAAATGTCGTTCTTTTTAGCCAATAGGTGACGAACAGGTTGGTGAAATTTTCCCTTTAAATAAGGGGCTTGGAGTTGGAGGAGGGGCATGCCAGAGAGATGCCTCTGAATGTGTTTTTCTTCCTTATATTCCTTTTGCTTCTGAAATCTGAATTTTTGGTGATGGGCGATGATAGCAACATGTTGAGTTTGATGGCGAAATCTCAAGCCTAGATTGAGTCTGATGACGAAATCTCAGGCACGCTCATCTTTAGTATCCCACTGGAGTTGGGCTCATGTCGTTTTTGGGTTGAAGTTCTTGAGGCGCGCTGCAAAAGTTGGTGCCGAAGAGAGCCCAATTGCGAGCATGGTTCCCCAGCACCGCCGCGTTGACATGTAGGTGCCTGGTGATTACAGCGGAGGCGACACCGCACGTTATCTTCCTCGTAGGCAATGTGTGTGTCTTTGCCCTCTGTGGTGGTGTTAAGGCAAATTGGTACTAACCTTCCTGCCCCTCGATGCCTCGCAGGCGATGGTTGGGTCGAATCTTCTCCTAGTTGGTTTAGTGGCATACTACTTAATGCCTTGGCATATGCCTTGTGTGGTGACTATTCACGTCCTTTATCGTTTGTCCTTATGTAATAGGAGATTTATAAAATCGCTTGACAGTTTAAACGTTGTATTCACAATTTTGTGATAGGAGATTTAGCTGGTGATATGGAATGATGTACTATAATTCATAAAGATAATGAAATCAAAATTATGACTTTCATAAATTTTTGGCTGTTTGTACGTTTTCGTTTAGCCTGTGAATTTTTAAGCGCTGTGTGGGCAATGGCTCGTTGTTGAGCTTTGCTAAGATGTCGAGCTGGTATAGGGTAGCTATGTCAGCTGGATCGTCTAGAGTCCACTTATGTCCAATGATAGCTGTAAATAAACTACTTTTATTGCTAATCACGGTGTGGCTCGTTTGCTAGTTTGGCTTGATCAAGTTCGTTTTAGCATTAATGCATGTGTGTGTATGCGTCGCGTTACCGGGGTGGTGTGTGCCATATCAGTTTTAGCGAATTTTGATTATCATGAAGTCGAGGAAGGCTGTTGGCCAAGTGGATTTAATGGCAATTGGTATCCGTTGTTGGGGTTGCAATGCCGATAACGATCGAGGCTGTGTTAGGAGTAATAAATGTATTAAACGACAATTCATTAGTAGCTGCCGAGGGCAGGGAAATTACAAAAGAAAACATGAATGTGCTTATGCCTCAGTGGGAGGAATGTGGGGAGCGGCGAGGCCGAGGTCGGTAGTCCTAGGTGTTTACTTGGGGAAATATCGGAGGTGTTGTACATTACATGGGTGACCAAACCTGGCGGTGTCATCCCCACAGAGATAGAATGTGGCTGGACCAGTAGCTTCCACTATCTCGTACGGTCCTTCCCATGTGGGCTTCAATCTTGTTGGTGGTGGGTGGCATGACCTCTTTGGTGACCCAGTCGCCAACTTTCAGAGATCGTGGGATAACCCGTGCGTTATAGTGCTGAGCGATACACATTTTGTTGTTGATGTTGCGGAGATGGCTGCGCTCTCGGCTTTCTTCAAAGTGGTCACTGTTCAGTTTTAAGCCTTCAACATTTATGCTCGGGTCGAAACACGCAACTCGGTCACTGGGTACCTCCCTATCCACTAGGATCACCGCTTCAGTGCCGAAGGCCATGCAGTATGGGAATTTTCCGTTGGCATTTATGGGCGTCATCCTGATAACCCAGAGCACTTCTGTCAACCTGGAGGCCTACAAACCCTTGGTGTCATCAAGCATCTTCTTCAGTTTCTGTTTTATGATCTTGTTAACTGCCTTGACCTGACCGTTGGTTTGTGGGTGAGCCTGTGATGCGTAAAGTATCTTGGTGTCGTATTGGCCAACAAATGCCTTAAGCTGGTCGTTGTCAAGTTAGGCTTCATTATAGGTGATTATGGTTTTCGGGATGCCGAAGCTGGTGAAAATATTTTTCCACAAGAAACTGATGACCTTGCCCACCGTGATTGTTGCTAGTGCGTCTGCCTCGACCCACTTGGAATTAAAGTCCACTGCCACAATGGCGAATTTCAGTTGTCTTGGAGCTGTGGGGAATTTATTGATGAAGTCCAAACCTCATTGGCAATAGACCCATGGAGCTTTGATTATGGACACTGGCACCGAGGGTGCTAGAGGGAATTGGCTAACTGGTGGCACTTTAGGCAGGATTGTACTATTCTCTCAGCGTCCTTGTTGAGTATAGGCCAATAGTATCCCGTGCGCAAAGCCTTGTATGCCAGGTTCTTGGCGCCCGCGTGGTTTCCGCAAACGTCCCTATGGAGGGATTGAATTACCCTAGCGCCCTCCTCTTCGGTGATACATTTCAAGTTAGGAAAGGACTGCCCTCTCCTGTACAGTTTGCCCTCTCAGAGTGTGTAGACCGCTGCTCGCCTTTTGAGCTTTATGGTTGCTGTCTTGTCTGTGGGTAGTGTGCTGTTTGATAGGTACGTGATAAAGGGGTCCATTCATGATGGCGGCAGGCGCTGCTTTGTAACGAAATATCTCAGAGAAAGTCTTGTCAATGCTTGCCTTATTGAGTATTTCGATATGCAGGGATCCTGTACTTGTCCCATCGGGGGATGTGGCGAGTCGTGCAATGGTGTTTGCCTTGGCATTTGGTGCCCTTGGTATTTGACTAATTTTGTAGTGGGTGAAGCTATGTTGGTGGAGTGCTGAGACGAGGTTTTGGTAGTGAGTAAGGCATGGGTCCTTAGCTTGAAAACAACCGCCTACCTGATTGACGACCAGCTGTGAATCGCTGAAAATGTTCAAGCTCTTGGCGCCCAGCTCCCGGGCGAGCTGAAGGCCAGCTACGAGTGCCTCATACTCTGCCATGTTATTTGAGGCTTTGAATTTGAATCGCAGGGTGTACTCGTAGTCATGGCCCTCGGGATCTTTGAGCAGGATGCCGGCGCCACTTGTCTTGTTGTTGGTTGAATCGTCAACATATAGTTCCCATGCCCCTGTTGTGGCCATTGGTTGTACGGTAGGTTCCGTTTCCTCGGTGTCCTCTCTTGGAATGAACTCGACGATGAAATCCGCCGCTGTCTGGCCCTTGATAGCCATCCGAGGGATGAACTCGATGTCGAACTGCCCGAGCTCGATTGCCCACTTTGTCAACCTTCCTGAGGTTTCAGGCTTCTATAAGACTTGCTTGAGCAGTTGCTTCGTCAAGACATGTATGGTGTGTGCCTGAAAATATTGCCGTAGGCGTTTGATGGAAGTTAAGAGGGCTAAGGCTAACTTTACTATCTCTGGATATCGAGTCTCAGCATCGGTGAAGCCTTTGCCCGTGTAATACACCAGTGGCTCCTTACTGTTCTTGCGTCGTACCAACGCTGAGCTCACCGCCGAGTTGGATACGGCTAGGTATATGTATAATATTTCCCCCGGGATGGGCTTGGAAAGGATGGAGACAGAGGCAAAATACTCGCGTATACCGTTGAAAGCTCTCTCTTGCTCTTCCCCCCAAGTTATGTTGTCCGTGTGCTGGGATTTCAGGAGTTTGAAAAAAAGAGCGCATTTATCTGTCAAGTGTGAGACAAACCTAGCGAGTGCTGTGATTTTTCCTGTCAGAGATTGCACCTCGTTCCTCGTTTTGGGGGTGGTCATGTTGAGGATGGCCTGTACTTTTTCTGGGTTGGCCTCAATACCCCTCTCGCTGACTATGAATCCCAAGGATTTACCACCTGTTACAGCGAAAACACACTTGTATGGGTTGAGTCCCATCTCGTGGTAGAGCATGACATCGAAAATGTTATCCAGGTAATCGATGTGCTCCTCGATGGTACAGCTTTTAACCAACATGTCGTCTATATATACTTCTACTACCTTTCCAATGTGGGTGGCAAACATGGTGTTAACCATTCTCTGGTATGTGGCGCCAACGTTTTTCAAGCAGAATGGCATGACCTTGTAGCAGTACAATCCTTTATCTATAATGAATGATGTATGTTCCATGTCCTCGAGGTGCATTTGTATTTGGTTGTACCCGAAAAATGCGTCCATGAAGCTGAGTAATTTGTGCCCAGCTTTGGAGTCTACTAGTTGGTCGATCCGGGTAGGGGGAAGCTATCCTTTGGGCATGCCTTGTTGAGGTTTGTATAGTCGACGCACATATGCCATTTTCATTGGGTTTCTTCACCATCACCATGTTCGAAAGCCATGTCGGGTAAGAGACCTTGTGTATGAATTGTATGTCTCGGAGCTTCTGTACTTTCGCCTATATTACTTTGTACTTTTCTTCTGTAAATGCCCTACTCTTTTGTCTTACTAGCTTCGCAGTACTGGAGACGTTGAGCTGGTCGGTGATTACCGAGGGTGATATGCCATGCATGTTGGCGTACGGCCAAGCAAATACATGCTGTCCAGATTTCAGGAATTGGGTGAGCGCCACCTGGAACTTGGGGCTTGTGTTTTAACCAATTCGTACTGTTCTTTCGGGGTGGCTATCGGATATGGAAACACTCTGCTGAGTCTGGCATGGGTTGCCTTGCCTTGTGCTTTTCCTCTTTTTGCCTGCCCCTCGTGTCATTGTTAGGACAAGGTCCGATCAGGTCCTTCCAGGGTCGTCTGGTTTGTCAGAGGGTGAGGGCAAATCTTTGGTCGAGAGGACCTCGACGCCGATCCTACCCCGAGCAACCATGAATGAGTTGCATTGCTGTGTTATTTCCTTATCGCCTCATATAGTGAGTATTCACTCCCCCTCCCCCCCCGAGCGAGATTGGGATCTTCATCATCAACATATGAACTGCTACAAAGCATTAAAGTCCCCATATGGCATCCCGGTCGAGTATGACATTGTACTAGGAAGGATAGTCCACGATGATAAAGTGGGTTATCATGTTGGACACTATGATGCCTTCTCCCAAGGTTATTCTAAGGTAGTCAAAACCTAATGGTTGTGTAACATCTCCTGAGAAGCTAATCAGTAGTTCGTGGTTGGGATGGAGCTTCTTCGAGTCTCGCCTCAAGCTATTGTAGCAATTGGCAAAAACATTACATTGACGGCAAACCTTGAATCCACAAGGAATCTGTGACATCTATAGCGGTTAATGGTCATGGTGATTAAGAAAAGGTCATTGTGGTGTTAACGAATGGTGTCTTCTGTTATGTTAAAATTTACCGAGTCCCAGGTGACTTGGGAAGTGTTGCAATTGTGTTGGATGCCCATGAACTCGTGCGAGGTACATTGCTGTTTGGTCTGCCGAAGGCCCTTGGGCTAGGGTACCCCGCCCTGAATGGTCATGATTTGGCCATAATCCCATGGCTGGGGTTTGATACCGTGTGAGTTGCCCTTTTTGGATCAGGTGTTCTATGGTTTTTTTTTTAAGGTGTAACAGATGTCCACAGTATGCCCTGGTTCTTTGTGGTAGCCGTAATATCTTCCGTTATCCCGGCCTTAGGCTTCGGTGATTTGCACTTCGGAGGTGGTGGAATAATATCTTTGTGTTGACGTCAAATGTCCTCGTAAGAGGCTGTCAGGGTGGTAAAAACCTCGTATTTGGGAAGCTGTTCCTTGTGGTATGGAGTGTCATGGTGGCCTGAGCTTTCCGATGAGTGATGCCCCTGTTTATCTGGGCTTTTGCCAAATTGCTTCTCTCGCGAATCCCTGTAGGCCTTATCTTTCGGCCAGCTACTCCTTTGGCCCTGGGGTCTATCTCGAGCCCAATCCTTACCCAGGCGTTGCCCCTCAGTTCCTCGATGTGTTGTTGAATGTCGAGGTGTCATGGATTGATCTAGTCTGGCGCCGGAGCTGCTACTACCAAATGTTTTGTATTCCGCCTTTGCGTATACTGTGGCGTAGTCGTTCAAGTCTTCATAGGATTCTGGGGGTTGCTAGGTGATTTGGAATCAGAAGTGTCCTGGCCTCAATGCTTCCGGGAATGCTACCTCTACCATATTCCTGTATAGGTTGTGGCAGGAAGAGGTGGTCCACAGCCATCTCGTTACAAAATCCCTGAGACTCTTGTTTTCCCTCTGCTTTATTTTTAGCAGCTGACTTGTGAAGTGGTATGCACTAGTTTGTAATATGAATCTTTTGACGAACTTGTCCTGTAATTCCTTGAAGCTGTCCATCGAGTTTAGTGGAAGGTTGAGGAACCAGTGGAGGGCCTAATCGATTAATGTTTCCTCGAACGCGTGGCATGCCATGACGTCTGTGTAACTTGTCCCGTGCAAGATTGATTGGAAAATCTCAAGGTGATTGTAAGGATCCTTGGAGTCGTTGTATTTGTCTATTTTGAAGGGTTTGGATTCTGATGGCCTCTTCTCTGCTTGGATTCGTTGTGTGAATGGTCTAGGCTTCTGTTCGAATCTTGCCGTGATGGGCTGCCAATTTCGTATGCTCTTGGCCAACTCTACTCGGGCTTGTAAGGCAATGATTGTTTGGTTCATCTTTATGAGCAGGCGAGTGTTCAGGTCAGGAATTGAATTGGGGTTTGCCGAGGGTCCCTCGGTGAATGAAACAGTGTTGACGGGTGTCAGCGTCGGTGGGGCACCGCTCAGGGTGTTATTCTAGAGTGGTATGTTCAAATAGATGATGTTCAGAGTGCCGCTCGCCGAGGCGAAGGTTGTCGTGGTCCCAGCCACTGCAGTTGATATTGACGAAGTGTAGCCACCTTCGGGTGCTGGTGCACTTGCGGATGGATTGATGGGACCGGGGGAGATGAATGTGTGCGGCGTGCGCATCCCAACTATCGTCGCCTAAAGTGTCTCCCCTGCTGCCCTCTCCATTGCCTCGTTGCTTGCGATCAGTCTTTCCAATGTGTCCCGTAACATACGATTCTGGGTTTCCATTTCCCTTGCTTGTGTCTGAGGGGCCAGTGTTGCCGCATGCTCTCTTGCCAGCTGTGCTCAAGCCTCTAGGAGATCTTGTTTTGCCAATGGCAATACTGTCTCGGCATCAGTGGTAACACTGGATCTTCCTTCGTTAGTAATCGCAGGGGTCTCGAATTCGAGCACCCTGGCTTTCTCTCTGCTCTGATCCTAGGGATTCAGGGCGTTGGTGGTAGCCATGCTAGAGAGTTGTGTTATTTCCCGAGCAAGGGTTCGGAGCATCTCCTTGTAGCGCCAATTGTTTCTGCAAAAATTTGATCAAGGAACAGGCCCCCGCAGAATCCTACAATGAGACTCGATACTCCCTGGGCGAGTGGATGATCACGGTTTCCTGTAAGAACCAACGGGCCTTAGTGGGTAGATCGGGTGGACCGGCCTATAATCCTCTTATGCCTAAGTCAGTATCTAGTAAGATGTTGACAATTAGGGGAGTGAGATAGTAGTGACTTACTTGATATGGAGGTGGGGGGGTCTTATGTAGCCTGTTTTGGGATTGGAATTCTGTTCTCTTTCGGTGTGGGAGAATGTGTGCTTTCGAAAGTGGCGAATGTGTTTTGCGAATTTTGGGAAATGGGGACAGGAGTGGAGGAGTGGGCCTGTGCCCTGTGCGTTTGGCTTTTGGCGACATGCCGAGGCGGCTCGGCCTCCCATTTTGGGTGTTCGGATCCTCCCCTTTTGGGGGTTAGTGAGCCTTATCTCCCGGTATTTACAGTTGGGAGCAAGGTGGTATGAACACAAACAATTTTCAATCAAGGATAGAACCCAAGAAAATCCAAGCTTGGCAAAACGCAAGCACCCAAACACAAAATGAATCCCAGACAATACAAGGTGAAAATTTTAGCAGAGCCCTTCCAAGTGGTTTAGTGACTTAACACACAATAAATATATAAGTTTATGTTTATTACAAGATAATGATATTGGAATGGCAAACTGCTATCTTATTTAGCCATGTCAAATGTGGAAAGATATGATGGAAACAAGAAAAATGACACATCACCATCATGCTTCCTATTGAAATAGGGTTCTGAGCCTACGCGAGGCCTCTCGGATACACTCTCTGTGGCCAAAAGAACTAATTCTGAGACACCCTTCACCAGCTGGACCAAATCCAGAACCTGGAACTGTAAGGATGTGTGTTTTTTCAAGAATCTCAGTAAATACATCCCAAGAACTTGAGCCAGGAAAATGCACCCAAATGTAGGGAGCATTTGCACCACCATATACTTGATAACCAAGAGAAGCAAATGTCTCGACCAATATCTTTGCATTCTCCATGTAGTAGTCAACCATAGAATGCACAGCCTGAAGCAGAATTTTCAATGTCGTTAGAAAGCAGTTAAAAGTAGTAAGGCCATGACTTTCTCAAAGTTTATTTTTCCAGTGAAAATAGACCTTTACCTGGAAACCTACTGGAGAAAGACATGCCAATCCACCAGCTTGAGCAATATTAGATGCTCCATTAAAGCAAGTGCACACAATACGATTGAAGTCATATATAACAGGAAAACCATTGGAGTATAAGAGCTCCTCAGGGACAACCGTCCAACCTAGACGGATGCCAGTGAACCCAGCAAATTTGGAGAATGATGAAATTTCAATGGCAACCTGAAAAAAAAAAATATAATAATAATTATATAAAAGATTGAGCTGGGTCATTTCATCTGTGAAAATTAAAAAAGAAAAGAAAGAGGAAATTGCAATTGTTTACCTCTCTGGCACCAGGAATTTCGTATATTGACCGAGGACTATCGTCTCTGATATAAGATGAATAGGCAGAGTCATATATGATAATTGATCCATTCTGCCTTGCAAACTCTACAAGTTGCTCTAATTGCTTCCTTGTTGCTGCATAACCAGTTGGATTGTTTGGAGAGCAAAAGAATATAATATCTGCTCTTGAAGTAGTTGATAAGTTCGGAAAAAAATTATTGTGAGGACTGCAGTTCATGTATTCAATGCTCCTATACCTCCCAGCTTCATCTTTGATCTCACCTGCCTGACCTATTATGACACTTGAGTCTATATAAGCCTGCAGAATTGGGAAAACAAGAATCTAGTGAGGAATTGGATATGAAGCTAAGAGAATCTCTAATGAATTGGACAAAACATAACAGCTATGGTAATTTCTTTAACATCACTTTCCATACAATTCAGCAGTATTCTAATTTCTAAATAAGAAATGCACATGCTACCCTGCTTAATTAATTGGATTTCAACAAATCTATGAACCCTTCAAAATTTCCCAGAGAGTTATTGGTTGAGTTTCTAATTGGGAAACGTCATTTATCATATTTTGGCTTTGAAAGTTACACATGAAAGTTAGTTCTTTCAAAATATATAAGAAATACTCTATTTCAATTGTACTTATATGTCATGCGTAGTAATATATAACAGGGAAAGCCAAACCGAATATGAACCAGCAAAGTCCTATGTAGCATCCTAATCAGAATTGAAGAACATTGGATAGCACTTCTATACAACAGGTACTAGTAATAAACAGTAGAAACAAATAGAAAACATTGATAGTATCATAAGCATTAAAATTACTGGAAAGGATGGATCTTGCACAGCTATCGTCACATTTGAACCCAGAAGCAGCTGTAAAGATACAAAAGGAAATCATAAAGATGGATTACTGTTTTTAGCATTGTGTCATTTTCAGAAAAATAAAATCTAAAAAGATTTTAAAAGAATAAAAAAAATAGAACTTTAAGTTGACAATATATAAGCATCCACCAAAACTTTAGCAGTAAACTACCTGAAGGCGAGTAATATCACACTGAGCGCCATCTGATACAAAAATTTCCGTGTCTTTTACTGGTAGATCTTTATAGAATGCTTTTGCAATTGCCTTCCGCAATGCCTATGTTTTGACATAAAAATCATGTAATAAAGAATGCAAGTAATGGAGAAAATCACATAGTTCCTAGGTAAACCATCTCACTTACGATGACAATAGATGAATGGGCCAATAATTACTTAAGTAAGAGGTAGAGTATTTTGGACATGAAGAAACAAAAAGAAAAGTGAAGAACAAAGTTCACCATCGATATACAGGTGAAAATATTTATATTAAACACCAAATGATAAATACTAAAGGGTACCTTGTTGCCTTGCTCAGGTCCATACCCTGAATAACCATCAGCAGTTGAAAGAGCATGTGCATACTGGAAATAATACAAAATTAGACATTCAAGTCCTTTTATGGTTTACAGTAGAAAGAGATTAGTAATAGGCAGGAGAAATAAATAGACATTAATCATAGAGTCAGATATACAACAGTAGCTTGCTCCCACTTTTCTCAAAAGTTTAAGATTCTCGATCTGAGCTAATGATATTTTCTTCTCTATCAGATAGACATTAATGCAGATAGTAGTTGCAAGTGCAAAAGCCTTGGTTTTAGAAAGAGAAGTTTATCCGCTGTAAAATGGATCATGAACTAAGCCTCAGTGATCAGTTTCACATGGAACTAGTATTTCTTCTTAATTGTTGTAGCTAGGACTTGTTCGTAAACTTAAGACAACATCCAAACTAGAATACTAGAAATGTATGCTTTATGCCTTAATAGTAAATTCAGGCAGAATTACTCACATTAGCCATGGTTGAGGTTATGATTTCTGGTAGCGGTTCTGTTGTATCACCAATTCCAAGGCTTATCAATTTGGCATCTGGGTACTTCTCAATATGTTGGAGCTCAAGCTTTGAAATCTGATAAATGCCACAAGAATGATGAGCCTTGATGGTACTTAAATACCCAAATATTGCGGGTGATTAAGCGGGAATTCAAAATCATATCTAAGCCAAGTAAAGCAAATGTAGATGGCTTGAGGGTATAAACCAATACTAAAATTGAGCTGGAACTCTAGACAGTTTCATATTTCAAAGGTCTGATTTTCACTCACCAAAAAAAAAACATTTTAATGCTTTGATGAAGCACACATAATAAGATGAAACATAAAAGAAAGTTTAACATCAAACCGAGCTTAACAAAGTTAAAGATTTAGGGAATCTATCAGATAGTTATAGTCATGCAAAATAACAAAAACTGAAATTTAATACTAGCTAGCTGCACCCATAGAAAGATCAGAGCTAAAACAGGAATCAATGAATGAACATAGAGTCACCTCAGGAAACAAATAACCATTCCGCAATTTCTCCATGTTTACACTGCGAGGTACCTTTGTACGGAAACCTGATTATAAAATTGAAGATACTTATGATAAAAGCAAATATTAAAAGAAATTATATGTATGTGTGTGTATGGGGGATGGGTGTTTGTCTGTGTTTGTTGCTTATGTAGATGGTTACAGAAACATGAAAGGGCAGTACAAAGCATACCAAGTCGCTCCTTTTTGGCCCTCACGCTGTGGAAAAATCAAAACAAATATAGATTATATGACAAATGCCATGAACATGATTATATGTTGTGCAGATAAGTGACAAAACTCAAAAGAGGCTGATCGAGCTAGTACTGATTTTAGTTGATAGTTTTGAAAGCCATTGTAGTACCTGGCATGAATTACAGGCTGCCATATGGTTTCATGGGGCCGAAGAGTAGGAAGCTTAAACATTTTCGGTTTGGATTATTGAGATTCTTTCCCTAGAGATAAACTTGTCTAGATCTTCCTTTGATTTGAGATGATCGATAGTAACAATACTGGTTCACAACCACACACACACACACATATATATAGCATCCATAGTACGTACAATGCGCATTTAGTTATAAAATAGTCTATCAACAACTCAACCTTGATCAAATAAAGTATACGTCAAGCCCAACCTTGATCCATATTAAATGTCAAGGACCAATGCAGATTCATGCAGTAGTCAGTCCTGCTAAGCAATAGTATGTGAGATCAATTAATTGGTTCATACTACGTACATGTCAATATCCAACATTTATTTTCTTGATAGTACTTATTAGACTAGTACTATATCCTTTATTTATTTTTTTCAATTATTAAGCATCTCCAACATGACATTTCTATTTTCCACACCACCTAATTTTCCTTTTTCAACATTTTCTTTAGTGACCATATTGACTTTTGCAACTGTCCAATGCATGGAAAGTACGTACATTGAAGTTATTTTCCTTGATGATTTTTTAGTCAGTGTGTCTTTCACCCTTATCAATGTCATTGTGGAAATTCCGTTTTCCCTTCGATTAGTCTTCCCTTAGAGGAGAAAGAACTAGTAAAATCTTATGATTTACGATAACATGCAAGAGGGTAATTAATAAAAAAAATTCAGTCATAAATATTTTTATTGATATGAACATACATGTTTGTGTTGCTCGATAACAGCACACTCCCAACTCCAGACTCCATGCTCTTATTTGAATCTTCTAAAATCTGTGTTTGTGCAGAACGTTGATCAACGACATGGAAAAGGATATATTTGCAGTTAAGAGTTGAAAGCTAGGCTGTATATGTATACGGTCAGTCAAATACAGCTAAAGCCTGGCCTGCTGCCATCCACTCATTTATATATATATATATATATATATATATATATATATATCAAAGTACTGTTACTAAGAAAAACTCTCTCCGCTGTATATATTTTGCATTGGAAATTTGGGATAACTAGACAGCTTAATTGATAACTTGAGAATCATGATCATATGTTTATAACATTGCGGATACACTCAATATAAACTAGATAGACAATATATTAATCAATTTGGCCTGGGTACTCAAGGAAGACAATAAAGCATCTGTACGTTTTACTACCCCTAGCCTTTTGAATGAAGTCCCCCAATGAAAACTCAGTCATGATTTTCATCAAACATCTGGTCGATCAGTGGCCGGCCCAAAAGTATCACGCATGCCATAAATTAACAGTACGTAAACTTCTCATCAACTTCTTCAATCAGAGTCCAAAAAAGGATATAATAAATATATACATACCCAACACGTGTTTACTGATAATGCATGCATGTTCATACTCAATGCCATGCATGAACCTGCCTGAAGCATTCCAGGAAATTGTAAACCAACAACTAATCTACATGCCAGAAAATGTCCAATATTGACTAAAAGGAAAACGCTAAAGAATATTTGGTTGGTCTCTGCAGAAGCCCCCAACAATTTTTCTCTTTTCTATATTTAATATCTGGGAAGATGCAAGTGGAAACAGATTGAAAAAGACCTCGTATGAAAGGGTTGAACTGTTGATGTCAACGGACAATACGAATAAATATTGAGAGTAGACGCAACTGGTGTCAACGACTCAAAAACAAAAACGCACATAAAGAAATTTATTATGGTTTGACTAAAGCAAAAGTCTTGATTAAACCCTTTTTAATCTCACTTTGAGAAGATGGACTACTATTTTACTTGAGTGGTCTGAAGTATCGATACGTTAATATACCGAAAGAATACCTTGAGTTTTTACAGAATCTCAAGTTCAATCAAAGAGTCAAAATTCCACGGTTTGGACCATGATCTTCTAGTTCTAGGGACTTAAAAAATGCCGAGTGACACAGCATTTCAACAAGTCAAATGTTAACAATGGTGATGGTGCTGAAGACAAAAGCTAAACACCAAACAAGGAAACTTTGGGTAAGTTAATCAATGAATCTGTTCAAATTCACATCATTCATAGACAAGAATAGCGGTCAATATCACTATTGTAACAATTACAAATAGATCACACTAGTACGTCTCTTAAGAAATCAACATAGTTAATTATAGGTAAAGATTCGAATTAGAGATACCTAAGGAAGGTATTTATCCCATAATAAAGTACGGTTAGACATAAAGCATTCAACTCTATGAACAAGATCACCTACAAAAGTGTATAGATGTCTATTATATATTAAATAGCATCTATACAATTTCGTAGACATTTATATTTTATATTTTTTCCACAGAGATACCATCCTTTTTATAAATAGAAGTAATTGATATTACATCTCCTCATGACTAATTGGACATATTATTAGGTATGAAAAGATACATCAAGTTGTTCGAACGAGATTTTCAATACTATGTCATTTTGCAAAGTGTTCGATGATATCACTTGCCAAAAAGAAATTATATAAGTGAATTGACAATGTACTGAAAATTTGAATATATATTGCCATGTTATAAGAAATTACCGGCCTGCAAAGCTTGTGAAAAAGTTTTGCCATTCACATACTAAAAATCAAGTAACAACTTTTTACTTACCTTGATGAGATATTAGGCTTCTGGGTACCCACAAAACATACCCGTTACAAGTAATCAAGATTTCAATTTAACTTCTTTTTAAGCTTCAAATAATATTAAACTTTGTTTAAAAAAAATTTAAAAATTTAAAAAAAGAAAAAGGAGGGAGTATGGAGGAGTTGGTACAACTACAAAGTTTCAAATAGGATGGGGGAGGGTTTTGGGAAGAAAGGAGGAAATGAAGTAGAAACATTCACCTAATCGTTAAATCTCTTTCATCTTCCTTTATTCAAGCCTTCACATCCACCATATCAACCATCAATTGATCATCTACTTGTTGGGTGACATTTTCACTTTGTGCAATTTTTACTTAATCATGTTTTGTGCAATTTTTATTGAAAATTTGAACATTGCCATGTTATAAGAAACCGGCCTGCAAAGGTTGTGCAAAAGTTTTGCCATTCACATACTAAAATCAAGTGAACAACTTTTTACTTACCTTGATGAGATATTAGGCTTATGGGTATTGTATTAGAATTGTGAGTATCTAAACATACCCGTTACAAGTAATCAAGATTTAGATTTAACTTCTTTTTAAGCTTCAAATAATATTAAACTTTGTTAAAAAATTATAAAAATAAATAAAAAGGAAGGAGGAGGGAGTATGGAGTCTAGTGGATGAGTTGGTACAACTACAAAGTTTCAAATAGGATGGGGGAGGGTTTTGGGAAGAAATGAGGAAATGAAGTAGAAACATTCACCTAATTATTAAATCTCTTTCATCTTCCTTTATTCAAGCCTTCACATCCACCATATCAACCGTCAATTGATCATCTACTTGTTGGGCGAAATTTTCACTTTGTGCAATTTTTCAATTTTTACTCGATCATATTTGTACAATTTTTATTGAGTAAAAATTATACAAAGTGAAAATGTCGCCAACGCTACCTTAACATCATATCAATACTCACCAACCAAGAAGATTTAATCATCAATCCACCACTTAACCATCAAGGAGAAAATCAAGATAGCTGCCACCTTGTTGCCATCTTTGAGAGACCATCTCAAAGCTGAGCAAGCCTTATCTTATGCTTCCTTTTTATACTTTGTTCATTTGATATATTAAATAGAGATCATGCGTAGTTGTTTGATTATTTGATTACGAGTTAGTTTCACTGTCAAGGCTAATTCCTAGCCAAACTTGTTTGTAAAGATATAACTTGATGATTTTATGTTATGATCGATTTACTTAGCACGTATATATGTAAGGGCCATTCTTAGTAATGGATCCTTTTTTTTATTTATTTTGCCATTTTAATAGATCACTTATGGGACACACTTTCCTATCACATATCGACATCTCAATCGTTCAATTCTAGGTCTCTATGAGTAGATCACGTCGGTAAATTTTCATTCAAATTCATAATCTTTAATATACCGAACTAGTTGAAATCAATAGACGAACCAACTCTGTCCAACCGATACCGTTTATGTTCATAGTGGTAAATCACGATTATAAACGCCTTAATGATTTTCAATGTGGTTCTAAATTTGTAGGAGTACTCATATAGACCTAAAAATCTAACGATTGATTTATCAATATGTGATAAAAAAAAAAGTAGGTTCCACAGGTAATCTCTTAAAATGATTAAAAAAGAATTTCTTAGAAACATATATTAGTTTAATAGTAGAATATTCATGTTTTAAATTTAATTATCACTTTAAGTATGTTGGTGTTTTCTATAACATGGTGTTTAGAGCTTGATAATCTTCTTTAATATCTAAAGCATTTTTTTTTTTTTTTTTGAGAATTAATATCTAAAGCATGTTGCAATTGAAGTTGTTACTTACAATCACTATAGCTAGACTAATGCGTTAGCTAGCAGGGTATGATCATCTCCAAGTTTTATGCATCTCCAATATGTAATGAATACTCTAGTTGCATAAATTTAGATGGTTCGTTCTACATATATACCGTAGTCAGATTTGTTAATAACCTAAATGAACATGTCCTTTATCATACCCTAGCAGGACGCAAGAAGAAAACTAAAAATTGATTATGATTATCTTGAGCATCATGGAAGCTAAGGCTGAATACCCAGGCACCAATGCCTTTCACATTCATTAAATCATTTTATTTAGTGAACTTACATTTGTTGCCTAGATATATAGTTATCACATGAAAAACAATCAAACAATTGAACCACTACACATTGTGAATTTTATCGTTGTTATATGAGTTTTGTGAAAAAGATCAGTCCTTTAACGTACTCTAGTTGATCATTTATGTTTTGTATTGATTTTGGTTGTTTTGTGCTTACTAGGCTTGAAAAGCAAATTCTATTTTCATCATGAGTAAAACCCACCACTAGGGTCAAAACTTTCTTGCACCGGACAAAATGATACCTAACTTTCAAAACTGATCAAAATGATACCTAAATTTTTGAAAGTGATCAAAATGATACCTAAAATTTTAAAAACAAATCAATTTGATACTTCAGTTTAATTTTTTGTAACTTTTTGTTAAAATTGATCACGTGTGGTGCAGTATTTTGTGGGGTTATAATAATATTTTACACAAAAAACTATTTTTCAATTATTTTTTATTTTATTTTGTTAATTCTCTTCTTCTTCTTCTTCTATCGATCTCTGCCTCTCACTCTTCCCATTTTTCTTTGTTTCTTTAGAAGTTGAGAAACATCCGAACTTTATTTATTTCTACGATCGATGGTAGAATTGAAATTGAATGGAAGATTTTTTTTTTTTAAATTCTATAGAAGAAGAAGATTGGGTTATAGATGATTGATGGCCCTCTGACCACAAATCTCTTCAATTTTTGTGCTTGATTTTGCATTTGATTTAACAAAGAAGTTAAAAAAAAGGGCTAAATACTGACTACTACCATATAGTTTGGGTCTAAAATCAATTCAGTCCCTAAACTTCTAATTTCATCAAGAACACCTATGCACTTTCAATTTTGATTTAATAGGTCCAATTCGTTAGTCTTCGGTCAATTGAGTCATTTAACTTGTTGACGTGGCTCATGTATGGCCTATATTATATGATGTGGTGTTGAGGTGGCCTGCATAGTTAATTTTGGAGTTAGTCCCACTATTAGAAATCTATTAAATAAATAGTTTTTCAACAAATAATCCAATTATAACTTGAACTCATAACAGAATATTAATGAATTGGATCTATTAGTTCAAAATTGAAAGTACATGGGTGTTTTTGATGAAATTAGAAGTCCAGGGACTGAATTGATTTTGAACCTAAACCGCAAGATAGTAACCAGTATTTAGACCTAAAAAAAATAAACTGAGGTATCAAATTGATTTGTTTTTAAAACTTTAGGTATCATTTTGATCACTTTTGAAAGTTGGGTATCAAGTTGATTTGTTTTTAACAATTTAGGTATCATTTCGATCACTTTTAAAAATTTAGGTATCATTTTGATCACTTTTGAAAGTTATGTATCATTTTGTCCGATGCAAGAAAGTTTTGACCCTAGTGGTGGGTTTTACTCTTTCATCATTGTTGTCTACGTTTTATGGAAAAGATCAATTCTTCTATTCTAGTTTTTTTTTTTTAAAGCAAAGAAAGTCATGCCAATTTTATAATTTAACAAGCAGTACAAAAATAACAGGCCACTTTAGATCGTCAAAAATAACCGTTTTACAGAGTACCAAAACATTTAGTACCAAAGCATAATAAACCCCAACACCTCCTGTACACCCACATTTTAAACAATAAGCACTTTTATTAAAACAAAAAAACTAGTCCTCTGAAGTAGAGTAAATGAGTTAACAGAGTAACAAGTTTTCTTACGACCTAAAAAAAATAAAAATTAAGCAACACTAGGGGTCTTAGAGACCCAACTCTTCCCAGCCCACAACAAATGGGCAATCCGTCTCAAATGTAGCCCTAGCCCTTTGAGCCCAATGTAAGGAGCCCAAAGAGTAGGGTAGAAAATCCAACCAAATTTGGCTCAGAAGCAAAACGCCCAAAACATACTAGTTCCCATCTCTGTCGAGCACCATCTCACTTCTCCAGAAGCTGTCATCTCAGCCGCTGTAGCGCACACCTCCTCCACCTCAAGCAACTTCACCAGCACAGTTGTCGGCATAGTTATTCAAGTCATCATCGCCTGCAACTTGATCATCACACACCACTGTGCAAGAGTATCCAATCAATTCATCCCCAAGATCTAAAAATAAACCTAGTACAACAAATGATGCACAACCACCATCCCAATCTCCAATCCACTCCCATAACTGAGGCGATTTCAGGCCACCACCGCTATCATCAGAGGAACCAAGGTCATCCTCCCCCCGACTATCCTTCAACACAATCGAATCTAGTCAATACCCATCAATGCGCTGCACAACACCCTAGAGCCACCACCTCACCTCTACAAAATATCCTGATCTCGACACCAAGGCCAACTGACAGGATCCACCTAGGATTTCACTCTGAAATTCGAAGTGGGCCTATAAGAGATGTTCTACAGAAATTTGGCAGAATTTTCCCTAAAAGTACTTATATAATTTGTCACCCACAACTCCAAGTTCAATGAGTCTACATGCTCTCCTCAAAGATTCATCTCCCGCCAAGAACTATAAAAGAAATCTTAAACACAAATCTTCAATATCAACTTATTATTACAACTGAATTCGGCCATCAAAGCAATCTAAATAAAAAAAAGTAAAGTACAAGTAGGTTAAACATATAACCTACAACAATGATGGAAGTGGTAAACTCTATGCCTCAACTCCTACGCACCTTCAACCTCAACTACTCTACAGACTGGGCAACGTACCAAAAGGCCTAGGAAGAAATATTTAGAAAAACTGTAAAAGTGAGTGGACGGAAATATAAATGATTTCAATGAAATAAAATAAAACTTTATATTTCCCAATTTTATTTTCTTATAAAAGAAAAGCATGCAGTAATGTTTCATGAAAATACTTTTAACCATCCTCTGGTATCGATATCTCAAAAACATACTGTATGTAAATCATCTCATTTAAAATATGAGCATCTCAAAAACCGTTTTATATCCTCACGTGATAAAATGAGCGATGACTAGAGTGTATTGCCAACTAGTCATCTTAAGCCAATTGGAGGATACTATCGACCAGATGACGCATCGGAGAGTACTGCCGATCCGAATACTAGGAGAGGAGACGATAACTAGAGGGTACTGCCAATCAGATGACACATCGAAGGGTAATACTGAAGAGATATATATTTGGAGGGTACTGCTGGCCAGAATATTGTCTAAAGGTATCGCTGACCAGACTATTATCTGGAGGGTACTGCCGACCTGGTAATGCATGCATGCAATAACATAAGTACCCTCCTCTAATTCATAAATGCATCAATCTACACTAATGCAAAATATGCAGCAGATGAGCAATAGCCTCTCAAAACTAATGATTTCTTTCCATGAGTTCGACATTATAAGTTTGTTGGTAGTATGAAATTAGTGGGCCTCTCGAAATTTATATTTGTAGCTGAACAGTCTTGACATTAGCACTGAGCTTTACTAATATCAAGAATGCTTAGTTGCAAATATCAGCTAAAGCTTATCTCAGTAAGTTTTGGTCAAAGGGTTGACTTTTTATTTGTTGAGTTTCTCCTAAAATTTCATTGACTAAAATTGTAGAGCGAGTTGATACGAGTTTGTGGGCATGTGGAACGCGGAAATCGGAGTTCGTATGAGAAAGTTATGGTCGAAGGAAAAAATTCCCTTTTTCGGAAATTTTCCCATTTTTTTGGCATAATTTTTCATATTTCTAGTTTTGGTAATTTTCCCCCCTTTTTCTCTCTCGGCCGAAACCTTAACTCTCTCTATTTTTTGACTGACCTGAACCGAACCCGAACGACCTGACCTGGCCATATCTTCGCCGTTCGGCGACGCCACTTTCACAGACCTGTTTGTGTCCTCCTCGTAGTCCTCCCCACTGGCATCCTTTCCGTCAATTCTCGCTGGAAACTGGAGATCGAAGTCGACATTTTGGTAGCAGCAGACTCGGTCGGATTTTCCTATTCCGGCGGTGGGTGGGCTTGAAACTTACCACGTTTTGGAGCTCTCCTCCTCTAGATCACAACCATGTCAGCCTTAAAGCCCGATTCAAAGTGTGGTGGCCGGAATCACTAGTTCAACCTCAACGGTTGAGATTTTTCGAGCCTATTCTAGCTCTATCTAGGCCGAATCGGCCTTAACTCTAAGTATGAAAGTTGTTCCTTTCTTTATTATCTTCATTTTGACAGGTTGGATTGACCTAATTTGGAGATTGATCCGACGGCACATGGAGCCCAGGTGCAGCCACTGGCGGTGGCCCGTGGCAGTGCATTCGGCTATGTTTGGGGCAGTTTCTTACTTCATTATCATCTACTCGTCTATATGAGCATTTTGATATATGATTTGTAACTTTTGGAGACCGTTTGAATTGTTAGGTTTTTTAGTAATTTCAGTTTTCTCGGTTTGTGATCCGTGAGGATCCGACCGTTGGATCGTCATATAATTTTGGTAAATTGATCCTAGAAGGGTTCTGGAGACCTTGGAAGGTCTCTGAGGAAGTTTCGTCTTGTTGGACGTAGTCTTTGGTTTTTAGTTTGCGGGTTTCGAACTTTAAATGCTTGTGTACGTTGTATCATATTAAGTGTGACTTGTTGTGACTAGGTATGAACGGAGTTACTTTATTATTCAGAATTTGTTTGATAAATTGTGAAATCAGATTCAAAAATAAATATTTGTTTTAAATGAAGTTAAAAATGAAATTTTATTATAAAAATGATTTTTCACAGGTTTTACAAATGGTGAACTATAGTTGGTATTAGTAACATTCCTGAGTGGATGACTACGTGTATACATATTTACGTGAGATATATTGGTGCAGTTGTGTAGTGAGGTAGAATTAATATGTTTTGTGATATCGATCATGCTATTGTTGGAATTGATGTTCTAAAGAAATAAATGTGTGATGCCCTGGAAATTCGTATTTATTTTCCAAGGATTTTTCAGAATTTAATTTGTGGTTATTGGAGGTTTCGTGGCTCAGGGATGGAGCGGAAGTGTTTTGGACGAATTTCTATTCAAAAAGTGTGGATTTAGGGGGGGAGGGTTCAAGGTTGACTTTTGACACATTGAGATTCTCCAAGAACTTCCTTCACTAAAGTTGTAGAGCGCGTCGATACGAGTTCGTTTACATGTGGAACGCGTCAATCGGAGTTTGTATGAGGAAGTTATGGCTATCAGAAGAAGTTTCCATTTTAGTATAAATATGGAATTTCAAAAATTATTTTCATAATTCCATTTCCATTTCCGGAAATCACTTTTCTCTCTCGGTCGACACCTTCACTATCGAGATTTTCTGTCTGACCCGACTCGGAAACCAGCGAACCGACCCGGCTTTTCCTGCGATATCCGGCGGTCTCCGGCCGTGAAAACTTCCAGATCAGCTCGCCTCAGTCGTCTGCTCCTCCCTCTAGTGTCCTCTAGCAGCGATTCTCCTTCACGGCAGTGCTGCAAGGAGGCAAAGTTTGAGGATTTCAGACCCGACCGGAAATCCTTGTTCCGGTGTTGGCACAGCTTCAAGTTTCCTTCTATGGGTTCGTGGAAGCTTTCTAGATCGATCTATGGTGTTTGTTTGGATCAATTTACGTGGAAATCAGTTCAACTCGGATTGACAAAAAATTCAAAGCTTGTGAGGTAGTTTTCGACCATTTATGCTTGTTTTCTGACTTCGAGATAGTTATGAAAATTCACAAGCATGTTTAGATGAACATTTTTTATGTTGGGAGTTTCGGGAAATAATGTGTTTTGGCCGGCGGCGGTGCGCCACCGCCTGTGGGGGCGTTCCAGCGGTGTTCTGGCCATCTAGGGGATGTATATATGTTCTACTCATTGATACAAGCGTTTCGATATATAATATGCAAATTTTGGAGTTCGAATGGATTTGTTATGATTTTTACCGTTTCATATCGGTGAATTTATTCGATCCGTGAGGATCTGAGCGTTCGATTGACTTGTGGTTTGGACATATCGATCGTAGAAGTATTCCGAAGGCATTGGGTGGTCTCGGATGTGGTTTCGCCTCAATTGGCTTCACTTTGGGAATTTTGGTTCGATTTAGGGTTTCGAACGTTATTCATTGTGTTTCAGTGACTGAATCAAGGCTGTACTTCCTTAGGTGTTTGACAGAGGGCGTTCTGTAAGCAGTCTAGTAGTGTGAAGACGTAGCGGGAGTTTCGAGGTGAGAAATCTCACAAGGTTCATGAATACCCTTATTGCTTTGAGAGTTACTTAGTAACTGCAATTCTGCAAACTATAGTTGGTATTAGTAGGCATTCCTGAGCGGATGACTATGTATATATATATTTACGTGAAATATATATGTTTTGGTGGATTTGTAGATCTATGGAAACAATATGCATGAATGATGTGTTTTATTGTTTGTGATGTGACTTTTCGGAAAACAAATGGTGGGAAATGGTATTTCTATTGTTTTGAAAAGTGTTTGAGGATTTGAGAGTCACAGGTTGTGATTTCTTCGTTTGATTTGATTTAACGTTTTGATCCGACGACCGGTGGTCTGAGGATGTGAGAGTCACAGGTTGTGATTTCTCCTTTTGATTTGATTTAACGTTTTGATCCGACGACCGGTGGTCTGAGGATGTGAGAGTCACATGTTGTGATTTCTCCTTTTGATTTGATTTAACATTTGGGGTCCAGTGCGACTCGTTTAATGTTTTGATCTATCAGTCAGGTTAGCCTAAGGATCTGAGGTTGCAGGTTGCATCCTCATGGCAATGTTATATCGTAAGATTGAACCTTGGTTAGGTGACAGGTTACGATTCAGTTAGAACTCTAGTCTGTCTGTCATCGTACCTCATGGATCTAAGTAGGTTACTTACGACTCATGGGTACATATTTTGTCAAGGTTGGACTAAAGAATCATATTCGATTTGTTAGGTTAACAATTGAAACGATTTGTTGTTTTGTCCAGGTTGGACAGATTTGATTGTTTTGTCCAGGTTGGACGGATTTGTTGTTTTGTCCAAGTTGGACCGAATTGTTGTTTTATCTAGCTAGGTTGGATCGATTTATCATATTTGAATTGTTAGGTTAACCATTTATATGATTTTGTCACGGTGTAACTTGCGTTGTTTTCTTTTGGGAAAAGAGTATTGTTTTGGGAAACATGGTATGTTTTCCTTAGTTTCGAGTTGAAAGGTTTTCCTCGTTTTTGGCTTGCGTTGTGTGGTGGGTTGTTTTGAGTTACTCATACGGGCTTGCAAAAGTTTACCGGGTTTGTTGTGTGGCAACCCGGTACACTATTCAAACGATGTAGGGGTTAATCTTGCAGGTTAGGATAATCGGAGCTGAAGCTGAGGTAGCGCCTTTGCAACTTTCCGGTAGGAAGCCATTTTTGTAACTTTATCATTGATAAGGACTTCTTTTGTAATAAACTGTGAGGAGTATTTACGTTATATATTGTTGTTGACAATTTAATTCGTAAGCATTGTAATATAATTCGTATCATAGTACATGTAATTTTAGATATATCATATGCTATATGGATAATAATTGATTTATTAGACTTGAACTATTTAGATTGATTTTGGATTTGGGTCTGTATTTGGGACCCGGGTCGCATTCAAATTCTGATCTTAGATCCGAGACAGCTGCTCGTATTGATCTGGTATTGGTTCTGGTGATATTGGTTCTGGTTCTTAGGACTTTGTTTGCTAATTTTCGAGTTTCTGACACCCTCGGTTACTTTCGAACTCCTGGTAAGTGAATCACCTCTCCTAGGTGATCGTCTCATCGGTTACGGCTACGGTTACTATTATATTTCCACTGCTCTCGTGACATATGCAGTGCAACGATGTCGTCCGACATCAAGTCACATGGTTACTTTTCTTTTTAGATGCATCTATGCATTTTGCTATCTTTTATTGTTTTCCTACTTTATAGATGCGTTTGTGCATCTTGTTATGCTTTATTGTTTTTTCATTCGATACTTTTGCATCGCTCCATGTACGTACTTCTCAGTTTCATCTAATATAGTTTGTCATCTTGCCCTTAAAAAAAAAAAAAAAAAAAAAAACTAGATATATTGTACCCAATTAGTATCATATGCATAATCTATTATATGTTAATCTGGCCACTATATATATCTATAACATAGACACTATTGATTAAATATATCATACTTATTATATGCAATTGTATATAATAACTCAAATAGACACTAATAAGATATATCATATTGCTATCATCTTTTCAACTATTATACAATAGTTACCTAGCTATAATAGTTAGCACGTGATATTTTTGCTATATATGTTAGTGCTATATTTATGTGATTGGCATTTCCTAAGCGCAACAACCAAGAGTCATGTTTTCATGTAATAATTTTCTACTCTTGGATCCTTAGAAGAATGAAGTGCTTTCGGCTTCATGCACAATTCTCATCAATTAGGTATGTTTTGCATACATGTGCATGTCAGTCAAGTGTTTATGACTGAACTTGTCTTTAAATCCTATTGTAGGATGCGAACATCTTCTTAATACTACTATGCTAATTGTGCGAATTTTTAGAACTTTTTATCCAAAAAATAAATTGTTTCTTAAATTCATTTTTGGGCTTTTCTTTTCAAACGTCTGATTTTAGTCCATGGATATAAACTTGTTTTAAAAACCCTTTTTGTCACGCCCCGAATTTTAAATACAGAAATTCAAATCCGAAACACGAAACATAACAAGCAAAAGAAAACACAAAGAAAATTCTTCATTTAAATTAAGTGATAAAACAAATCGAGCTCACCAACATCAAATAAGGACTCGTTCTTTAGAGTCACATACTAATGTATAAAGAGTTTACAAATTAGACTGATCGACAATTCAATAAGTAAACACACTCACTACAAAGTGGAAGAATAAAACTAACGTACACTTCAACATCTAAGCTACAACAGCAACCAACCCTCAGCTTCGATGACTGTTACTCCGACCTACACAATAAACCCTACACTGTGGAATAGTGCACCGGGTTGAAACGACAAACCGGTAAGCTTTTGCAAGCTCGTGTGAGTAAACTTAAATAACCACAAAAATGTCTTTCCAGCTCAAGAACAATAAATCAACACAATGATTAATTCTAACAACAAATCCTTTTCTTTTTCTTTTTAAGGAACACACATGTCACACCCGTGACAAATCAAATCATACTAAGTGAAAACTGATAATCCCTGCATAGAATTTTAGTTCAGGAAATCAGCAAAAGTATACAACCAAAACCATAGTAATCCCTGCGTATAGTTTAGTTCAGGAGATTACACTTAAAATCGATAATTAGAATGAAAAGGACAATCAATAAAAAAGTCAAAACAACTCGCACTAAAGTCGATGATCACCCATCAACTCCAAATAAATCATCTCACAACATGACTCATTTTCAAAACTCGACATCCTTACCCCTTAAGGTAACATACAACACTAAAGTGATAAAAAATCATATTATCTTGACTCACCCATAATATGAAAATCAAGTCCCTCTTGGACAATAAAAGAAAGAACCCAACCGAACTCTCTTTTAAAAACACGTGTACTCATGGGCCTCAAGTAACCCAACACGTCACTCCCATGCAATACAATGGCAAACAGACTAGAGCTCTAACTAATCGTAACCACCAACCCGGCCAAAGGTGTGGTTCCTGATATAATTGCCTCAGTCACCACTGTGACACCAAATCCATAGATCTGAAAATATTTATAAAGTCCCACACAACTCAACACAACATACTCTTTAACACAATCACATCAATCAATCACATGATATATTGCATTCCTGAAAAGAGTAAATGCACAATTAATAATGCGAATAATTCTCAAATCATATGCATATCACAATGTCACGCCATAAACATATATATATATATATATATATATTCTCAAATTACATGATATATATATATATACACACACGTAGTCATTCACGCAAGAATGACCACTAATACGAACTATAGTTCATACGTATTAAAACCAAGGAATTTGTTTTATACTTAATTATTTTTTTTACCTGTGAGCCGTAGCCCTATATATGAATAGTAGTCGATCGAGTTCATATCATTTCAAACAAATCTTTATTTTCGAAAACGATTTACAATTATCAATCAATTTTGACTATTAAATAACTCGGTTCGTACATGAACTACGTGAGATTTACTCACCTCTAAATTCTGCTGCATCTTCTCTTACAGCAGATAATATATCGAATACGCTCCTTCAATCATCTAAGTACAATACGATCTTAACTTAGTACGCAAATCGAAAACAATTATATTTCGAACACCCATTTGCCCTAAAATCTCGAAAGTAATGCTAGTTGAGGAAAAACTTCACCCGAGACCACCCGAGGTCTCCGGAATACTTAAACGATCAATATAACAAAATTGCAAGTTGATCGGACAGCCAGATCCCCATGGATCGAAAACTGATCTAACCGAAAACACTAAAACGCTAAATTTCATAACTTAATCATGCGATCTCCAAAAATTATGCATTATATATTGATACGATCGTATCGATCTGTAGATTAAAAAGAGGAATAGAAACTGTTCTTGGCCTGCCTGGAACCTGCCAGAAAACACCACCATAGTGGCGGCGCCGCCGCAGGCCCAAAGTCAGAATTGGCCAAACTTCCTAAACAAAAGATCTTCATCTCTACTCGAAATTACAACTTTCCCAACTATATCAAAGTCAAATTATAAGCCAATTGATCAAATTTTACCTTAGAACAAATCGGGCCGATTGAAACCCTAGATCTTCAAATCTTCAATTTGTCCTCCACGCGTGAAATCGTTGCAAGCTATCGTGGGAGAATCCTTCCCCAACCTCTGGGCAACAAAACCCCTCAAGAGTCATCGGCTATGGTGGCTGGAGGAGGGAGAACTAAGGGAGGCGATCACGGCCCCGTCGCAGTGGTTTCCCGTCCTTGCAGCTCCTCTTACAGCTCGTCTCGTGCTCAAAGGCTACCACAGACCTCTAGAGGAGGATGAGGAAAAGAGAACCCACCTTGTCACACTGCCAACGGTAGCCGGACGGCGGAGAACAAAGCTGGCGAAGGGAGGAGGCCGACGCGGGCTAGGTGTGAGAGAGAGAGAGAGAGAGAGAGAGAGAGAGAGAGAGAGAGAGAGAGAGAGAGAGAGAGAGAGAGAGAGAGAGAGAGAGAGAATTCCAGTTTTGGAAACTTACAATTTTCTGATTTTTCTAGAAATTTTTCCTATTTAACCAATATGGAAACTTTTTCTGAAACTCATATCTTCTTCATATGAACTCGGATTCTCGCGTTCTATATTTGCACGAACTTGTATCGACGCGCTCTATGAATTTCGTGAAGGAAGTTTTCTCATAATCCAAACGTAAAAAAGTCAACTCTTGAGACGAAGCATTCCGAGCGAATAATTGTTCAAAATACTTTCTGCTCCACTCTTGAACCACGAAATCGTGTTATCGAACACTTTAATAGTTCCTGAAACATTTAGGACTTAATAACAAATTTTCTGGGTCTTACACTTTCCACAGCAGAAACCCTAGCATATCCTAGTTCAGTCATTCTCTTATAAATAAGGGTTTTTCACATTGTTACGGTTGCACACCATAATAGAGGATATATCAATGCTACATTTATAAATAGTTTTCTGATCTTTCATCCTCAGAAAGTATTGTGCCAAAATCATTATTGAGAATTCTTCATGAGCTATTCCTTGTTTCGCTCTTAAAGGATTATCAAATCTCAAACTTTTTTCTATCAAAATTTTTTTTGGTTCTATAATTCATGTGTGTTGGTAGTTCATGAATGATTTGTGCCTTAGAGAAAATGGCTATAAATTGAGGGCAATTGCTGATTTGCCTATCAAATTGATCACTGTCAATCCACTATTCATTCAAAATTAGCAATTGCCTCAAGTTATACAATGCACAAGGCAGTTAACATGCCAATCCAGTATTCACATTTAATAATTTAAAATATCATTAACTTAAATAAGATTGAATTTATTCATTGATTTACGAATGCAATTAATTGTAAAATATTAATATAACAATTTGGTAAGACAAACTATAAGTGCATATTTCTCAAAAAAATTGTCGCCAAATGAAAATAACTCTGGAAAAAAAAATTAAAAATTATGTTTCTGTTATTGGAAAAAGCTAATCAAATAATAAATTTTGTGTTTTAGGGAATCGAAATTTGGGAGAGAATTCTCTGTGCTTTCATTGATAATAGGGGCATATTTATATAGAGGATTACAAGCATAAAGATAGAGTTGTACATGGAAACATAATTGTATATTGATTGGATATCTACTAAGATTCTCCGAGATTATCTCTAATACAAACTCTATTACAACTAGAGCAAGTAACCTAGAGTTTGGGTCAGACACATATTCTGGATTTACTTTAACAATCCCCCTTGTGTCTCCCAAACATGGTGCTCCTCTCATTGCCTCATTAAAAACCTAGCTGAGTAACAAAAACCTTGTAGGACAAAAATAACCTCGGTCGAAAGGGAAAAAGATCACACACACCCTTCAAGTTTCGAGATCAACATGTAGACATCTTCCCCAGATGTCTGCATCTCCTCCTGATAACTACGATCATGGGAGTTTGGATAACTTTCGCAAACCAATGCCTGTAACATGTTTCTCGAACGTGGATTTGGGCAATGACTTAGTAAACAAGTCTACCACATTATCCTCAGATCGAACCTGGTTCACCTTGATCTTGAGGAGCTTCTGTTGTTGCTGATTATGCTTGGTGTTTTCGCTTTTGATGTAGCCTTGCTTCGTTTGTTCAAAAAAAAGCAACATTATCTTCATAAATACTCGTAGGCTCATCTATGGTAGATTTTAAACCAACATTGCTTTGAACATGCGTAATTATGGATCCAATCCATATTCATTCACGAACCACTTCGTGAAAAACAATAATCTCTGCATGGTTCGAGGATATAGTGACAATGGTATGTTCCGTAGACTTTCAAGATATCACAGTCTTGCCCATGGTGAACACATAACCAATTTGGGAATGACATTTGTGTAGGTCAGAGAGATACCCACCATGAGCAAAACCTTCCAAAACACTAATGTTGTTTTGGGCTGGGGTTAAAGGACGCAGGCCAGTGTTGGCGGCGTTCCTGGTGTGTGATGGGTCTGAATCCATCATCTCTTTATAGGGATAGAATAAGCTCATATCAGTCGTACATCTCAAGTATCGAAATATATTTTTTACACCAATCCAATGGCATCGTGTTGGCGTAGAACTATACCTAGCTAACAAGTTTACTGCAAATGTGTGATGCCTCAGAAATTCGTAATTATTTTCCGAGGAATTTCCGGAATCTAATTTATGGTTGTTGGACGGCTTAGTGGCTCGTGGATGGAGCGGAAGTGTTTCGGACGAATTTCTATTCGGAAAGTATGACTTTAGGGGGGTTGCAAAGGTTGACTTTTTATTCATTGGGATTCTCCCGAAACTTCCTTCACGAAAGTTGTAGAGCGCGTTGATACGAGTTCGTGGATATGTGGAACGCGAGAATCGGAGTTCATATGAGAAAGTTATGGCCATTGGAAGAAATTTCCATTTTGGTATAAATAGAAGTTTCCCGAAGGAGAAACTTACTATTTTCATTTGTTTCCTTTTTCGGAAACCAGCTCCTTCCTCTCTCTTCTCTCTCGGCTGCTACCTTCAGTATCGAAATTATCCGGCTGACCCGACCCGAACCCGGACGATCCGACCGGACTTTTCCGGCGAACTGCGGCGGTCTCCGGCTACGAAACTTTCCAGATAGGATCGTCTCCTCCGTCTGGTCGTCTATGTGGTGTCCTCTAGCACCGATTCTTGGTGGTGGCGGCGGTAGAAGGCGGTGCAGGTTGGCGTTTTCGGACCCGGTCAGAAATCCTTGTTCCGACGTCGGCGAGGCTTCAAGTCTTCTTGGTTGAGCTCAGAGCAGCCTCGTTGATCGATCCTTGGTGGTTGTTTGGATTGATTCACGTGAAACTTCGATCAACTCGGATTGGATTACTGTTCACGTCTTGTGAGGTAGTTTTCAACCCCTTATGCTTGTTTTCTGACTTCGAGCTAGTTATGAGAATTCACAAGCATGCTTAGATGAAGAACTTTGATGTTGGGAGTTTTGTGAAATAATGTGTTTTTGGCCGCCGGCGGTGCACCACCGTCTGTGGTGGCGTTCCGGCGGTGTTCCCGCCACTTAAAGAACTGTTTTTGTTATTATATATGTTCTACTCGTTGATACGAGCGTTTCGATATATAATATGCAAGTTTTGGAGTTCGTTTGAAATTGTTATGATTTTTGCAGTTTCATACCGATCGATTTACGCTATCCGTGAGGATTTGAGCGTCCGATCGACTTGTGGTTTGGTCACATCAATCGTGGACGTATTCCGGAGACTTTGGGAGGTCTCGGATGTGGTTTTGCCTCGATTGGCGCCACTTTGGGGATTTTAGTTCAAAACAAGGGTTTCGAACTTAAATCATTTGTGAATCGTTACTAATTTGAGATCATTGGTGATTAGGTGCTTCTAAAGGTGAATTGGACGAGTTGTTGGTGATAATGTTAGTTCGGTTCTGTATTGAAGACGCAGCGGGATTCTGAGGTGAGTAATCTCACGAAGTTCATTCACGAACGGGAATACCCTTATCGTTTTGAGAGTTAATTAGTTAACTGCAAACTATAGATGGTATTAGTGACATTTCTGAGTAGATGACTATGTGTGTATGTATATATATATATATATATATATATTATGGGATGTATATACATACGTATTCATGTATTAGTATATATATGTTTGGGTGGTTTGTGGATTTGTGAAACAATATGCATGAAATGATGCTTTTTATTATTTTGGGTTGTGGCTTTTGAAAAACAATTGGTGGGAAATGGTATTTCTATTGTTTTGAAATGGTCTGAGGATTTGAGAGTCACAGGTTGTGATTTCTCCTTTTGATTCGATTTAACGTTTTGATCTGAGGGTTAGGTTGGCCTAAGGATTCGGGGTTGCAGGTTGCATCCTCATGGCAATATTATATCGTAAGATTGAACCTTGGCCAGGTGACAGGTTACAATTCAGTTAGAGCTCTAGTCTGTTTGCCATCGTACTTTAGAGATCTGAGTAGGTTACTTAGGACTCCTGGGTACATACTTTGTCCAGGTTGGACCGATTTGTGTTTTGTCCAGGTTGGACCGATTTGTGTTTTGTCCAGGTTGGACCGATTTGTTGTTTTGTCCAGGTTGGACCGATTTGTTGTTTTGTCCAAGTTGGACCGATTTGTTGTTTTGTCCAGGTTGGACCGATTTGTTGTTTTGTCCAGATTGGACCGATTTGGTGTGTTTTGTCCAGGTTGGACCCAATTGTTATTTCATCCAGGTTGGATCGATTTATCATATTTGAATTGTTAGGTTAATGATTTATATGATTTTGTCACGGTGTGACTTTCGTTGTTCCTTTTGGGAAAAGAGTATTGTTTTAGGAAGCATGGTATGTTTTCTTTATTCGCGAGTTGAAAGGTTTTCCTCGTTTTTGGCGTGAGTTGTGCATGTGTGTTTTGAGTTACTCATACGGGCTTGCAAAAGCTTACCGGATTTGTTGTGTGACAACCCGGTACACTATTCAAATGGTGTAGGAGTTAATCCTGCAGGTTAGGATAATCGGGGCTGAAGCTGAGGTAGCGCCTTTGCAGCTTTACGGTAGGAAGCCATTTTTGTAACTTTACCTTTGATAAGGACTTCCGTTGTATAGTTACTCTAAGCAGCCTTTACGTTTTATTTTGTTGTTGACAATTTAATTCGTAAGCTTGTGTAATATATAACTCTATGGAGCGAGTGTATATTAACTTTGAGGGTTCAGGGCATCAATATCCTTGTAAGTTAAAGGGAAAAAGATTTCAGGTATTTTGTATTGATGACTGATCGTTCACGCATGTATAATTATGGGATTATATATATCGATTTTCATGTGTGTAAAATCAGGGGCGTGACAAAATGAGATGTCTAGTCTTGTGCATTGAGCTAAATACTATAATGCACATATTGTACTCAAGTAGGGAACTTTTGTCTCTAGTGCATTTTCATCATCATCCTTCGAACGAAGAGGATCCTTTTCAGGATCAAGACTACGGACGATCATGGGGGTGCTTGAAGGCTTGACTTTGTGAAAAATGCCTAAGCATATAGCAACACGATGCTCAAGTTCCAAGGTAAGACATAATCGTGTTCTCCCATGATCCTTCATCTCAAACTTGGATTTCAAGTGTTCAGCGGTTTCCTTTAACTCTTTAAGGGCTTCCAATGAAGATCATGTCTAACATGAACCGTGATAGAATCCAGAACTTGTCTTAGAAAAGCGTGGGCATATCTCTTCCCAATCAAGTAGTCATTTTAGTGAGCTTTTCGACCTCATTGTAAACGCGCTCCGTGGTCTTGAGCTACTTGACTTGGGTAAAGGAAGTTCACCATGAACCTTCATGTACATTCCGTATCTAGATCCCCATAGATATAAGTAGTGACCACATTTGCAAGCGGCATGTTCAGTTATTCGGAAATTACCAAACTGACAAGGTAATAAAGTGCAATGACATCCATTATGAGAGAATATGTCTCATCATAGTCGATTCCAGGGCATTTTGTGAGAAACCTTGTGCCATAAGGCGAGATTGCCATCTCCTTTTCTTATCACACTTTCTAACGAAGACCCATTAGTCCATAGGTTTTATGTTAGGAGGTGTTGGCATTATTGGCTCGAAAACCTTCCTCTTCGTTAGAGAATTCAACTTAACCTGGATCGCATCTTTCCATTTAGGCTAAATCTCTCTACGTTGGCATTCATTCATCAACGGAGCGTGGTTCAATATCATCTGACTCAACAAACTCATACGCTATGAAATGTGCGAATACATCATCAATCATGATGGAGTTTCTATTCCACATCTCATGTACACTAGCTAGTGTAATTTTCAAAGAGCTTTATATTCTCAAGAATAGGTTCTGACGTTGAGGCATTCCCCAACAATGACCATAATCCCAAAGATTCTCATGAGACAGATTTTGAGTGTCGATGATCAAAAGATTGAATTGTGCCAAAGTATCCTTCGAACCCAGGGGCCTCTCACACATCCTAGCTGGGGCTATGGTTTGTAACGCCAGAGTGTCACTCTCTACGGCATTGGCGCTATGCCTACCTCTATGTAGGGTGGAGCTAAGTCCTCTCGTAGGGACATCCATCCTTGCAGGCATATTTGCAGTAGATATGTACGATCTCGTCACTTTAGTGGGGTTCGAGATGAGACATAGTGGGGATAGACCACGACAATTCCTGTCGTTCCTACTAAACATCCATGTTCTTATCTCCCCCCAACGACTGGAAGACTGTCTTATCAAAGTGACAATCTGCAAAGCATACGATTAAGAGATCGTCTAGCAAGGGTATTAAGTGGCGGACGATTGTTGGAGTTTCAAATCCAACTTAGTTGCCCATTCATTTGTAAGAACCCATCATAGTGCGCTGTGGCGGCGCAATTGGCACATAAATAGCACACTCAAATATGCGTAAGTACCAAATACTGGTACCTAGTCACTAGTTGTAACGCAAAGATAGATTGAGTGGTGGTGGGTCGTAGACAAATTAGCATAGCTGCATGCGATATTGCATCACCCCAAGCAGATATAAGGAGATTGGTGCGCATTACCAAATTCTGAACTAGTATCGTAGTCATTTCCGTGAAATCATTTGGGTGTGTACATGGGAATATGATGTCCAACATCAGTCTCATTGCAATAACCATCAAAAGTCTTCGATATAAACTCTCTAACATTGTCAAATCCAATTGACTGGATAGGATGATCTGGGGAGTGAGCCCGTTGTCATATGATATGTGCTAGGAGTATAGTATAAGCAACATTACATGTGGACAATAGCACAACACGTGACCAGAGTGTTTGCGTGTCAACCAACATCATGAGATATTTAAATGTCCGCAAGTTGGCTGAACCAGTCTACATAATCCCCACAAACTCGATGTAAGAACGGAATGAGTATTTTTGTATCCTTTTCATAGGACAGTTTCGGTCCTAATTTCCCTAAGGAACAGGCTTTGTAAAACGAGCGAGAGGCCCTAGAAGCAACCAATGAGGATTTTGGTTGGGTCTGAGCATCCGAAACGTTATTGGAAGAAAAGTTGGTGATTGCAGCATCACCCAGGGTGCCATCACCATGATGGACGTCATCCATGGTATCATGGATATGGACTGTGCCATCCCTAGGCTGGTGTTGGATGGCGACAGTGGCGGTCACACTTAATCCAGGATTCAACTTTTGATTCTTGCTTCATTTCACTCGAAAGAATGGATGTCCGTGTGAAGTCATTAGTAGACGGATCATCATATCATGACTAGGATGACCTATCCTGTCGTGCCAAAGCCAATATGTGTCTAAATTCAAGAGATCTTATCGCATGACTTTATTGGATTCAATAGCTCGAATAGTGACATAGAGTTCACTAGGGAGACACATAAACTTCTCTAAGATTGTGCCTTTGTTCGCAATCGTTAGAGGTATTGCAAAAGAACTCATTTTTGTTCTCTACATGCGTTTCCGCATGGAATCCGTTGGCTTGAATAGTTCAATAGGGTTCGATTCGCCTTAGGAGCTTAGAGAATTTCTGTGACAGCAATCAAGGTGCCATTTGGCAAGTGGAATTTGGGTTATTTTATGTCCTTGAACAAAACCTGATGACCCAGCCATTGTAGTCACAAAGTAATATCCTCATAATCAAAATAGAGTCATAATGAAGAGAACTCGAAATTTTATTCATAATCCAATGAAGTACCTCATTGTTTCTTAACCATTAAGAGAATCGCTAATGCAAAACATAGGTAGTCATTTGACCAGGTGAGTAGAGAGATGTCGGTGGAGCAAAACTCGCTTAAGTACCACTTATCTCAATACCTTCCTAGACATCATACTCATTTTGGATAAGCCTATGTGAAGAAAAACTAAACCAATGACATTTACTACAAAATACATAGCAATTGTCTATTACATCTCTTGAAAAATAAAGACTTAAAAAAAATTGGCAATCTATTGATCCCAGCCAGATTTGAAGTCTTCAACCCTTCACTCTAGATCATCTTCTTGATCTTCTTATTCCACATAGTGAGCTTCTCATGCTTCACAATATGCTTTGTAGGTGGTGATAATATCTTCACGAACTTTACAAATGTGTGCCCAGTGACTAGATACTCCACATCGAGAACATACATCTCTGTGCTCAAACTCCATTGATTGAGGCGCTTTGAAAGCATCATTTGGATGGCTCTTAGTGTTGGTGGCTCTATCAACAGGGCCAGAGGCGTTGCCTCCCTCTCTCTTTCCACGTTGACCTCTTCGGTTCCGTGTTCGCCTATTTTGGCAGTTACCTTCCTCACTAAGGGGAGAATATGGACTAAAACGTCCAGAAATGTCCCTAGATTTAGGGTTTCGCTCTTGGTGCCTTCCCTTAGGGGGGCGACTATAATTGGACTTTGAAATATGCTCTGTTCTCACGGGTCTCGAATTATAGTTCTTCACAAGGATGTTGTCATGCTTTTCACTGACATTCATAGCTCCAATGAGCTCATGAAACCTTGTGATTCATCCTACAATAACATCAATTCAATAGTTCTTAGCAACCATCAATGCAGAGACGGGGAAGGTAGAAAGAGTTTTTTCAATCAACATCGCATCTGTGATCTATTTACCACATAATTCCATTAAGGATTTAATGCAAAGTTCTTCCGAGTTGTAGTCAAGAACTGACTTGAAATCACAGAAGCAGAGGCTATGCCATCTCACTTCTAGGTCCGGAAGTAGGGAGTCACAGATGTTGCCAAATCTTTCTTCGAGTGAGACCCATAGCCTTTTAAGGTCTTCTTCATTCATATACTCATACTGGAGCTAATCATCCATATGACGAGTCATTAGGATGATGGCTTTCGTCTTATTTGCCTCTAAGGCTGCTCTATTACTTCCAAAGCTTGAGCTTGCTCAACAGTTAGCACGTCCTGGCTAGGCTCGAGAATCATATCTAGGATTCCATCAGCCTTGAGATATTGGCGAACATCACGAACCCACTTGTGATATCCAGAGCTAGTTGTTCCCAATAGAGCGAAGTCCAGTTTGTTTAGGTTACTCATCCTGAAAGACAATAAGAAAAAAGGTTAGTTTCGGAGCGGAAAAAGTTACCATGAAAACAAAAGAAATTTTTGAGTGTAGTCGCTCCCAAGAAATTATAAATTTCTGAGCGTAATCGCTCCCAAGAAATTCGATTCCAAGAGGTATTGGATTAGATCGAAACAATGATGTGTTTGTGGTCGATCAAAACTTCTCAACAAACTCTAAGTTTGGAGGACTCTACAAGCTCCAAGCTTGGAGTGAGCACAAACCCCCATTGTTCGACTTTTGGTCTCCCCTATGAAGAAGAAAGAGGGGGGGGGGGGGGGGATAGAAGAAGGGAGGTTCCAAGTCCCCGAGAAAAATAAAATAAAATGAAATTACGAAAGCAAAAGGAATTGAATAAAAGAAAAATACCTTTTTTTTCTTTGACTTTGACCGTGTGCCTCTTCCTCATTTTTTTTCTTGTTCTTGTTCTTCTTGCCAACGTGGACTTCCTCTTTCTCTCATCTGCACGTGGGCCACTAGCCACCAACTTCCTCTTTGTTTTTTCTTGTTCTTCTTCTAGGCCCGCTCCCTCTCTTTCTTTTTTTGGGCCACTCACTTCTCCTCCCTTTTTTTTTTCTTTGCGCTGGGCTGGGCTGGAACTAAGGACTGGTGCAAGTGCACCAACTGGGAGGCTAACTGGTTCAGGAATTTGCAACACTTCTGCAGGCTAGTCCGACAACTTTCCGACTAGTTTTAGATGTTATTTTTCCGGTTCTCGGATTCTAAAGTCAGGGCATCAATGGTGACCAACTTTGATTGTGGCAGGCAGTCTGGAAGGTTGCGAACCGGGCAAGTATCTTTTCTTTTCTTCTGGAAGCCAGTTTGGTACTTTTCCGACCGGTTCCGATGACTCCGCCGCTAGTTCTGGGCTCCTGGGATTGGGGGCTTCAAGGTGTGCGGCGGTGGTTGCTCGGATTTAAGGGCTACGAAATTAGGGTTTCAGGATTAGTGCTTCGTGCTGATAACGTGTTTTAAGGAATTGATATTTGGAAGAGAATTTTCTGTGCTTTCATTAATAATAGGGGCATCTTAATATAGATAATTACAAGCATAGAGATAGAGTTGTACATGAAAACATAATCATACATTGATTGGATATCAAGCAAGATTCTCCGAGATTATCTCTAATACAAACCCTATTACAATTAGAGCAAGTAACCTAAAGTTTGGGTCAGACACATATTCTGGATTTACTTGAACATTTTGTAGAATTTAGCTAATTGTAAGTTGCACTGGCCCAACAAAAATCAATGGAGCCCATGAATTGGTTATGGTAATTGGGTGACCAAGAATTGGTCAGTTAATTGCCTGAGTTCATAGACTCCACCAATTGCCCAACTGATTTTGCACCGTTGCATTCCCTTTTTTCCCTCAACCAGCCAATGGGTCAGGCAATTACCCCATTGGTGTAATTGCCCTTAAGGTGATTGACAACCTAGGTGAGAGTTATGTTATCTCAAAATTGACACCGTTGCCACTAGATTGGTTCTAGTAGATGAGTTTTGTAAGATCTTTATGTATATTCATATTCATAGTCGATTGTTCACTGGCATAGTGCCCACAATTATTTACCTCTTTGAAGGATTTTACTGCATCAACAGATCTTGCGTTATGTGTGATGATTTTACTTTTGAATGGTTTGGAAAATTGAGTAAATCACAACATCTTCCAAGATATTGATATCCACAGTTTCGACTACGATTGAAATTATGCTTTTTTTTTTTTTTTTTATCTAAGTATTGAAATTATACTGCAATCCTATATTAGATTCAAACGAGCTTGCACTCCTAAAACCGATTCTTCAAGTTATTGGCACATTGACTCAATTTCATTAGTTTGAGAAATACATATGCATTTTGTAATTTCATGTGCATAACCAAATAGCTAATAATTAGATGGCTAATATAAAACAATTAGCAATTCAAAGATATATGCCTTATCAATCATATTTTTTTTTTTTTTTTTGAATCAAAGAGACTGATATTTCATTTAAATGGTCACAATAGAGGGTTACAATCCTTGGTAACTAAATCAAGAATACAACTTGGAGTAGTTCCCTGCCAAACCTTACGATGCCCATCCTCAAAGGCTAAGCTGGCAAGCCGGTGTGCGACTGCATTACAGACCCGGGGTGCAAAAGTGATTTGGACACCCTGCATGTCATTTACCTCCTGTTGAATGTCATGAACAAGGTTGCTCATATCAGATAGGTCTACCTCAGTACTAGCAATGTCTTGTACTGCCAATAAACAATCTGATTCCATGACTACTTGCTGGACCCCGAGTTGCTTCAGGAAGTGTAGACCTTCTCGAATAGCAAGGAGTTCAACTTGTTTAGCTGAATTCACATGCTGGACGTGCTGCATGAAGGCAGCGACAAAACTGCCATTAGAACTTCTTAAAACCCCACCAATTGCACCTTGTGAAGCTTGTGGTATAAAAGCACCGTCCACATTGAGCTTGAGGATGTTTGCAGGCTGCCATTTTGGCGCTGCATTCTGAACCCGTGGAGCAGGCAGTTTCCTAGCCTGCTGAAATTCTTCTAGCCAGGCGAAGCATTCAAGCATGATGTCATGTGAAGACTGAGCCCTGCCTTCCCACAATTTTTTGTTTCTATTTTTCCATAGACCCCAGATGATCATAAGAAGCTTTTCAAAAGCCTCAGATTTGAGGTTAAGAGCTTTCCCTAACATCCACTCTCTAAAATCCAAATTGGGCAGACTGGAGGCTGGCAGAAAGAAAGATGTACCTGACAGTATTTCAAGAGCAGCTGGACATCTGCAGAATAAATGAGCATTGCATTCCAACGTGTGGTTGCACAAAAGACATCGCATATCTCCATCATACCCTTTCTTCAAGAGTTGCTCCCTTGTAGGTAGAAGATTATTGCAAGCTCTCCACGCACATATTTGTACCTTCCCTGGAATTTTTGCTTTCCAAATACACTTCCAAAGCACTTGAAAAGGGTCACCAGTCGAAGATGATGCTAAAACATTGCCTAGGACCTGCTGCCTAGCTATCCAGTATGCACTCTTAACTGTGAAGATACCCCGTTTTTCAGGAGTCCAACACCACCTATCTGGGACATAATGGTGACTTAGTGGAATGGATAATATGCTTGCAGCCACAGGAGGACTAAACAAAGCATGAATTGCTGAATGGATCCAGGTTCTAGAGTATGGATCAATGAGATCTGCAACTGTTGCAAAGGCAGTGTTGACAGGTTGCTGAAGCAAGTATTTGGGGCAGTTTGGTATCCACTGATCAGTCCAAATGTTGACTTGAGTACCATCGCCAATTCTCCAAGAACTACCAGCTTTGAGCACAGGTCTACTTTCAAGTATACTTCTCTAGGAATACGATGGAGCATCCCCCAAATCAGCCTCCCAAAATGAGCAGTGTGGAAAGTACCGAGCTTTAAAGACTTGAGCTATAAGAGAGTTAGGTTTGGTGATAAGCCGCCATCCTTGTTTACCTAACATCGCCAAGTTATAGGCATATACATTCTTGAACCCCATTCCACCTTCATGCTTTGTTAAGCAAAGCTTTTCCCAACTCCTCCAATGAATTTTTCTCTTGCCCTCTCTGTCTCCCCAAAAGAAGGAAGCACATAACCTGTGGATGTCATCACACAAGCTCTTCGGCAGAAGATAACAATTCATGGCATATGAGGGCATAACTTGGGTGACTGCTTTGATAAGAATTTCCTTGCCGGCACTGCTAAGAATTTTAGACTTCCACTGAATAAGCTTTTTCGAAACTTTTTCCTTCAAGTATTTAAACCTTGCTATTTTAGACTTTCCTACTCTTAAAGGTAGCCCAAGATAGCGGTCATGCTCATCAACACACTTGACATTCAACACTGCAGCTAAATCTTTCTGCAATTGAGGGTGCAGATTATTACTAAAAACCACACTGCTTTTAGTAAAATTTACCTTTTGTCTAGAGGCTTGTTCATAAATATTAAGGATGCCCTTGACAGTTCTACATTCATGCAGAGTGGCCATTCCAAAGAGGAGGCTGTCATCTGCAAAGAAGAGATGATGTAACACAGGAGCCTGTGGACACATTTTCAGTCCTTGTATGGTACCACACTGAATTGCTTGAGAGATTAGAGCAAACAAGCCTTCAGCACATAGGATAAAGAGGTAGGGTGAGAGTGGATCCCCTTGCCTGATACCCCTTGTAGGATACACTCGTTTAGTAGCTTCACCATTGACTAAGATGGCATAACTCACAGAAGTCACACATCTCATAACCATTTTGATCCAACTAGAGGCAAACCCTAGCTTTGTGAGAATAGCTTGCAAATATGTCCATTCAAGGCGATCATAAGCCTTGCTTATGTCCAGTTTAAGAGAGAAGAAGCCAGCCTCTTGGGATTTAAGTTTATGCATGAAGTGAGCCACCTCAGCAGCCACTAAAGTGTTATCTGAAATAAGCCGACCAGGGACATATGCACTTTGGAGGGGAGAGATGATTTCAGGCAACCATCTTTTAAGTCTGTTCGCAACAACTTTGGAACAAATTCTGTAAATAACATTGCAGAGGGCAATAGACCTAAAATGAGCAGCTTCTGTAGGGTTTGTAATTTTTGGAATCAAACAAATGTGTGTAAAATTCGACTCCTCCCACAGTTCTCCCTGTTCCAAAAAATTCCTGATAGCAAGACAAACATCAAGGCCAACAATATGCCAATATTTCTAGTAGAAGAAAGGAGACATACCATCGGGTCCCGGACTTTTTGATGGATGCATTTGAAAGAGAGCAGTTTTAATTTCCTCATCGGAGTAGGGAAAGGTGAGCTCATCATTCATATATGGAGTAACTTTCATTGGTGTGGCTCGAAAAATTGTTGATATAGCATCGTCATTGACTGTCTCAGTGCGGAAAACTTGTTCATAGTACTCCAAAATCATATGTTGAATTGCAGCCGATTCTGTTTGCCATTCACCCGCTGCATTCATAAGGCCTTTGATCGTGTTTTTACTTGTTCTGTTAGAAGCTTTTCTATGAAAGTAAACAGAGTTTCTGTCGCCTTCTTTAAGCCATAAAGCCCTCGAACGCTGCCTCCAATATTTTTCTTGGAGGGAAAGCAATTGACTTTGTTTTATATGAAGTAGCCGCTGTTCTTCAAACTGGTCCGAGGAGAAAGGCTTTTTCATGATATCAAACAGTTTTTCTTGAACTGCTTTTAGTTCAGCTCTCTGTTCCTTTAATTCAACTTGGTGCCACTGCAGAAGTTGATTGCCTGCAGAAAGGATTTTTGTGAGGACATTTCCAGTTAAAGGCTGCGCCCAGTTCCTTTGGATGATGTCATGGCATTGCTCTTTGCCAAACTAGCCTTCTTCAAAACGAAACTTTCTAGGGCATCGCCTCAGTGGGCTGCTCTCCGCTTTGACTTCCACAAGAAGAGGATTATGATCAGAGTCTGATGGGGGCAATGTAATCACTCGACTTAGAGGGTAATGATCTCTCCACTGTGTTGATTGGAAGCCCCTATCCAATCTTTCTTTTGTGAACTTGTTGGACCATGTGAACCTGCAGCCTACAAATCCCATATCACTCAAACCTGCATCCTCCATTGTCATCTGGAACAGATCCATTGCAGCAGTTGATCTTGATATTCCACCAGATTTGTCAGCCCTACACCAATCCTCCATTGTCAGCCCTACACCAAACCTCATTAAAGTCCCCGGCCATCAGCCAAGGTAGAGAACAGTTTTCGCTAGCTAGGGTTTCAATGAGAGACCAAGTCTGGTTTCGATCTCTCCTAGATGCAAAACCATATATGCCAGTGAAACGCCACGAGACTTGTTCTCCTTCTTCAGATATATCCACATCAATATGATGGAATGAGGATGTTCGAATATCAGCTTTGAGATCGGAACTCCATAATAAGGCAAGGCCCTGACACTCTGCTTGCCTTGCAACGCAGATGTTGCCCGCAAATCCAAGTCGTGAAGTGAGTGTATCAATAAGTGGCTGCTGTGCTAGGGTTTCTGACAGAAAGATAAGAGAAGGTCTCTTTGCTTGTACCATATCTATCAAAGCTCTCTGAGTTTCATTATTCGTAATGCCACGACAGTTCCATACGAGAACGTTTCCTTGCCACATACTTCAGTGGCTTAGTGGCGGCGCACAGAGGTCGGCGGCGCTTAGGGTTGTTATGCAAAAAACAACTACCTTTAGATCTTGTTTTTGTTGTTCTTCTTCCTTGTCTACCCCTTATCAATCATATATAAGATATACAATAACGATATAGAGTATGTACATTAGTATGCATATATGTTCTGTATAAGAACGATATTAATATATAGTATGCTATATAGTTATTATAGTTATTATAGTAGGTAGCTATTGTGATATTCTATTGTCGTTATTATATGATACTATTATGTATCATATGCTATATAGTTATGCATATGTATAACATAATAGTTTAATAGCGATCACGTTGCTCTTAACATAGTATATCGTTATTATATACTATGTTGTTAACTTATAACATATATATTATAAGATATCCAATTATAATATCGTTAGGATGCAGCTATTGTCACCTTATTATTTTTTTTGTTTACTCTACTTGCTCATTCTAATCGGTTTAGTCTAAGCCCAAAGACTAGTACTGTCATGCCCCAAATTTCAATCACAAATAATAATACAATTAAATCAAATACAAATGTTACAGGCATGATGGTTCGGACATCAATACTAAAATTTTTCCTTTAATAAAGGCAACCAACGATGTCCTGAACCCACAATGTGAATACAGACTCATTCTTTAGAGTCACATATTACATTATACAAAGTTTACAAATTAAACTAAAACATCAATTAAGTAAGTGTTGCACACACTACACTCATTACACAGCGAAAGACTAACAAGTGTGTAACATAGCTAGGTAATAAACCTACCACTGCAACAACAAGGAAGTTCTACAGCTTCAACCACGCTCACCCTAACCTGCAGAATAAATTCCTACATCATGGAATAGTGCACCGGGTTGCAACAACAAACCCGGTAAGCTTTTGCAAGCTTATATGAGTATACTCGACAACCAAAAATAGAACACATGCGTAAGTTCTCTCAACCTAATAGTAAATAAGTGTATATCACAGCATCAACTATCAATTTCACATCATTCAATAGCATGCATCAACAAATCTAATCATGACAAAATCTATATGCTCAGACTTCAATTAAGCATTCAATTTCACAATCATAGTTCAAAACAAAACCACTTCAAGTAATGTTTGAAATCATATTAACGCTCAAAGGCAACTTACCAAATCATGCTATCCAAAATCATGGTAAGGCAACTCAAGGAACCAAGTCACTCAATAATAAGGAAAACAACTCACACTTTGATTCCTTCCAAAACGTAATAGAGAGAAGCAAGTCACACTTCGATTTCTTTCAAAAACGTGGTAAACAAAGACAACTTATACTTTGATTTCCTTTCAAAAACATAATAGAGAGAAGCAACTCACACTTTGATTTCTTTCAAAAAAAAGTGGTAAAAGAAGACAACCTACACTTTGATTTCCTTTCAAAAACGTAGTAAAGGAAGACAACTCACACTTTGATTCCTTTCAAAAATGTAGTAAAGGAAGACAACTCACACTTTGATTCCTTTCAAAATAGTACTTATGAGTTGAAAATAACCTCGCTTTGTTACCCCATGAGATATCCTGGCAGACAGACTAGAGCTCTAATTGAATCGTAATCATAACCCAGCCAAAGGCATGGTTACTTGATTTACTGCCCAAAGTCACTCTGCAGTGACCTTGAATCCTCAAGCCTCTGTCTCCCTCGGAATAAAACATTTAAAGAAGTCGCACAAGACTCAAAATATTACACAAATCTCAATACTTTTCAAAACAATAGAAAACATCATTTTCACAACATATTGTTTCCCGAAAAGTCATACCCCAAAATAATAATATGAACTCACAAACATTGTTTGCGTCACAACAAAACCACCAATACGTATATATTTCACGTAAATATATTTATATGTAGTCATTCACTCAGGAATGTCACTAATACCAACTATAGTTTGCAGTTAAATAAATAAATCCCAAAATGATATGGTAACTCTGTTCGTAAATGAACATTGTGTGTAGGGCTGCACACGGATTGGGTTGGATCGGTTTTTACTTTAGACCGTCTCTATATTAAAGTGAGCGGTTTAAGCATTTTGGACAACCGGTCATTAAAAAAAAAAAGCTTAACCCGATCCAATCCAATCCAATTACAGATGGTTTGGTTCGATCGGTTAGGCGGTTTTAACCTATATTATATTAACATGCTATTTATGAAAAAAAAAATTTCTAGTAAAATTCAATCTAAAGAATAAAAATTATATTAAATAAGAATAATCTAAATTTAAAATACAATAATCAAATCCAAAACTAATATTCAAAAACCAAAATCTAGAATAGATTCAAAATGATTGAATTATTTGATGGCTTAGGTATAAATACCAGCTTAATATGGTAGTATTAAAGGTTAGAGAATGAGAGATTGAGATATGTGATATGAGAGGATCAAATAAATCATTGCGATATGGTAGTATATATGGTAGTATATCATTTGAGAATAAAATTATAATTGAATATTTAGAATTTACTTACAACGACTAGACAAATATATATATATATATAACATTTTTTCTTATTATATTTCAAACATACCGGTCGGTTCGGGTTCCGTGGTTTAAGGAAAAGAGAAACCAAACCAACCCAATTCATAAATGGTTTGGTTTGGTATTGAACCGCCTTTCAATTTTTAAAGTTAAAAAACCTTAACCAAACCATATTTACCGGTCGGTTTTGATCGGTTTGGCTGGTTTGTACCGTGTTTTGCACACCCCTAATTGTGTGATTACTCACCTCTGAATCCCGCTCCGCATCACACACAAACCGAGATAAGCACTAATCGCAGCATTCCGCTCAACACACTTTTCAAGTACCTAATCACATCAAGGTCACATCTTAATACCACTTGTGGTCCGAAAACATCTAAGTACGAAACAAGCGATTAAAGTTCGAATCCCCCATTGGAACTAAAACCAAAAGTAACACCAATCGAGGCGAAACCTCATCTGAGACCACCCAAAGTCTCCGGCATACTTCTAGGATCAATATGTCCAAACGACAAGTCGATCCAACGGTTGGATCCTCACAGATCGAAAACCAAACGAATCGAAATTACAAAAAACCCTAGCATGATCAAACAATCTCCAAATGCTACAAATCATGTATCAAATTTATCATACCAGTAGGTGATAACAGAGCAAGGATCTGCTACAACACAAGCCAGACGCGCTGCCACTCCAACCTCCATTCCAGGCTAATCCAATCGTCCATAATGTAGAGTATAACACGAGAATCAACTTTAATACCTGAGACTTGAGCCAATTCTGCCAAGATCATTGCCGCAAGCTTCTCTGGTGCAAATCGAAGAACACCACCACTATGGATCGAAAGAGGACGAAGAGAGCTTCAAAACTTGACCAATTTCGTGCTCTTTACCTTCGCCGAAGGAGAGAGTTCCGACTGGGTCAGTCGCTGCTGATCTTTGCCACTTTGATTCGCTGCTGTGGATGAGAATTAGAGCAAGCCACCACCATAGGGAGGATGAAGAAGTGCTGGCAAGTTGATCTGGGTTGGGTTCACCGCCGGAGGTCGTTGGAAAAAAGAAAAGTCGGCCAGGTCAGTTTTCCAGATATGGGTCGGATCAGTTGGGTTTCTAGGATTCCAAGGGTATCGGCCTAGAGAGAAACACAAGGGAAAAGTTTCCCAATTTGGAAACTTTGTAATTATAAAAAAAGATTTGGAAAAACTCTATTTATACCAAAATTTCCAAAAATCGAAGTAACTTCCGTAGATCATAACTTCTTCACACAATCTCCGATTTACACATGTCGCATGTTTACGAACTCGTATCGACGGGATCTACAGCATTCGTGAAGGAAGTTTTTGAAGAAACTCAACGTATAAAAAGTCAACCCTTGAGCTCTCTAAAACGACTCGTTCTGATTAATTATTTGTCCAAAAATAATTCAACTCCACCCCCGAACCATGAAATCGTTCTAACAACCAACTTAATAATTTTTAAAAAATCTTCAAAAATTAATACAAATTTTCAGGGTATTACAGGTACCGACTCAGGGTTTAGGTCTACTTACGTTTACTTTGTTCACTCTACCATTTTCTTTGTTCACCTTATTTGCATCTCCACCGTTCAGTTTTTAGGTCTATATGAGTAGATCACTTCTCTACATTTTCAACCAAATTAATTGATAATCGTTAAGGCATTTATAACTGTGATTTAAAATTTTAAGCATAAAGAGTCAGGTTGGATAGATTTGGTTCATACATTGATTTAATCTAGTTCGATACCTTAACGGTTATCAATTTGGCTGAAAATTTACATAAGTGATCTATTCATGAAGCTTAAGAACTGAACGGTCGAGATGCCAATATGTGATTAAAAAGTTTGTCTCATAAGTGATCCGTTAAAATGGCAAAAAACAAGAGGTCCCAAACTAGAATTATTTGTGGTTTTTGAAGGGAGTGGAAAGGTTGACTGGGATTGGGATTATGGTGTTGATGACCATAGCATTCACTTTGGCCACTCCTTGGTTTAGAAGAAACAAGTTAAACTTGCCAAAGCTGCTAAAGAACCTCACAAGTTTCAAAGCCTTTTGGTATTCACACCATCTATTTGTGATTTTCTACACTTTCCTCATAATCCATGGCATTAAACTCTACCTCACTAAGAAATGGTACAACAAAGTTCCTCTCATTCATTTGCTCATCAATTCATGTTATTTTGAGTATGTACTTACTGTATATTATTTCACGTGAATGTGTGTGACTATATATAGGGTCCTTTTAGTGAGGGATTACCTTTTTTTGGCCATTTTAAGGGATCGCTTATGGGACACATTTTTCAGTCACATATCGAAATCTCTATCGTTCATTTTATAGGTCTATATGAGTAGATCACTTCTGAAAAATTTAAGTCAAATTAATGATTGTTAAGGCATTCATAATCATGGTTTACAATTCTAGATATGAACGGTTTATGTTAAAGTATCGAACTAGGTCAAATCACTGGACTAACCAAATATGTCCAACCTGAACCATTCATGTTTAGAATTGTAGTTAAATCACGATTATGAATGCCTTAACAATCATCAATTTAGCTAAAAATTTGCAGAAGTGATCTACATATTGGGATATAAAAACTGAATGGTCGAGATGCCGAAAAGTAATCAAAAAGTGATCCCTTATTAAAATGGCCAAGAAAATGAGATTCTAGTGTAAGGGCCATATATATAATTTTTTTTCTTTCTTTCTTTGCTTAAAATAAAGGGTTTTTGTCCATTTACCCCATTTCTAGAGATTTTTTTCCCCACTTGCCCTATTGAGTTTTTTTAATTCTCTCTTATCCAAAACACTCTAAGGAGGTCTTCCCTAATACCCCATTAAGATTTAATTTTTTTTTAATAGTATTTTACCCTCACCCCAGAGAGAGAGAGAATGGAGAAGAGAGAAACATAGGAGACTTCGCCGGAATCCGATCACCGACCCCCGCCCACAGGAATTTTCTGAAAACCTCTATTTCCCCTAATAAACGTCTATTGTCCCTAATAGTATATTACCTCCTAATAGACTTCTATTGTTCCCTAATAGAGGGGTAATAAACCTCTATTGCCCTCCAATAGACGTCTATTGCCCCTCAATAGAACTTTCGGTCGTTGGAATGAAAACTAATATTCTGAAAATTAGACAAATAAAACTTTGATTAAAGAAAAAAACCAAGAGATTATATCAATTCAAAACATCTATTGCCATTCAATATGCATTCAATTTTTTTTTCCTTTCCTTCTGTCTCATTACTTTTAAAAAAAAAATATGTGATTTCGCTAAAAATCATGTAGAAACATTCCCAATTAGGAATGAGCAAACGGGGGTGGGGGGCGGGGTACCCGCGGGTTTTCCCCGCATTTGTCAAGCGGGGGCGGGGGCGGGGGTGGGGGCACTTATTTCCCCCGCGGGGGTGCGGGGTTTCCCATTACCCATGCGGGGTCCCCGTTTATCTTTCTTTTTTTTTTTTTTTAATTGAGACCTATTATTTTTCAACTAACATATGGGGCATTTTTATAATTTTCTTATTCTAAAAAAAAAAACAGAAAACTTATACGGGGTATTTATCTTTCCCATCCAGAATACACCTTCAAAGCGATTCGGGAGGATCCGACCGTTGGATTATCGTATAATTTTGTGAGGATGATTCTAAAGGTGATCCGGAACGATCCAACCGTTGGATCTTTGTATAATTTTGTGAGGATGATCCTAAGGGCGATCCGTGAGGATCTGACCGTTGGATCATAGTATAATTGTGAAAAGACGATCCTCTAGGTGATCCTTGAGGATCCAACCGTTGGATGGTCGTATAATTTTGTAAGGATGATTCTAAGGGTGATCCGGGACGATCCAGCCGTTGGATCTTTGTATAATTTTGAGAGGATGATCCTAAGGGCGATCCATGAGGATCTGACCGTTGGATCATAGTATAATTGTGAAAAGACAATCCTCTAGGCGATCCTTGAGGATCCAACCGTTGGATCGTCGTATAATTTTGTGAGGATGATTCTAAGGGCGATCTGGGACCATCCAACCGTTGGATCTTCATATAGTTTTGAGAGGATGATCCGTGAGGATCTAACCGTTGGATCATCGTATAAATTGGTTAAGATGATCCTCTAAGCGATCCTTGAGGATCAAACCGTTGGATTGTCGTATAATTGTGATTTGTGATTTTGGCTGTTAGAGAAGACGCAGCCGGATTTTTGCCTAAAAAAAAAAAAGGAGAGAAGACGCAGCGGGATTTATAGAAATAACTCAAATAAGAGAGAAGACGCAGCGGGATTTTATTACTTTACATTTAATCGCCAGGTTGTGAAAATTGTTTTATAGAAATAAATATTTGTTTTAAACGTATTGCTTCCTCGTGACTAAACAAACCATTTCTTTCTTAAACACTGCCTCAAGCATTTGAAATACTCAACCGACCAAAACAATGATGAAAATAAAAAGAATAAAAAATTATTTTTTGTCAAAAAGAAAAGGAAAAAAAAACTGAAAAGATAGAAAATAGGAAAAAAAAAAAAAAGAAGACCAATGCGGGGGGCGGGGGCGGGGAATCCCCATCTAATAATATCCCCAGACGGGGAACGGGGGAGCGGGGGAATTTGGGCTTGGGGGCGGGGGCGGGAGCGGGGGGCGCGGGGGCGGGGGAATTCCCCGTTTGCTCATTCCTATTCCCAATGCAATAATCCAGTAATCCACTAACGCCTAGTCCACTACAAACAGCAATTCATTACAAATTAACCCAAAGTTCATCAGATGAAGAGCTCAATAACAAACCAAAATTCCTTACTGCTCAAATGAAACTCTGAAACTAGTAATCCACACACATTCCCAGATCATCATCAAAATTTCACAACTAAAACCCAAACAAAAGAAATTAAACATCTTCAACATTCAATCAAAGCTGGATTAAACCCAACTTGATTAAACCTCCGAGAAGCTCCTGCACTCGAAGCCGACGAGCCTGACTTGAAACCAGTGTTGGAGAAGGAAGGCTGGCTTCGACACCGGCAACGCCGGATCAGATCTCCCCTCAACACCCCACCGTTACTCCTGACCTCTTCCTCAGACGCCAACCTCTTATGCGGCAGGGCCACGACCTTCACGCTCGGCTTCACCGGAGATGGCTTCCTATACGACAACGGCAGGGAAGCTGATCGTAGAGGTCAGAGCTTGAATTTTTCTCGCCAGGTTCGGAATCCGGTAGGGAGAGAGAGAGAGAGAGAGAAGAGAATCGCATAGCAGTGTTGTAGTTTATTAATTAAGTTGAGGACATATTTGTCATTTCATTTTAAATAGTCTGGAATGAACCAAAAGTTTTGTAGACCAACAGATACCGTCTGCTTTTCTGTTAGATTGACTGCGTCAACCCACATAGGACAGGGAAGATGAAAGTGTAAAGTATGAAGTTACAACAGGGGCTTTTAGGGGAAAAGGGGAGAGGCAGCTGCATCGAGGAGGAGATAAGATTCCAAGACTAAATACCCTTCTCCGTCGTCCTTCATCTCTACAAAACACCAATCTGCAAAGGATATCTCATTTTATCGAGAAGATTGCGACCTGCAAAGAAAGCCAGTATTTTGAAAACCGAGTTTCAAATTATCGAAATAGGGCGAAATAAGGCAAATCCTTTTAAGTACTGGCTGCCGGAAGGAATGAGTAGACTCAGGTTTTGTGACTATCTCTGCTCCGATTTGTTGTTGTTAGTCGTTTTTTTTTTTTGTCGTTTAGTATATGGAGGAAATGTGAAATTGTAGGGAATAAGAAATTGCATCTGCCGATTTTGGGATTGAGCATGGAGTGGTTTGATTTCTGATATGGGAATCTGCATTCGATTAATTATGAAAATAGTATAGACATTATGCTTAATGATGAGATTCTGGGTTAGTCTCGATGTTAAGTGTTACATTACAAGTTCCTTGAATTGAGATTGTGGGTTATTTTGATATAACACCGTGTCGTATTAGATTCTACAATTTTCATATCAAATATAATAGTTTATGCCATGGATTTGATTCAAATTTGGTTGTGTTATGTTCAAATGCGTTTGTTTGATTTTGATGAAAGAATTTAGCTTTATGAAAACTTTGGTTATGTTAGTTGGCTTGGTGGTAGAATCAGTTTCATTGCATATGAGTGTGTTTTTGTATGATTCTGGTGGCTGTTTATCTGATGAACACTCTATTCTGGGTTTAATAGTGTTTTTGGTAGTCAGAAAAGTGTCAGTTTTATCTACAACTTATAATTATCTATGAGCTTTAAAAAAGTTTCAGAAGAAAAATTATCTTTCATACCAGTGTGTTTTGTTTAGTATGTTTCGTTTTAGTATATGTCTGTGTGTTGGTTTTGACCAGGCTGAATTTATAGGGCTGCTCCAACTGCGCTGTCGAAGAGACATGCTGATGGTTCATTGCCAATTGAAGATTTCAACATAGTACTTGAAAATCAGAGTGGGAAGAAAGTACAAATGGGATCGGAGACTGATCAGCGGTATGATTTAATCAGGGTTCAGTAATTTCTGTTCTCAAGTTAGATCCTTCTATGAGCAATTAAGGGGAAGCAATTCCATTTTGAGTTTGAAGTAAGATTTGAAATGTTGTTTGACAGGGCAATCATGATGAGCCTGATGTTAAATACCAATGCAAAGCAACTGATTAAAGCACAAAATTACAAAGATGCAATGGAAGTGCTCAGCATGGAGGAGGTTTGTTACTGGTGCCTTTTTTCAACTGATAGTTTCATTCATATGAAATTTGCAAGTTACTTGGCTTGTCCATGCTTGTTACAATAGCTTATGTCTCCTAAACTCTGTGGTTTGTATTTTCTTCCTTTTTTCCATTCTTGTAGGAGGCTTTCTCTCTACGATCCATCGGTTATTAAGGTGAGTGAGTTACTTTATTGAAGACATTGTATTACTATGAAGTACATGTGGCTGTGTAACTTTGACAGTTAAACTATATCAATCTGCCTTTCACTTTGTTAGATTGGTTTCAATATGAGTGTATAACATTCGCCATGTTTTGTTTGCTTTCAGCTGGTCGATAATCCTTCTATACTGCAAATCGATATGGTTTGGTGCTATTTCATGCTTAGAGACATCAACTGGCTCTCAGTGGCAAGAATTCGCCTTGAGAAAGCCAGAGAAGGTCTTGAACGAGCTCATGGAAAGGACTCTTCTTGTGTTAGACTCCTTCAGGCAGGTTGTTATCCAGAGCGTGCACTGTGACTACTTCTACTACATATCTGAATGTTTGTCTACACTACGCAGGTCTACTTACTTTGTTGATTCTCATTATAGATATTTGATACTGGAGCTGCTGGAAGGGGTGGCGGCGTATCACCGTGGTCAGGTTGATAAGTCAATGAAGGTGTGGACTTCTGTACAAGAGTTGTTCACCCAGGTAATTGGAAAGGAGAAGGGCCATGTCATGCACTGAATGGTTGCCTCTCGTAGATAGGATTATGGAGGTCCAAAATTATAAAATGTACTTAAATTTACAGTCAAGTCTTCTCTTCATACAAATGCAAAGTGCACGAATTTTGTTTAAAAAAAAAAGATGGATTTCCTTTTTCAAGTTTCCACAGAATTTATCAAGCACATTATGCTGGTATTCTATGTCTCCCACTTTTCTGAGTGAAACCATTAGTTTCAACAAAATCCAATTAACATGTATTTTTGGTTGTGGCCGGATTCCAGCTTCAGGTGCTGGATCAATCTCTTTCTCTTGTGATGATTATGGGCTTCAGAGAACGAGATACAAAAAGGGCACTGAGGATGAGCAATCAAGATGTTTCCATCAGCCCTGTATAGTCGTTAGTCATCCTAAGAGTTTCTTGACTTTGCAGGTTTGAAAAGGAGCTTGCTGCTGAAGCACTATGAGGAAATGACAGTGGAGAAGGCATTGGATTTGACAAATCCAGAGACCAATTCTTCCATACAGGTGACTTGAACATTTTTGTTTGAACACTATTTGAAGTTTATTTAGAGAATGAACACTATTAAATTTATTTACTTGCAGCAACATCTTGAATCGAGGAAAAGTAAACTACAGTGCCAAGCAGTAGATGCTTCAGTTGAAGCTTTTGTACGCATGGCCTTTGACAGATCATTAGGTACATAAAACAGATGTTATTATACTTGGTTTATGTTTGTGAGGCCAAATCGTGCTCACTCTGATGTTTACAACTTTGTGTTCAGCAGTCTTAGCTTTGCAGGGTGGAGGGACAATGGACCAAGCAATCTGTCCACTGCTCTCGGGACAGGCACCAAACCCCACAGATGCTGCTAACCAATCTGAGGCAATTCCTGCAGTCAATGCTAACAACAATAGTCAATCTGATGTTGCAATTGACGTTGCAAATTCTCTTGCATCAATGCTTGATAATCAAAATGGTCAAGTTGGAGGTCCTTCAACGTCTAGTATTGCATCAGAGCATGAACTTGCTGAAGAACTAGCACAAGGAGATGCTTTCACTGACTATGATATTGAAGTTAAGGTGAAGTCATAAGTGAGTACTTGGCTCTACTGAATTCAGCGAGAACAAAGTGAATATCACTCTGCCAATAAGAATTGCGACTTTAACAACCATGCATGTACATGTATAATAACAATAGGCCAAGGATCTAGTTATGGTGATGGTGTTCCAGATGATCAATGTCTTTGATGCGGCATTTTCCCGACTGTTCCATGACTAATATTGGTGCCATGTAGTTTATCTAACCCGCATTTCACCATTTCTAGAATTATAAAAAAGCATATTTGCTGCTTTTAAGTAAATGCGGTAGATGTGATATCCATCTCGAAATATAAGGGCAACAATGTTAGAGGACAATCAATGACTTGTGAAAGGTGCAAAAGAATACAAGATTACATAAGGTTGGCTATCATTAGCATTCACAAAATTTTCTGAATTTATAAAATGTTATTTTTCAGATTCATCATTGGAATGAGATTCACTGTCTATGACCATAACTATCTGCTTAATTTTAGATTCTTCATCCTCAACTTGGGTTTCCTTGTAATCCTTGAGAAGTACATTACAATTAATGGTCTGCCATACCGATCTCTCTGATTGGAATAATCTGTTGGTTGAAAGTAGCCATTAGATTTCACTAAATAGAGAGACAGAGGGGAAAGAGATAGAGGCTTACGGATGCTTGCAAAGTGTGGGGCATTTACTTGCAACTGCATACTTGCAGGTGGATCCGTGGATATCTCTGTAATTGAACTAATCATAGCTCTCAGCTCTAAGCATACAAATCTCACTTGCAAAATGCATATAGAGTAAGGAGAAGAGGGATGGGAACAGAAAAATGAAAACTAAATAAAGTTCATAGCTTCATATTTCAGTATCTCGAAGCTGTTTTGTAAGATCACAAGTGTACATACATGTGCATTTGCAAGCATAATTAGCTATAACGAGCCACGCTCAGGGTACCGCCAGGGGTACCAACGCCCACCTCATGAGTGACTGGCGTAAAGACAGCTAGCCAGGTTACCGCCTGAGCCCCGGATCAACCCCAAAGCACCGCCGACGCGCCGCCACGCGCCGTGTCAAGGTAGCATCAGAAGCTACTGAAACTGGGAACTAAAGCACATCAGTCCCACATCGAAAACAAGGAGAAGATCATCCTCTTCCTCACCTATAAAAGGTCCTCTCCTCTCTCCTCATTTAGGACGCATTCAATACTTACCTACTGTTACGTTGTCAACATAAATACATTGACTAACTTAGGCGTCGGAGAGTCGAAGACCGCCCAGCGCGGTCTCCCTCTGACGCCCATTGTATTTTACTTGACAGGTAACGGTAACCACCAACAGTAGAGGTATCGATCCGCCCGCCGGATCAGCGTTAACTAAAGTCCAGCTACCGCTAGACTTTTAGACATTAACATTGGCGCCGTCTGTGGGAATCCTTGAACAGAAGGTCATCCCATCACAATTACCATGACTAACGGTAGCGGGGGAAATATCGGGGAACAGGCAGACCAGTCCGCCGTTCCCCAACCAGCCCGCCCAGCGGTAAGCATCAACCGCGCACTATTCAACACCCCGGTCAACCCAGGCGGCGAAACAAATCCAAGCAGCAGCCGTCCCCCAGGTCAGGACCTCACCGCCTTGTATGAGCTGGCGCTGGCGGACCTCCACAAAGCAAACAGAGAGCGCGAGCAGGAACGCAAGGAGAAGGCGGAGGCCCAAAACCAAGTGGCCACGTTGATGACACGTTTTGACGAGCTAAGGCGAACACTGGACGCAAACGCCAACCCCGCACGAAGTGAGCAGTCACACGGCACCAGGCACAGCCGGCCTACCGCTGGTATGGGACCCATCGTGCAAATGCAAGTACCACTAAACCCACCTGAGCTGGCAGGAATGGGACCACCCCCTATCCCACAACTGCTGGAGCAGGAGGCGGAGTCATCGCTGCGCACCCACCACTCGAGGACAAGAACAAGGACTGAGGGTAATCTACCCATTCCCGGGCGGGGGTTCGCTCCGCGGAACGCCCAGGCGGGCCCCGCTGGCGACACAACCACCCAAATTTTGGAGAGGATGCAGCAGTTAGAACGGAGACTAATCCTGGCGGAGGCAGGCACCCCGGCGCCAGCCCCAAACCCACTCTTCGCATCCAGGCCAGGCCCGTTCACCGCTACAATTTTGCAAGCCGTCAGGCCAGCGTTTGCAAAGACCCCAAAAATGTCACATTATAGCGGTAAGACCGACCCCTTCGTCCACATGGACACGTTCAAGAAGGTCACCAACAACAAGGGATTTGATGACGCCACCCTGTGCCACTTGTTCAGCGAAACGCTGGATAGTGAGGCAATGAGTTGGTTTTTCGAGTGTCCGCCAGGGTCCATCGACTCATTCCACGCATTATCTCATGCCTTCCTCTCTCGATTCATCTTGTTGTCCGCCGGTCATCACAACACGAGCCAGTTGTTTGGCGTCAGGCAGGGAGGGGACGAATCATTGAAGGCATTCGTCACCAGATGGCGAGCGGCAGCATCTCAGTGCCGCGATCTCGACAAAACAATGGCTTCGGCGGCTTTCAAGCAGGGACTCCTCAAGGGACCATTCCTCTATCACCTCAACTACAATCATCCAAATGCGGCGTACGATCACCTTATGAGTGAGGCGGTCATTCATGCCCAGGCAGAGTTTATCACATACGGAGAAACCCCACCGCCACCAGCAGCACCAACAAAGTCATCTCAACCCTCCTCCAGCCATCAGGAGACCGCCAGCAAAGCCCCCACTGCACCGCCAGCCGACAAGAAGAGGGAGTGGCAGCAGGGCAGTTATCAAAGCAAGAGGCAGAAAGACAACCACTACAAGGGCAACCGCCCATCCCATGGGGACAATCGCAACAAGCAGACGGAGTCCTCTCAGCGGTATGCAGTATTCACCGTCCTCACAGCCTCGTACGAGGAAATTTACAATCAGTGTAAGGATCAGATACCACCGCCACCCTCGCCGAAATTCCCCAAAAGGGGTAAGCCAAGAAACACCGGCATGTGGTGCAAATACCACGAGGACAGCGGTCACAATACCAACAGTTGCAACGCTCTCAAAACAACCATTGAGACCCTATACCGTGACGGCAAGATGGATCAGTTCAAGGTGCGCCAATCGCCACCTGTGATTGCCAACATTGAGCCACTGGGCCGCATCAACACCATCGACGGCGGGGCTCCAATCACCAACATGTCTCACAGGGCAAGAAAGCGTTACGCACCCGCCAATCACCCAAAGGAAGTCTGTAACATCCGCTACGAGAGATCCACCAAACTCCCAAAGTCTGGTTGGAAGCCCATCACCTTCTCAGAGGAGGAGGAGCGCGGAGTACATCTACCCCATGACGACCCATTCCTGATCGATGCCATTCTCGACAGATGGTCAGTAGGAAGAATCTTGGTGGATAGCGGATCTGCTGTCAATGTCATATTCAGCGGTTGTTACAACAACCTTAAGCGGAACAAGAAACTACTACAAGACCATGAGCCATTGCTTAGCTTCTCCGGCGATATCACTCATCCGCTGGGTTCTGACTACATGCGGTTAACCATCGGCTCCAGTCCATGTATGGCGGAGGTACATACCGAATTTATAATTGTGGACTGTTTCAGTTCGTATAACGCCATCATAGGACGGCCGGCACTCAACAAGCTCAAATGCATCATCGCCGGATACATGCTTCTCATGAAGTTCCCCACACCCAACGGCACGGGCTGTGTCAGGGGAAGTCAGCAACTGGCACGAGAATGCTACTCTACCACCATTGCGCGGTCAACCCGCCGCCACGAAATCCTAACGGTAGGAAATCAGGCACCGCCACCAGATATCTTCGAGGATCCTAGGGATGAGGAGGAGAAATACGTGAGGAAGGAACCGGTCAATCCGGAAACATCGTTGAAGGTCATCAGCATCTCTGACGAGCACCCAGAGCGGACAGTCCGCATAGGAGCTCAGCTAGACCCAGAAGTGGCCGCAGAACTCACTCAATTCCTGCGGGACAACGCCGCCGTTTTCGCATGGTCATATGCGGACATGCCAGGTATCTCTCCCGAAATCATCACACACAAACTAACCATTAAGCCATCCTTCCATCCCATCAAGCAGAGGCGAAGGGCCTTCGACGAGGAGAAATACCGCGCCATAGGAGAAGAGGTCGCCAAACTCCAGGGCATTGGATTCATCCGCCAGGTAATCTATCCCCAATGGATCTCCAACCTGGTCATGGTCAAGAAGCCTAGCGGCAAGTGGCGGATGTGTGTCGACTTCAAAAATCTCAACAAGGCATGCCCAAAGGACAGTTTCCCTCTGCCACGCATTGACCAGCTGGTCGACGCGACCGCCGGGCATGAACTCCTCAGCATGATGGACGCCTTCTCCGGCTACAATCAGATCAAGATGCATCCCAGCGATCAGGAGTGTACCACCTTCACCACCGACAAAGGGCTGTACTGCTACAATGTCATGCCTTTCGGTCTGAAGAACGCCGGTGCAACTTATCAGCGGCTGATGAATGCTATGTTCGCTGAACATTTGGGCAAGATAATCGAGGTCTACGTGGACGACATGTTAGTCAAAAGTATAAAGGCCAGCGGACATGTGGCAAATCTCAAGATCATAGTTACCATCCTCCTGGCCTATGGCATGCGCCTCAACCCAGAAAAATGCTTCTTCGGCGTCACCGCCAGCAAATTTCTGGGTTATATTGTCAGTGAACGAGGAATCGAGGCTAACCCGGACAAGGTACAGGCCATACTCGACCTGGCGGACCCTGAATATAAGATACACGTCCAGTGCCTCCAGGGCAAGTTAACCGCCCTCTCTCGATTCATCTCCAGGCTCTCTGACAGGTGTGCCCCATTTTTCAAGCTCCTCAAAACGACTCACAAGAAAGTTATCAACTGGAACCCAGAGTGTCAGACGGCGTTTCAGGGCTTGAAGGATTACCTAGCGGCAGTCCCACTACTCTCTATCCCTGTGCAAGGAGAGACACTGTTCATATACCTAGCGGTATCGGTATCGGCGGTGAGTTGCGCCATCGTCCGGCGGGAGGGACAGGACGAGCTCCCAGTTTTCTACGCCGGCAGAGGCATGAACGGGGCAGAAACAAGGTATCCACCCTTAGAACAGCTAGCTCTTGCACTCATCGTTGCCGCCAGACGCCTCCGCCAGTATTTTCAAGCGCACACAATCCATGTGCTGACCAATCAACCACTGAGACAGGTGATGCAGAACCCTGAACATTCAGGGCGCCTCAGCAAGTGGGCCATCGAGCTCAGTGAATTTGACATAGACTACAAGCCAAGAACCGCCATGAGGGGTCAGGCGGTAGCGGACTTCATCGCCGAGCTCACTGAGCGTCAGCCCAGTCCCAGCACGGACAATGAGCCCGGGACGGAAATGGTCACCGCTAAGGAGCCAGCTCCCCTACAATCAGATTGGAACCTGCATGTGGACGGCTCCGCCAGCGCCAAGGCCAGCGGCGCCGGAGTCATCCTCACAGGCCCTGGGGGCTGAATGTGGAATACGCACTAAAATTCAACTTCAAAGCCTCCAACAATATGGCGGAATACGAAGCACTCATTGCCGGCCTACTCCTCGCCATCGATTCAGGGCTGACAGCGTCAACATCTTCAGTGATTCCCAGTTGGTCGTTAACCAGGTCAATGACAGCTTCCAGGCCAAGGACCAACAGTTAGCGGCATACTTGGGGTACGTTAAGACACTCCTCAAGAAATTCAAATTTCATAACATCACACAAATCCCCAGGGAAAGAACGCCAAGGCTGATTCACTGGCAAGGCTGGCAACCGCCCAGCCACATCAGAGTCCAGCGGACACAAGAGTGGAATGTCTTGACAAGCCAAGTATCACAAAAACCCTGGCGGAGATCTTCAACATTGAGGTCAATACCAGCTGGATGGACGAAGTCATTGAGTACAAGCGCAACGGCACATTGCCGGACGACAAAGTTAAGGCGCGACAACTCCAGCGGAGGGCAACCCGCTACAACATCCAGAACGGCAAGCTGTACCGCCAGGGATTCACCCATCCCAACCTCCGCTGCCTAACCCCAGAGGAGGGAAAGGTCGTTCTGGCAGCAATTCATAGCGGAGAATGCGGAAACCATTCAGGCGCCAGATCCTTAGCCAATCGCACAATGCGACAAGGCTATTTTTGGCCTACTCTCGGCGACGATGCCCGCCTGGTATCAAGATCATGCCACAAGTGCCAACAATTTGCTGACATCCCGCATGCACCGGCGGAACCACTATCGGTCATCGTCGCTCCATGGATCCACTCAACTTGGGGCCTGGATCTGATGGGAAAATTTCAAACCGCCAAGGGCCAGTTCAAGTACATCATAGTGGCTATCGACTACGACAGCAAGTGGATAGAGGCGGAACCACTAACAGCAATAACTACCGCCAAGGTAATTCACTTCCTCTGGAAGAACATCTACTGCCGTTACGGTGTCCCACACACGATAATCACCGACAATGGCACACAATTCAACAACAAGGAGCTCATCTCTTTCACCGCCAACTTGGGTACTAAGATGAGTTTTGCATCTGTCGCCCACCCCCAGACCAACGGTCAGGTCGAAGCAGCAAACAAGATAATCAAAAAGCTGCTGAAGAAAAAACTCGACAAAGCAAAGGGTCTATGGGCGGCGAAACTCCCGGAAGTTCTATGGGCCATCAGAACAACCCCAACTTCCGCAACTGGTGAAACTCCTTTTTGCATGATGTTCGGAACGGAGGCTGTCTTGCCTATTGAGGTCTCTCAACCTACCGCCAGAGTCGAGGGCTACCGCCCAGAGACCAACACTGACGGCATCAACCTGGACAAGGACCTCTTGGAGGAAAAGCGACACAAGGCCCACCTATGCAACCTGCAAAACAAGCAGCGGGTATCGCGTTTCTACAACGCCAGAGTCAAGGCCCGGAACCTCCAACTGGGGGACTGGGTAATGAAGGAAGTCATTCCACCACCAACAAGGCTTCGCCCAACTTGGGAAGGTCCATACAAAATTGTGGAAGTCGTTAGCCCAGGCACCTTCTACTTAATGGACAAGGATGGCGTCACAACGACCCACCCTTGGAATACCGAACACCTTCGGTATTATTACAAATAGTCATGCCGCTACCCAAGAGCATCTTGACTTAGCTAAATTTTTGTTCAATATTTAGCTAAGGGAAGCTACCCAACGGGTACTACCCCTCTTTGTAAACGCTGATCAGTCAGCTATCAATGAAACGAGGAATTATTCAAACCATTGTTACCAAGTCTAGCACTGAGGGCAACTGGCAACGCCAGGAATCGTCAGCGGACCACGTCCGCTACGTGGTGCACTTGGACCAATTTTAATTCCTTTAATGTTTCATTGCTTGGCAAAAGAAAAATCTCTACGTCAAAACTCTAGCGGTACAAACACATCATGACAAACGTCAAACTCTGAAATTTCATTTCAGGGCTGGGACTCCCCACCCAAAATAGTTCATTATTACAGTGTCAAAAAAAAAAAAAAAAAAAAAAAAAAAAAAAAAAAAACCTATGGAAGTCTCAGCTAGCTTCGGCGGTTGTCTTCGGCTTCTCCGGCTTCAACTGGCGGCGGCACGACCGACCGGCTCGCCTGATCGGACCCTCGAGCTGTCGGACTGGGAGTCTCCATTGTACCATCCGCCCGGGTGTGTGCCTCCAGAAATCCGGCACGTGACACCTCCGACGGGGTCTGCTGGGGAGTCTGCTGGGACCTTTCCGGCGGATGGGAGCCACTTTCCCCGCTGCCCGAATGAGTACCCGCCGCAGGGGCAGGCACGACTTCTGTCTCCGGCGGGACACCCTCGACCACCGGCACGTCGGGCTGTGACGCCTTTGCAAAGTCAATGGCGCCCTTCCGCGTCAACATGTCTATATTGGCCCGGGCCCCAGACTTCGCCGCTTCGGTCAATGTCTTTTTATACTCCGCCGACATCTTGAACGCTTCAACGGCGGCGGCCGCAGAAGAACTCTGTTCATTTTTCAGGCGGTTGACCTCCCCGTCCAGCCGCTGCATCTCACCCAGTCTGGCGGCAGACTCCCGCTGCACAATAATGAGCTTCTTATCTTTAGCGGCTATCCGCTCCTGCAGCAATGCGATCTCCTGCTCCAACTGGGAGACGCGTTCATTCCTCTCCAGGTCCCGCCTTATGGCCGCATTAAGCTTGCCGCGGGCGTCCGCATAGTCACACTCCGCCTTGACCAGCCCCCGCTCGGCCTCCGCCAATCTCTCCTTGGCCTCCGCCAACTCCCTCTGGAGACCCCCGATCTCTCCCCTGAGCTCTTCCTCAATCCGGGGCTGCTTAGACGCCGCCTCGAACATATCATGTAACCCCGCAGATATTTGACCAAACGCCGAGCTGAAGGGCGATTGGTCAATTGCCGTCGGGCGCGATATGCCCGCCAGACCCCCGAACCCCAGCCGCTCGCACAGATGGAAAGGAATGCCCGCTCCCCTTCTGTCATGAATGGCGCATACTCGGCAAAGGAGTCCAGATCACTGACGGCTGCTGCCTCTCCCTCCGCCACTGCAACCTTCGACGCAGCTTGTCGAGCCTTCTTTTGTTGGCGGACTCCGATCACCACCTCTTCTTCCTCTTCCTCGACGGGGGAGTCAGGCTGCCGGCGTTTTTTCTCCAGCGCCCGTTGTGTCCCAGCAGCGGTCCTCGTCACCCGCACCGGCGGCTCACCCCGGGACTCGGTGGCAGTCTCCGTCGGCTGCACCGTCTTCTTTTGAGGACCGCGCCGGGTGGTAGGCATCCGCTCCCGCGGCCTTGTACCAACAATCCCCCTCTCCCCGCCGCCCGCTTGGGTGTCCGCCTGCACTACCGGCAGGCCATCCTCGCCCAGATGGGAGTGGTGCGGCATCGGCAGCTCCACCGCAACCTCGGACTGGCTCAGCACCAGCGTCTCCGGGTTCACCACCGTCTGCTGGGCCGCCAGCCCTCGGCATACATAGCCTCAAGAAAATTCTCTATCTCGGCGCGATCCATTGCTTTTTCGAAAGCGTCGCGACTAGATTTGTTACCGGGCGGGGTTTCTGAAAAGAAAAACACAAACACCCGTCAGTCCGGATCACTTACAAAAAAAGAGGTGTGGCGGAAATGCTCTCACCAATAGAGCGAGTTAGCCCCAGGTCGACCAGCAATTCCCAACCGGTCAGAAGACGGAAGTCAAGCAAATTGCGGTTCCGCCAGCAGCCACGGATCCTCGCCACGCGACACTCCTCTTCGCGCGTCAAAATGTACCTTAGTCCCGCTGCACAAACACAATAATCATTAGCAAAAACCGCAGGTTTGCAAAAGTTTGAACCCGCCAGTTATTTTTAGCGGAAACCAGTTGCCAACCTCGGATGGGCTGGAATTCCGACTTAGTCTTAAACGTCGGCCCCTCCACATTCGACCTGGTGTGGTACTCCCAGCCATCTGTGGCGACGCAGAAGGTCCCCCGCCAGTAGGACATTGAGTCCCTTAGATTCTCAATCAACTTGGGCGCTCCCTGGCGGCGGCTCAGGTTCACGCACCCTCTGCAACCTCGGCGCTTCACATACACTAGCTCGTAGAAGTGAAGCACTTCCGCCACGGTAGGCCCCTCGCACCCCGACAAGCGCCACAAGGAGTTCATCGCCAACATCAACCGCCACATGTTGGGACAGATCTGCCCAAAGGCAAGGCCAAACTCGCACACAAGAATTTGGAGATTGGGCACTAGCGGGAATGTCACTCCTTGGCGGAATATGGCCTCGTGCACGGCAGCACATCCCGCTGGGAGCATCGAGGCCTTCTCATCCGCTGTCGGGGGGCGCAGCTTCACCGAGCCCGGCAACCGGAACGTCCGCTTCATCCGGTTAACAACGGCGGCATCCATCCGCCCACCTGCCTCGTCGACGGCGGTGCCATCTGAGAGGTACCACGCCGACTCGACATTTTGGCCCGGCGCTTCCCCTTCGCCAGCGGAGCCGCTAGCAGCACTATTGCTCGCCAAGCGCTCGTCGCGCCTAGCAACCTCACCCGCCCTAGAGCTCTCTGGACGCGAACCACGATCCATAGCTATTTCCCAGGGGATGGTCCGAAGTGGCTCAACTTCAAGCGGTTCTGGCAGTGAGGTTCCTGCATGGGCAGACGGACGCAACGAGTCAATAAAGGTCATATCCGCCACGCTGAACGACACGTCAGACCCAGAATCCTCACTGCTCGAAATATCTATGACGTTGGCCATCCCAAACCCTAAAACCCACATCAGTTAGCACAAATACAGATCTAACCTACTCTCACATCAGATATAGCCAAAGATGCCAAGAACAACTACCCACAAAAATACCAAAACAAAAACAACCGCACGCTCAACCCAGATTGGACCGTCTAGCAAAACCCAAAACCCCAACTTTCTATCAGACACCGTAACCTCCCTCAAATCTCTCCCTACACCCTCCGAGAATAACACAGAGGCAATATCATACCATTAACATAAATACCAAAACCCAGAAACCACCATTGCAGATTCAATGAAACAGGAAAAGGATCCGAAATACCAACCTCACGTCGAAGACTTTGGAGTGCAGCTCGTCTTCACTGACAGATTTCGTCCTCTCCAGTCCGACTACTCCACGCAAACCCGGGGATCTCCTTCGCAATTCGCAGACGAACAAGGCTCGAAGGAGGCAACTCAGATTTGAAGATTTTCCAGAAGTGTCGAAACTCGCTCAGTTCCCCCTTTTTATGTCAACATCAGGTAATCCTGAGCCGTCCGCTACAAAACGACATCACGTAACAACCGTACACGTGTCCCACGTCTCCACTAACTCCCTGGATTAGCCGAGGCGTCGCCTCGGTTACGAAATCCATCATTACTCACATTAATGACGAGAAGACGGCTAGGCTTAGCAGACAAACCTCCACACGCTAACCCTCTAGGAGTTGGCCACGTGTCAACCGTCGTCTTCTTCAGCTCCCAAGGGAAATCACCACTTAAGAAGAAACCCCAAGTGACGGAGTCTCCGCTGAGCGAAACCCCGCCAGCGGACCTTCACTTGCCATTCTCCAAGTGACGGAGTCTCCGCTGAGCGAAACCCCCAGCGACCTCACTGCCATCCAGGACGGAGTCGCGAGCGACCCCGCCAGCGGACCTTCACTTGCCATTCTCCAAGTGACGGAGTCTCCGCTGAGCGAAACCCTGCCATCGGACCTTCACTTGCCATTCTCCAAGTGACGGAGTCTCCGCTGAGCGAAACCCCGCCAGCGGACCTTCACTTGCTATTCTCCAAGTGACGGAGTCTCCGCTGAGCGAAACCCCGCCAGCGGACCTTCACTTGCTATTCTCCAAGTGACGGAGTCTCCGCTGAGCGAAACCCCGCCAGAGGATTTTCTCACTTGTCGTCTCAGGTGACAGTCCACTGAGCGACACCCCGCCAGCGGAACTTTTCTTGTCACCATCGAAGTCTCCACCGGAACTTCCTTCGTCATTCGGTAAACGGGGCGTCCTCCGCTACACAGCACACCGCTAGCGGACCCCCTTTCTCATCTGACAAGCTGCGTACTTTATTCAGCGCAACACCGCTCAATAAAATACCACCAAGCACGTCTACTTGACGCTGCTTCCTGCTACATCTAGCAGGGGGACTTCCGCCAGCGGCGGATCCCGAGGCCACGCCTCTCTGACAACGCCGCCACGCGGAGTTACGGTCAGAATGTCCCTACGGGACACGGGGACTAGTCAACAGTCTACGACAACCCTGATCAGGTACGTTGACCCCCGTCACCTGGGTGCTAAGATTGGGCTCGCAACCCAACACCCTCTGCTCCGTGCAGCGCTGCTCCGTGCAGCTCCCCCTCAACAAACAATAACAGCGACCATCCGGAGGTCCATCTTAGCCGGGGAGTGGGGACTCCCTGGGGGGCCTAGCAGGGGCCCACCCGAAAGGGCACAAAGCGTTTGCTCAGTAAATCCATGGCTGACAACGCACTGACGCTAATTATGCTTCTGCAAAGTCTAGCGGGAGAAACGCTTCAAACCGCCGATCAACTCCCCAACCAAGATTGCCCTCCTTGACTGGGGATTTGGGGGACTTGTACATACATGTGCATTTGCAAGCATAATTAGCTATAACGAGCCACGCTCAGGGTACCGCCAGGGTACCAACGCCCACCTCATGAGTGACTGGCGTAAAGACAGCTAGCCAGGTTACCGCCTGAGCCCCGGATCAACCCCAAAGCACCGCCGACGCGCCGCCACGCGCCGTGTCAAGGTAGCATCAGAAGCTACTGAAACTGGGAACTAAAGCACATCAGTCCCACATCGAAAACAAGGAGAAGATCATCCTCTTCCTCACCTATAAAAGGTCCTCTCCTCTCTCCTCATTTAGGACGCATTCAATACTTACCTACTGTTACTTTGTCAACATAAATACATTGACTAACTTAGGCATCGGAGAGTCGAAGACCGCCCAGCGCGGTCTCCCTCTGACGCCCATTGTATTTTACTTGACAGGTAACGGTAACCACCAACAGTAGAGGTATCGATCTGCCCGCCGGATCAGCGTTAACTAAAGTCCAGCTACCGCTAGACTTTTAGACATTAACAACAAGTGGTTCCGTTCGTATATTAATGAGCATGATACCTATATGAACAGAGCATGTTGATAATGAGAATGTGTCCATCTATATCAACGATAACAAGAAAATGCACATATATCAATCAATTCAGTTTTATTTCAATTATTCTGCATAAATCAGTTATCAAAGACAGTTTTTACAACTAAAGCAATTAGACCATGATCACAATGCGCTATCGGTTAATATTGACAGTCAAAACAATATTCAAAGTGGAAATACTATACAAACTAATTCCAAAGTCAAAAACTAAACATGGGTTTGTAACTTTCTGCAAGAAATTACAAACCTTAACATCAATAGCCACAACCACTTTCAGACATAATAAGCAAATTTGGGCAAAAAGGAATACCGATCAAAACACCAAGAAAGATTAACACTCCAAAGCAACCTTAGAGATCAAAACACCAAGAAAGACATCCTCTTCACCTAATCTTAATCCCACGGCACAGCCCCATCACCAAGATTAAATTCTCACTTGTTCAATTGCAGTATTCCAAGATCAACTTCTTCCAACGAAGAAGTTCACCCAAAACGTGCAAGCCCTCAAATACCAAACTTTGTCCCTCCCTCCCTCCTTCTCCTCACTCTGTTTCTTCTCAACAACTCTCTATTACTTCCCTCTCTTCTTCGTTCTCCCCCTCTCTCCCCTTTTATTTTTCTTCCTTTCCTCTAACCCCCGTCAACAACAAAACCAAATCGCTTGTTATCTCTTAACATAAAAACAATAAAAGCACAAATAAACATCATCCAATTAACCATAAGGGTAAAAAATACAAACAGTACCCAAACTATGGTCGACTCCGAATTTCTGTACCCAAGTTTCCAAAACTATCACTTTGGTACCTGACGTTCGGACCCCGACCCAACTTTAGTACCTAAAACACTATTGGCCGTTACGGAGTTAGTCAACTGTCAAACTTTGAGGGGTATTCTCGTCCTTTCACCAGATTTCTTCTTCTTCCTCAAACTCTCTTCATTTTCTTCTTCCTCCCAACTCTCCCATCATCTTAGGCACGGGTGGGCTGCGCAGGCGCGGGGCGCTGGGTGGGCTGTGCAAGCATGGGACGCGGGTACATATGTTGGGTCGGGCTAGATAACCTGGGTACCATTGTGATAGTTTTTGAAAATTTAGGTACAGAAATTCAGAGTCGGTCATAGGTTGGGTCCTATTTGTATTTGTTTCCCTGGAGGTAAAGACAGAGGGTCGGTTCTAGCCCTAAGAAAATGCCATGTGGCATGATAGTTAACGCCGTCCATGACGGCAGGTATGAGTGTTAGGTCGGGTGGGATATTTGGGGTACCATTATGATAGTTTCGGAAGCTTGGGTATAGAAATTCGGAGTGGCCCATAAGTTGGATACTGTTTGTAATTTTTTCTCTAACCATAATCCAACCATCTAAACTACATAAACTGGAAGTAATAACTATGAGTATCTCCACTTTTTGTTGGGAAGTTAGAGCCCACAAGTGATAAGAACCAAGAAGCTTCAATTTGCACAAAATCAAGAAGCTCATAAGTTAAAGCTAAACTTTATTCCCACTATCTCCAAAAGTGATCAAAGGAAAATATATTTGAATCCAATTGGGAAAAGATATCATTTTTAATTCAGTTCAAACCATCAAATATTCAAATAAAGAGGTGAACATCCGATGAATATAAACCGAACCGAAAAGATTAACGCTCCTCCTAGAAACTAATTAAGATAAATTTGAAACTGCTTCAACTGCAATTTGGGTTATAAACTGCTTCAAATGTACACATCAAGTAACGGCAAAGTGAAGGAAACGAAAGACCAGAAGAAGCAGAAAGAAATCACAGCAGGGCCGTAATGGGTTGATGCGGCGGAGCTCCGGGATCATCCAAGTCCTCGCTTCTCTGTGGCTTTGATGAATAAGCTGCGAAACCAGATAAATGTCGAGCCAAGGCTGTAACCCTCACATCCCAGATGCCAATATACCAGAAACCCCTTATCCTTTTACCATGACAGCACGGAATTTACAGTTAACAGTCAACAAAATTTTGCCAGTTTCTGTGGAGGAGAAGAGGCCACGTCAGTGGGGCCCCTTTGGTCTACAAATGTGTTGGTTCATTGCAGCCTCCTCCAGTTGTAAGGGTCTTAGGGAGCCACCTCCAAGCATTTGGCGTAAAGCTTGTATTTGAGTTGGTTGAAAAAACTCAAAAAGGTAGCTTCTAGACAGAACCAGAATCATCAACCGATTCACTGCAGACGTCCCAGTGCAGCTTCAATGTCGACGTTCATGGCCGCTTCCAATCCAAATCCAAACAAATCCTTCGAGGTCCGTTTCAATTCCCACTCCCGCCTTTTCCTTTTTCTCAACCCATTTCTCTCTAACCAAATCCTCCCTTCAATTTCATCTGATTAACAGGTCGCTCAGCCCCCAACCGACTCCGTTTCGAGTCTCAGCTTCAGCCCTAAGGCTAACTTTCTGGTCGCAACCTCCTGGGACAACCAGGTTCGTCTTCTCCTTCTTCTTTTCCTTTTCCCTCAAATGCTTAGCCTTGGATTCTGTTTTGGTTCAGAAATTTAATTGTTGAGACTCGATCGTCTATAGGAGTTGCGGTGGTTGTGTTTGTGTAATTCATGGAAACTGGAATGAGATGAGCGTACTGCATTTCGATTTGGTTTTTGTGTTTTCGATTTTGGTTGGCAGATAGAGTAATTTGGATTTTAGGAAATGACTGCTGATATGCCTTTGGTTTAGGTGCGATGTTGGGAGATACAACAGAGTGGAGGAAATGTTGCCAGTATGCCCAAGGCAGCTATATCGCACGATAATCCGGTAATATTTAGGATTCCATTTCGTTTGAGCCGACTTCTCGAGTCTGTTTGTTTGAGTTTTCTTGGTTTTTTTTATGATCAGTGGTAATTATTTTTTTTCTGTAGACATTAATGCCTGTGTCTCGATATTAAAAGAGTGTTATGTGTAACACATATAAAGAAAAAGGGAAGCAATTGTTATTATTGAAGGTGTGAGAAATGTGTACAAAATCTTAGGTTATAAGCAAGAAAGTGGAGTACTGCTATTATTTAGGAGATAGAATCCTAAGAAATTTATACATACAGTCACACGAGTGCGCATGTGGCTGTGAATGAGAACTCAAGATCAGGTCGGTTTGCACAATTATTCATTTGTGGAAAGGCTACCACGAGTATTTCTTACCTTTTTACCTTCTCTAATACATATCTGCAAATATAGGTTTTGTGCTCAACTTGGAAAGATGATGGGACAACTGTGTTCTCTGGAGGTTGTGATAAGCAAGTTAAGATGTGGCCTCTGATGTCTGGTGGCAACCAAACAATGACTGTTGCGATGCATGATGCGCCCATCAAGGAAATAGCTTGGATCCCTGAGATGAGCCTCTTGGTGACAGGAAGCTGGGACAAGACTTTGAAGTAAGTCAATCATAGTATTCATTCCCCATATTTTTTGAACATCAGAATATGCACTAGAACCCAGAACCTTATGTTATATTCTTGTGAAATTAGTTTGTGATAGGTTATGTGCAGTAGTGCAGTTAAGAATGTTGTGCACTGCCCTTGCCAGTCTATATCCCTTTTACTCCTAACTGTTCTTTTGTGTTGATTTATTTTCCTTTACAGTCTGACAGCTATGATTCTTGTAGCTGTTGATATGTTTTATTTCCACTTTCACTTTATTCATCATGTTAACAAAGGTTTTTACATGACATAAAGTTTTCCGTTTCTTATGTATGATAGTTACTGCCTTTCTTCAGGTATTGGGATACAAGGCAGCCAAATCCAGTGCATACCCAACTACTCCCAGAGAGGTGCTATGCATTATCAGTGAGACACCCTCTGATGGTGGTTGGAACTGCTGATCGAAATCTTATTGTTTATAACTTGCAGAGTCCACAGGTATCATTTTATTTTCAGTTTGTTTTAAGATAAATAATGTGACAAAAGTAAACTTCCAAAATTTCCAGAATTACCATTTATTTAGGCTATTAATTATTATTTATCTTGTGTAGTGGCGTAGTGCTTGAGGAATAAACCTTTAGTTTCCAATTGCAGTCAACCACTTTATTTAATAATAAATTGCAGTTTTGTTAGGTTTTCTTCTTTAGGATTCTCATATGTATTTAAGTTGTGGTTACCTTATAATTATTTCCAATTACTGACAGACTGAGTTCAAGAGAATCATTTCACCCCTAAAGTATCAGACAAGGTGTGTTGCGGCATTTCCTGATCAGCAAGGATTCTTGGTAAGTATCCTTGCAATTCTTTTTTTCTTTTTTTATCCTTCCCTTTTTGTTATGGCCTTTTAGTTTTCTATCTAGTTCTGTAGTTTCTCTGTCTGAGATTCTCCTTTTTAATGGCATTTTAGAACAACAAACTGAAATATGCTTTTCTTGCATGAATCCTTGTTTTGAACAGAAAACTTAATTTATTGTTATACTTATATTATATATAAATAGATTTATTCATGTGGTGCTTGCTAGAGGGAGGCATATGTCAACAGTCTTATTGAGGTGATTGGATACATATCTTTTGTATAGCCTTCAAAATTGGTACATTATTGGACAGCAGGAGCTTTTTAAATTTTGTGTGTGTGTAAATCTTGGTGCTCAGGCGGGTTGAGGGGATGGTTACAAACCCCCTTCTCTTCTTCTTTATTCATTTTCTTCTGTGTTATTCATTAGTCATAAATGTGAGGAAGTGATGTAAATATCTCTTCCTGCTCTGCTTCTTCTTGGCATTATTTGACATTGGGTACTTGCCGCTTAGATTTCAAGCAGTGTGCCAATTCAGAACCTTATCTTTTATACCACCTCTTTTTGGTAGTATTCCATAGCCATAATGCAGATAAGTGATCCAAATGTCTATTCCTCTGCTTTTACTTAGAATTATTTGACATTGGGTGCTGTTGAAAATATATACATCCCACATGGGAAAAATGGGACCTTGCCTATGGGTTTATAAGGGTTTGGGCCACTCCATCCATTGCCAATTGGTTTTGGATGTGAACCCCAGATTACTTTATCAGGTGCTTACTAACTTGGAATTATTTGACATTGGGTGCTTACTAATTAGATTTTGGACCAGTGGTCCAATTTTAAAACCTTGCCCTGAGACACAGACCAAAGCCAAAGAAACTTTTAATGTGTACATCATGTAATATTTGGAAAACCGGTTGGCATGGGCCAGCTTTTGTCCTTGAAATGCATATTTAAGTGAAGTTGGTATCATAATAAAGTTTATATGTGAAGCACATCATGTTTATGGGAACTGGGTTGCTTAGTAGAGATGCGTTAATGACTGACATGAAACTTCTGGGTTATTAAGTTTTGTTTTCCACTATGAGTGGAGAATAAGTACTACAATACCTTTACTTGTCATAAAGGTCTATCTCACGCCATTGCAATGATGGTTTTATGCTTCTATAGCCATCGAGTCTTGGGGACATAACAGGAACCTCCCATTAGAGATTACTCTAATCTTTGTTGTCGGTAGGTTTCAAATGACTTTCTGCTGGACGAGATGAGTTTTCATAAGAGAGGGGCAGTGAAAGAAGAAATAATATCTTTTCTCTTTGCCAAAAAAGAAGAAATTTTACCTTGCCAATGAGTTTCAAAACAATATTTGTCTCATTTTTTAGACTCATAATGCATATGATAATCTTTTGAATTATAATATGCTTATTTCATAGAAATAATATCCTTACAGATTTTCTTGCAAAGTATTATAGTAGTTTGTTTTACGTTTGGCATTGATTAGTCTGTAACATGAAGTAACTTTGAACAATCCATTTTAATGGTAAAGTACATAAATAAGCGTACAATTCTGTGATGGGTGCTGGATAATAACCATTGCTTCTTGAGGCGCTAGGTTCTTAGCATTGCTGTTTTCTGGATAGCATTGCTGTGCTCTGGATCCTGTCAGCACTCAGAGGTTTGGTGCCCTGCTGCTACTGGTCATTCCTGCAGTCCATGGATGCTATCCAATTTTTGTATTTACTAATCTGTTTTCTTTAGATGTTGCCACTCTTTTAAAAGAAGTCAACAGCCATTATAAAAGGCTTCGAGCCTTTGTGTTTTTTTTTTTTTTTTGGTGAGTTGAGGAAGCACAGATTTATGTTCAACAGTCACCTGGGGACTTTGATTTTGAGGGTTTGCGTTTTTACTGTTTTCCAGTGAAGCAAGCAAAAGTATATTTAGGAATCTTTTCTTTAGTAGAGTTCCTCAATTGAGATGGGGTTTCTGTAGTTCCACTGAATTTCAAGGATGGCTGTATAGTTTACTCCGCTATGTTATGAACCAGTTTTGAGTAATTTATTGGTTTCCCCTGCCTACTAAGATAATGAAAATAAATTATTCAACCATGATTATCAAGATAGTTCTTAGACCTCAATATAAACACATGTTCATACATACGGCACTATATATTTGTTTTTGAATCATATCTGTTGAGCTTGATAGTTTACTCTGCTATGTTGTCAACCAGTTAATGTAATTTGTTTCCCCTGCCTAGTTTTTAGGTAATGAAACCATGATTAGTCAAGATCGCTCTTAGACCTCAATATTAAGTATTAACACATTCATACAATGCCACTACATATTTGTTTTTGAATCATATCTATTGAGCTTGATAGTTTACACCACCTCAATATTAAGTATTAACACATATTCATACAATGCCACTACATATTTGTTTTTGAATCATATCTTTTGAGCTTGATAGTTTACACCACTATGTTGTGATTGTTGTCAACCAGTTTGAGTAATTTATTTGTTTCCCCTGCCTGTGTCTTAGATGATAAAAATAAATTATTCAACCATGATTAGTCAAGGTAGTTCTTAGATCTCAATATAAACACATGTTCATACATATGCCACTATATATATATATATATATATATATATATATATATATATATTTCTTGAATTATATCATTATTGAGCTTGATATGTAAAATTGGATACTGGCTCCTCGCTTTTTGCGTGATAAGTATCATCTTCCACAGTTATTAGTAAACTAATCATTATTCTAATGTTATTCTCTCACCAGGTTGGCTCTATTGAAGGGCGGGTTGGTGTACATCATCTGGATGAGGCACAACAAAGTAAAAACTTTACCTTCAAATGCCACAGAGAGGGCAACGAGATATACTCAGTCAATTCTCTGAACTTCCATCCTGTAAGATTGTCCATTTCCTTCCTTTTTCATTCTCCAGACTTTGGTGGGTGATTACTGAGGTCATTTTTTTTTTTGTCCTTTCTTTCTCTCTAATGTTATACAATAAAGACAAAAGGAAAAAGGGAGGCATAGAGAGAGGGCAGATGATGGAGGTGAAGGCGAGGAGAGAAATCCATTAGAATAGCTCATAAAAAAAAAAAAAATTATAAGTTTTTTATTATCTACAGGTTATCGTATGTATTCCTCTTGACCTAAAATAAGTCAAACAGAACAACGGAAAATTTGTGAAAAGTAGGACAGGAAAGCATCCACTGTGCTATTAAAATGGTAAATATTATAATCAAGGACACTCCAGGCACATGTGATGCAGTAGTCACAATTTGGTTAGAAAAATACCCTCTTTGCATGCTCAAGAAGAAGACCAGTCCTTTTTGTTCCAAAATGAAGTCTCCATGGTAGTCTAAGAGTCCATTTGTGTAAGTGATAATAATTACATATACCAAGAGTCATTCTAGTAATTGATGTTCAGTTTTATTAGGATGATAAGTAGAATTTCTTTTCAGTAGGGTCTCATGAAACATAACTCATAATGGCAACTATCAAATGCTTTAACGGACTTATGCCATCAAATAATTTGCGGACATAGTTGGTATTCAATGTTCAACCCACTTGAAAAATGTAATATTCATACAAATTATTCAATCAGGTGGTTGCTTCTACTAAATCTCCTGACACTATTTATGTCATTTAACATAATAGTTGCCTTTTTCTGTAAGACATCATTCTCTAGTGGATGGTTTTATTTTCTGTTCACTGTTATTCGTCATTTGAGAGCTTATTTTGTGTTCCTGATCGCAGGTGTATCACACATTTGCTACTGCTGGTTCTGATGGTTCTTTCAACTTTTGGGATAAGGACAGCAAACAGAGACTAAAGGTTTTATTCACATCTATTTACTGTTTAGTTGTTTTTGAATATATATATATATATATATATATATATATATATATATATCTCCATTTTAACACACGCCACTATTCTGAATTATCTCCTCCCACTCTCTTATATATGTATATATGTACACCCGACATGCACCACCATTCCTTCAGATTCTCTATAAGTTACTTAAGTTGCTGTTAAACTGGCACCCTATTGATCAGTTTGTCAATTCCTTGACTCTCTCCATCTTTGTTAAATTTGGTGTTTGACCGAACCTTCTATAATTTCTAGTTATATGCATATAGGTGTCTAACAAACTTTTTGGATTTTCAGGCCATGGCAAGGTGCAGTCAACCAATACCTTGCAGCACTTTCAACAACGATGGTTCCATATTTGCATACTCGGTAATTTTCTCCGCTTCTTGATACTGATACCAGGATCAACTATGTGTGTGTACACTTACATGCTCAATTAAAATAACAGAACTGGCACACCCCAAGGTATTGTGGTCCGTAGTGGTGTATTGTTTGTCACACTGCTGTTCAGTTAATAATAGATGAAGCATCGCACATTGGCTTTAATGAAAACGTATTATTTTTTTTTTTTTTATGAAGCCAAACTATATCATTTTGCCTTGGTTTTTGAAATAGAATGAAAAAGTCCAAGATCCCTCAACTATGAGAAAAGCATGGCTGCCCTCCTTTCCCCTCCCTACCAGCTCCACAGTCCAACTACATCATCTGTATCAGTAGCAGTTCTATGCTTCTAATTCTCCCACTGTCCAATAATTGCGATTTTTATTTTTATTTATTTTAGTTTTTATCTGTTGTCTGTATTTTCTGGAATCCCCCCCCGCCCCGCGCCCGGTCTCTGCTCAGTAAAGGATTTGTTTTTGTATTATTTATTAGGCTGATAAGGCCTGTACAGCTATGCCTTGATAGATCTGTAGACTTGACTTTCATGGGGTTTAGAAAAAGTAAGTCCATCCAGTTCCACTGATATTTCCCTCTGAGGTCTAGATATTAAAATGACTGTATACATGTTATTCAACTGGTCTAAAGTGGTAGATGAATTTTATTAAATTACATTTTCGGAACAGAGTATTTCCATTTAAACCTTAATATTTGAGAGCTATCAATTTCCTCGCTTTACGGCTTTGCCGGTTTTGTTTGTTTGTGCATGAAAATCTATAAACCACTCGTAAAACTTGGTAGCCCAATGCTTAAATAATAGTGTCCCCTAAATATGACATTCAAGCTATTTATCGCATGTGTTTATTAGGTTTGCTATGATTGGAGTAAGGGCGCAGAAAATCACAATCCGGCCACAGCAAAGAACTACATTTACCTCCATGTTCCACAGGTATTTTAAAAAAAAAAAAAAATTATGCTTGAACAGCTTTCTTAATGAAGACCTAAAGAAGTTGAAATGTTAAAAACTTTTATGCACTTGATTGCAGGAATCTGAGGTGAAAAGCAAGCCACGAATCTCAACTGGTGGAAGAAAGTGAAGCTGGTCCTGATTGTCTTGATCAGACATGCTATTGTATAAGCTAGTTTTGTATATAGGACATGATTTTGCGGCTATGCCTCAGATGGTAGATGTTTAGGTAGGAAGGTTTCTCTGGTCTTGTTTTGAAGTTTCATCTCCCTTCAGATTGTTTGCTACATACTAGATTGGCATGTTACTATAGCAAATAGCATTGAATAATGAATGCCCTGTAAAGTTGGGTCAATTTCTCTAATGCCATGTTTGGTCAATTTCTAATTCCATTTTAGAGCGTCTCATTCAATGTTTATACTGCAAAGAATGATACTGATTGAGAAGCACCATTCTGGAACACGTCCATTGATGTGAAACTCTGACGTTTCAACTTGTTAGGGCCGATAGTCACTGTCATGTAGCTATCCGCCAAATGACCTCCCATGAAATGCTAAACATTAACCCTAACAAATACATCGTAAGTTGCATGTCACGAACAAAAAACAACGAAATAATGATGGCAGTATACATACAATTGGGAATGGCGCGCCTCAAATTTACTTGCAACACAATTGTGCTGCGACCACGGAAATAATAATTTATTTATAGAGACAATCTCGACTAATTTTCAGGATACATAAATATGACAACAATGGTGCTTTTTTCATGGCCTTTCCTAGATCCTGCCGTGTTGCTAGCACCAGAATTTTATGATGCCAGTTAACACCCTATTAAAAATTACAGTAGCACTAGCTCCATTGTTTGATATAAACAGGAAACTAGAGACAATAAAATTGGAAAACAAAAGCAAATAAAAGAGAAGAAAAGATAGTAATATACACAAATGTGGTATCACTGAAATACAAAATGGGGCTTCTTAATTCCCAATTACCTCTTACACTGTATACAGAGCGTAACACGAGTATCATCGGGGACCTGACAACTCATCGGGGGGAATATGAGAAGTTGAGTCGATGATCCAATTAGTACTTGGATGGTGAACAGGGTTATAGTCTTGACGGAACATCTCCTCTTTCTGCCATTCCTCCCATCTTTCAGCTAAACCATCACCTTCAAGCATTCTAACAACCTCTGACATTTTGGGCCTTTCTCCGGGGGAGCCTGACGTGCAGAGTAGAGCAACTTGGATCAGCTGCTCTACCTCCTCGTCAATATAATTACCCTGTAAATCAGCATCGACAAGTGCTTCCAACCTTCGATCTTTCAACAGACCTTTTACCTGAAGATTCAAAAATAATGTCAGGCAAATGTGACGACCATGGAAAACAAAAATGTCCATGTAATGTTTGAACTTTGAGAGACAATTGTCTATAGCCAACCAGTCTGATTTCAAAAATCACATTCAGCTATAAAGAAAGACTGGAAAACAGAGCGAGGAAAACAGATAATGATTAAATCAAGTACATATGCCCACAATCGCCCTCCCTGTCTGCCCCCCCTCCACTCCTAGACCAGTGTCAGTGCTGGTCAAGGTAGCAGAGTTGCCATGGCCATTTGTTACTTGGAAACTAAAAAATTATGGCGGATTTAGCATGATGAAATGTCAACAGAGATTAGATGCATGTTAAACATATCACGGGAAACTGTTATCTGAAAATAAGGTACAGGGAACAACAGGAATACACAAGGGCATACCCAATCAAGTAACATGACATCATCATCATTCGCAAGCCGAGCAAGATCAAAAGCCCTCTGTCCAGTTATTAGTTCAAGAAGCATGACTCCATATCCAAAAACGTCAGTTTTCTCTGAAGACTTTCCAGTTGAGAGATACTCTGGTGCTATATGTCCAATCGTACCACGTACGGCTGTGGTGACGTGTGTATCCTTGTAATCCATGAGTTTAGCTAACCCAAAATCTCCAACAACTGCTTCATATTCCTCATCCAACAAAATGTTTGCAGCTTTTACATCACGGTGAATAATTTTCGGATCACAGTGATCATGCAAATAAGCAAGGCCCCTTGCAGATCCCAATGCAATGCGTTTCCTCTTTTGCCAATCAAGTGGAGATTGTGATTCCGGACGCTCTATAAAAAAAACACATTATCGTGAGAGTGGAACTACAAATTACACACAAAAATGACCAAGTACGATTTCTTGAATCATACTTGTTAATTGGACTTTACTTTTATCCGCTTTGGAATTAAAACAAATAAGAAGCTTCCAGATTTTTATACTTGTATACCTGAGGCAACATTAATTTGGTATCCCTCTCAATTTCGACAGAAACGAAATCAAAATAAAAAGTGATAAAAATGACAAAAGGGATGACACAAATCAAAATTGTAACAGAAGATATGGAGTGGCATATAACTGTATATATTTAACTAAAATAAATCTACATTTCATTACAACAAGGACCCATATAAGAGTTAAAGGACTACCTCTTAAACATGATGCTACACTTCCATTAGACATATATGGATATACGAGCAGCCTTTCTGTTGGTGTCATGCAAAAACCACGCAGACGAAGCAGATTTCGATGCACAGCCATGCTAATCATTTCTACTTCTGTTTGGAACTGTAGCTCCCCACCTTGGGTTCTCTCCTCTTTAAGTCTTTTTACAGCCACCAGAGAACCATCAGCTAAACGCCCTTTATAAACCTTACCAAATCCACCTCTACCTAGAATATGTCTATTGCTAAAGGTATCTGTTGCAACTTGTAGCTCACGTAAAGAAAACCTTTTGAGCTGTCCTAAATGAACTTCAGGATCCTCCTCAGCTGCAAAGAGTGTATATAAGTGAAACTTGCATTTCATACCACAACATCAATGTGATGAAGTTAATACTTTTATGTCTTATAGATCACTAACCAGGTACATCAAAGAAATGATCCTGTGGTTTTCTTCGTCGCCACCAAGCAAGTGCAATTGCAGGGGCAGCAAACAGCAAAGCAGCACCAGCAGCAACCCCTCCAGCAATAGCCCCAGTACGGCTGTTACCTGAGATTAATCAGTTTTAAAAAGTGATCGTATAGAATGACCCTAGATGAAAACTCATCTATGTCTAATTATATATAGCTCTTTATCACTCTGACTCTCTAAACCAACCCATCACCACCCCAAAAGAGTTGGACATACCCAAAAAAGAGTTAGTTGACAAAGTACTGCAATTTCAACAAGAAACCCAATTACTACCTCCTACTTGAACATAATAAAGTTTCAAACATAAGATTAGTCAAGCAAAATAGAGGCTTGACCTTCAAAAAATTCACATCAACTTGTTTGTGCATCACAGATATGGAGAAACTGCAGAAGGTTTCAGATAAAATGAAATTGGATTCCTAAAAATTGCTAGCTTCACTTTTTACACTTTGATTCAAGAGATTGTATATAAAGCAACAGTATCTCCTGAATGATGGAAAAAGGCATGATAATGCAAATAATATAAATAGTCAAATAAGAGTGTTATGAAAAAAAATCAACAAACTGACGAAACAATTTAGATCCGAATCTCCAAAACTATTTGAAATAAACAAGAATAGTAATAATATAGGTAAGAACCTGAAATAGGACTTGGGCTTGGAGAAACAGGAGGAGTTGGAGTGACTGGAAGCTCATTCAGATTAGGATTATTTTGAAAACTGCAGGATGAAAAATTATAGGGCTTAGTTTATCATTGTGCCAGGTAAACAGAGATTACCACTGTGGAAAAAGGAAAGACAATGAATAATATTTCTTCAACGAACCTGATGGGAGTAAAGAGTGAAAAGGAACCATTGACCGGAATATCTCCAGTCAGATTGTTGTTTGAAAGATCCCTGCATTGCATGTGTTATCTCTGTTATTTGCATACTTTTGAAAGTGGAGGATCAAATTATTACACACACACACTCTCTCTCTCTCTCTCATACTTTTCTAGTTTAATATTTGAATGGAGATCAAATGAAAGTATACAACACTTACAGGACTTGCAATGATGCAATCTTGGTCAGTGATCTGGGAATTTCCCCCCTCAAGGTATTGTTGTTGAGACGCCTATTTCATGGAACAGCAACCGTTATGCCCATATAATCACAATACAACAGAGACATCCCATAGAGTACTGACAATGTATATATAAAATGTTATTACTTTTCTTTCCTTATACTGAGCATGTATCTATAAAATATTAGTACTTGTCTTTCCAAGTAAACATATAAGTTATAATGGTGTTCAGAGAGACAGTCCATAGAGTACTCAGATGATCCCATACAATAGTGTGAAAACGTAAAAAAACAAAAATAAAAATGAGGTCTGTTTGCAAATTGTGTCAAAAAAAAAAAACAAGGACAAGGAACTACAAAACTCTCAAGACATCCATCCTATTAGAGCTTAATCCTTAAATAGGCAACTTCATTGGTTAGGAGTTGGGACACATTCCTAAACAAAATCAGCTTGTTATAATCCACATATTTAAGATCAGTGTGGTTCTTAATAAGGATGTAGTAATTGTGAGTGCTTGAGCCCATACTAAAGAGCAGGGCACAATATATTTTACTGATAATACAAGAGATGTTTTGTATAACATAACCAAAATATGCACAATTAAGTAGATCTCCTGATTAATTGCAGATGCTGCAACCAATCGAAGTAAAAGGCTTAGAGAAGCAAAAAAGAGCATTGATGGTTTTTATGACCTAAAAATACTCTACAAGGATGCCCAAAACTGAAATGCAATTACAGTATTGTACAGCTCTCACAATGAAAAACAATTTACTAAACCACGATTACGAGACACAGTCATAATGGACTAGCTGTCCAATGACAGGAATACAGAAAAAAGTCCCTAGTTACGTAGCCAAAACTGAAATTCAAAGACTAACAGGTCTCCAATCTGCAAAACACAGAAATGGTGTAGCCAGAAAATTCTGAAGACTTTGATGCCTATAGTGATGACCCTAAACTGTTTTCCATCTACTATACCACAATTAACTGACAAGCCTGTGCTTCCAAATCTTCAAGGTATAATAAAGAAATGGCAATCAGTTATGGAAACCCTTTTTCCAATTACCCCCAACTTCTTTCGTTTTTTTTTCCCCACTTCTTTTGGCCACAAAAATATTAAAACAGCAAGAAACGAGGGATATTTTGAAAAATAAAGGGGGACTAACGGGGGACCAACTTAAAGGGGAAGTTGATGTTATTAAGTTCTCTTTCTCTCTCGCATATTGTCAACAAACCAGAATATAGTCAGATCCACAATCAGAGAACCAAGACAGAGAAAAGTAGCACTAAGTCTGGGAGGACACAAAATTAAATCAACTCATTGCGGCTTTTTCTGTCTAACAATAAGGCTAACAGGGGATAATGTCTAAGATCTACAGAGACCAACGCACACAGGGCAGACCAAAAACTAAATTGATCCCGAAGCTCTTCCACACCGATCCTTGAATATCCTTCACAAATCCTTCTATTTCACTCCATCCAAATAACCCCAAAAATGCCAACATCCTGCAACGCCCAAGGGTTTAACCTCTAGCCTCTTCCTATACATTGACACTCCCGTGATATTATTCTCTTTTAAATTTTCAAACTAGCAGCAATAGTAGGAGAAAACTAGTGGTATGCTCTGGCCTCATTAGTTCCTCCCCCTACCTGACTAGCACCTTCTTTAAAATCTTCGTACCATATTTCATTAAACAATTAGTTTAATACATCTTCTGTAAAAGACCTTGCATCAAGTGTTGCAATCATATGAAATTTATATACCAGTGAACTAGGAATCTTCACAGTGGGGTCCATTGACAAACTAACTCTATGGGTCTTCCTTAAAGACTCTTGCCGTTGGAGTTCCATCACATCTTATAATTTGTCTTCTTTTCTTCCACCGTTTTGTTCATCTGTTTGATATTATTTTCCCTTTTTCTAATTTGTTTAATTCCACCTAGTTGTCTTGACTTCAGTGGCATGATATTGCCAGATCATAGTCGACATAGTAGAATATTGGGTTCACCTTATCTTTTATAATGCATTTAAAGGAAAAATACCACTACAAAGGAAAAATTGAAGCATTGGGAATATAACAAACAAAACTAAGATGGATTTCCTTTTCTTATATTTGCTACTACAACATGAGTCCAATATATCAAGCAATGTATCCCCACTTATTTGTTTTAAGAGAAAAAGCCATATGTAGAATTTAAACAGTAAGTGCAACAAAGGAAGAAAAACCAGAAAATAAATAAATTTAACAGCTGAAGAATTTAGAGAAAGGATGTGAGTCCATACAGGAAACGCAGCTTTTCAAGGTTGCCAAGTGTTGATGGAATTTCGCCATCTAATTTGTTCAAGTAAAGATCCAAGCTCACTAGGTTGTTCAAACCGCCAAGCTCTGTTGGAATATTACCGGTTATGTTATTACTATAAAGTTCCCTGTCAAGCAAGAGTCATATGAATCCACACATCAGTTTCACTTTCTAAACAAACAAACAAACCAACTCCGACGCACATAACTCTGAAAACAACCACAAATACAATTAGAGACAAACACACTCACAAGTACTGTAAATTGGTAAGCACTCCGAGCTGCGTCACCAGGTTACCGGAGAGATTAGCATTGCCAAGATCACTGATTGAGCACAAACACACAAGCAATTCAATACCTCTTTTTTATACTCTTTTCGCAATCCTATAGTGTTTTCGCAATCATAGTGACATTAACAAGATGAGCTAGGCAGCTACACTTACACTCTGGTGACGCTGTTTTCGGAGTTGCAAGTGACATGGAACCATGTGCAGGGATTGACCAGAGTAGGATCCCAACTCTGGAGAACATTGTTAGGATCAGCCAAACTGCTCTTCAAGGCATTCAATGCGTCACCTGTGATCAAGTCAGTGAGAGAGTCAATGAGTTGTTCAACACAGAATTGCAATAACCAAAGAGAGCGAGGACACACACAGACCTTCGACGTTGGCGGAGACCTTAACGAGTAGTTGAAGAAAGCCGAAGAGTAGAAGAATCAGCGATGCCTTGGTCGCGGAGAACATCGCGAGAGAGAGAGAGAGCTCAGAGAGTCGTCGTCGTCGTCGTCTTCCTCCTCATAAACGAATCCCTAATTTGGAGGGGGGAAGGGCGCGTTGACCGATCAAATTCCCCCGGCGGCGTTGACCGGATTCTAGAAAATTCGGCTGCCGCTGTTTGCTTTATTCTGTACCGGATTGATTGTATTGCCGATTTCGGAAAGTACGCACTGAGAGAGAGAGAGGAGACGACTTTGAATTGGAGCTCCGGGGAAAAGTGAAGGAGTTGGGGAGAGAGAGAGAGAGAGAGAGAGGTGGATGGGAGTCTGAGTCAAAGTTGCAGCAGCCCACCACGTTAGAAATTTCTTCTTTTAATTTTCGTTGAAGAAATTAATCATTTATATAATTTTTTGTATTTTGGGTAAAGTAAGGATTTAGAAGACCCCAGATGCGAGAGAGAGAGAGAGAGAGAGGGAAGTGGGAGAGCGGGGGTCCAAGAAGCACGCACGAACAAGAGGGGCCCACCAAGCACTACTCACATCACTGGCCGTGGGATTTTCTTTACTCTCACTCGGGACAACACTCGCTGCCTGCTCTTTGGTCAGAGTCAGACAGACACAGTAGTACTGGTGTCTCATATGCGCGCGGGAGAGGGAGACCCGGTTTTCTTAGAGCTGCGAATAAGAGTTTCGGCTGATTTATTGCCTGGGTTATATTCAACTATAACCGGGTGGTGAACAATAATAGAACACATGCTTATTTATTTAGAATAGAAAAAGTCATTAATCGAAGGCATTGAGATGTGACATGAGAGAATGAAGAAATTATTATAAGAATATTTCATTTCTAAGAAATTAGAATAAGAATGTAACTGATTATAATTGTTATTGTTTGCTAACGTTGGATTTAGAATTAAAGTGATTTCAATTACTAAAGTACTTCTACAAAAATAAATTGCCAAAACTTTATGTTCATCATCAAATCTTCACCGGTACATTGAGATCTTCTTCTATTTATATTTATATGCATATAAATAGACAATGATCTATTTCAATGCAGTAACCTGAGCTAAATATTTGATGCCAAAAGCAATGAGAATAAAGCAATGTACGCAAGCAAAAGAACCCAAATAATGAACATATTAGCTGCAAATTAATAAGCATACTATTCCAAATAACCTTCTTAAATAAATTATCCCCAAAAAAGCATAAATTGAAATATTAGTGTCAGCAAGTTATATATTTCTAGGTTTATGGGTAATTTGGAGTTATAAAAATACATAAGGATATTTTGGGTAGCAAAAAATGTATTCTTGAGGCTTTCATTCATAAACCCATATCCTTCCCCCCACTGGCTCCCGCGCGCGCGGTTATCAAGTTCTGAGTTATTCAGGAATTGATCCTTGACAATGAGGTGGGATCTACACATATTCCAATACCTATGTACGTTAGTAAATGTAGGGATGAGCGCGGTGTGGTTCGGCTCCGTTTGAGGCCCAAACCTCAACCAAACCGTTTTTTCCGGCTAGGCTACATTGCAAATCACAATCTCATTTCAAAAGGACTGGACCAATTATTTTAGTTGCAAATCGCAACCAATTATTTCGAAAGGTTGGTTTCAGTGTGGACCAATTTATTTATTTCAACTAGAAAGGGAAGTCCAAAGTCAAGCTTATTTTTACCTAATAATTTCAATAAGATATAAACAAATTTTCAATGCATTTAGAGTCCGCACAAATCTGCAAATGTTACTCAAATATCAAGCAACTAGCAGAAAGACCATATTTGAACACTTAACAAACCCACATTCATGTCAATTATCAAGCAAACATAGCAACTTGCAAACTGCAAACCTAAACAGAAATGAATTTCTTATATATTATGAACCAATAATTCCATCAATGGAGAAATAAATAAAATGTAATTAATACAAATTTGGTGCGCGTCAGTTTAAAGCGGGCGGTTTATGACTCGGAACCGCAACCGAACCACTTTTATGCGGTTCGGTGCAGTGTGGGTATAAAACGACACCGTTTTAGTTCGGTGCGGTTCGGGGCGATAACCGCATTTTCTGTACAAACTGCGCACCCCTAAGTAAATGCAGGATCATACATTGGAATCATTCTCTTCATTTTCATTCTCATTACAGGTACGTAAACGTGCCCTATTAATTATAACTGTTGTAGAAGTTTTATCTATGTGGTTGGTCACACTATGTTTTTGTCTTTATTAACTTAAATTTTTTTTTTTTTTTTTGAGAATTTTAACCAAAAAAATGAAAGAGGAAATGTGAATTACAAATTAGGAAGTGGATTTCACTCCCTTAGATCTTGAGCTTTTCTTCTGTTAGAAAGTGTGCCTGATAATTAGATCATATAGACAACTTGGGAAAAATAAATATCTTAAGACACATGTCAAGTGTTCGCAAAGGTATGTATCGGGGAACAAAAGCATTTCAATGCCATGCTACCAATTAATTTAAATTGCACTCTTCAACTAGAACAAAATATATACAATATTGAGTTTCATCAAGGAATCAAGCCATATATCTGTAGCATGAAAAGAATGCCAGTAATGTTACACAACTTGGGGAACACGAAGGCGTGTGGCCTTATGGGCAATACAAAGGCTTCAATACAACAAGTCCTCAACACAAACCATTTCCACAACAGCATGAATGAGAGAAACTTCAATATAACTTGGCAAGATGTCCAGAAGGTTTCGTGGCTGCCGTTATGATTACAGGGCTAAAAACAGAAAGAAGATGTAAGCTGACATTAAGGGAACTATAGCTAGAAGTCAGCAAAATAATTAGTTTTCAGCCAGTGATCTAAGAGTCGAATAAACTAGATTAGTTTTACACTACAACAAAATTAGTTTTTTACGACACACAATGTGCGCCGTAAAAGGCAACTTTATGGTACAAAAAAACATGTCATAAAAAATAAATTTATCTTGTGGCACACAAAATGTGAGCCTTAAAAAACATTTTTTGTGCGTCGTAACAAACTCTTTTGATCACCATGAAAAATCTTTTACAACTTTGATTTTGGGTGTCATAAAAGACCATGTTGCGTGTAGTAAAAGACACCTTTTACGTGTCGTAAAAAATGTCTTTATTCACTTTTCTAAGAGATAATGCTTTCAATTAAACCCTTTCATTAAAGCATAATAAACAAAAGCATTCGTGTAGTAAATTATATCAATTAAATAACTTCATATTACAAAATCATAGTATAATTAAACTGATTTTTAAATCAGATTAATTGATTACATGAGTACTTGAAAGGGTTGATTATAACTTGATATGATCCCACATGCCAACCATTTCCCATTAAGTTATACATCATAGAGCCTACAAAGACAAGTAATGACAAACATTAGTAAACTTGGCCCTTCAATCAGTCTAAATAGATAATCTGACATGCATAAGTCTCCCATGAAGTCCAAATAGTTAATTAACACAATATTACCATATAAAACAATCAAAATAGTAAACACTAGAGTTCATTAACCTACCCAATGGCAGTGCTTCCCATAATCCTACAGTATACTGACTTTGCCTCCATCCCATGCCTTCTGATTGCATCATGTAATGTACCATCATGGGAAGCAAAGTCAATTGATATGAAGGATGAATTGCCTGTGGAACTAGCTAGAAGAATTGAAGTTCAATGCAAGTTTTTATATTAATTTTCATCATTCTAATTTTAATTTGGATGTACCATAAAAATAATGTCCTTTCTAAAAGTATTAGGCGTCAATTCCTGCAAATTAGAAAAATAGATACCTCGATAATTGCATTGGTACATAGAACATACTCGATGACAACAGACTTGGTAAATTTTATTTAACTTGGTAAATTCACTCAATAACTTAACTTTCTGTGGTCACTCCTGCCCATTAAACTAAGACCACGGAATTAAATGATGAGAAAGGCTGCAAATTTACAATGGACAAATTGACACCTATATTGGCCATCTAGTTAATGCAAAAAATCATACTATGATGACAGTAGCACCAATAAAGGCCAAAGTTTCCCATTTTGAAAAGGTTCAAGCTGAATAAGGACATGCAATTGCTCCTACTTGAGTATTTCAAATACCTGTCTCAACCTCAATCAATGCTCATTGCTCGGGAGACAACACTTTAATCATTACATGACTGAAATAATAGAAACACTAAGGCTTGATAGTCAAAATCACCAGAGATATAGAATACCTCTCTCTTTAAGGAACAACAAGTATGCAGCCATAAAGCATGCAATATGGCCAATACCCATTATTATAACTCATTGATTAAAAAGAACAGACTTATTCACCCAAGTTGTTATTCTTATATTCTCATAGATCTTTCTCACTAACTAGATCCCAAGAAGTTCCTTCTGCTGCCAAAACAAGAAAACTTTAGCATGGACACCATATATATAAATCAAAAGGATGGCTAAGAAAACCTTTTTTTTTCATAATCCATATGCTTACCATCCATATTTTTTGGAACTGATGCTTGTGCAAATTCTAGCTTTTTCAAGCAAGTTGGAGGATTCAGCAGCAAAAGCAATCATATGCAAGTTTAGAAAGAGCAAAATTTGATAACAATGCCCACATATTGAGTCAAATACTGTTGGAAAATTTGGTCGATGGATGTTATTTTCGTCATCAGATTTTGTTTCCTACAAAATTCCATAAATATAATATTTTATTAGTAAATAAGTATAATCACATTAATGCCATAATAAGCTGAAAATAGAATATCAACACTTATCTTTTGGATTTTCTAGCCGCCACCCAATGATTACTTCAAAAAGAGTTTAAGGTTGAGGCATGTAAATACTGCCCTTAAGAGTAGATTTCACCCCTCGGAGACAATGTTTCGGTGTAGCAAGTTAGTGGCGCCCTACCCTCTAGGGTACAACAACCGTTAATCTTTGTAAGCGTACACTCGCAATACTTGGAACCTAGAACAGCTTGATAATTTCCTTTGGCATAGGAAAGAAGGAATATTGAGGGCATAAAATTGACTAGAATATGAGAAAAGAACTCTTCAGGAGAATGTATGATGATCATACATATACATATATAGGAAGGAAACGAAGGTATATATATGACTCAGCAGAGACTAGTAATTAAGGTACGATAATGATCATCAATATTCATAATGGTGACTTTTGTAATTGATATGGAAAAACTTACTGGTCAACAATGGATAAAGAAGCAATTAACATGCCTCACAATTGTAACGGATGTAGTGAAAATAAAGGATATATCAACTTATGCAATGAAGGTTTTATTGGAAAACAAAGCACCAAATAATTGGCTACGATTAAACTCAATAAATAATATTGTATTTTGAAATATTATATCTAAAATTCCAACAATCCCCCACATATTTCAAAATATGCAAAGTCTAACAAAATTAGAGAATTGAAAGAGTGCCAAAGGACAGTGAGAATACAATGCGTCTAAACTGGTGTCTTTTCGACTATGAACCAGCCATAGGATGAGTTAGCCATGACTCACAGAAATTTGGTGAATATAAAATTTTCTATGAACCATAATTTCTTGACGTGAATCAGAGAGCTACCATCGACATTGAATCTCTATCAAGATTGTTCTGAAGGTGGGAACGAATAGGCCATGTGCCCATACCTGGATATTCATGAGTGCTCTAGAAAACTTGCTCAAGTTTCATAGGAAGCGGTCCCACTTCCACACTTATATAGGTGAGTCCATCAAGCGTGTACTGGAATCGGACACACTACCCAAGTGTAAGGGCTATATGGTACTCATTATGAACAAAGTTCATCCTTATACGTTCCAGTTAAAGCACTATCTATGCATCATAGGGATGGACTCAAAGTTTTAATTTGATAGTGCGTCATTGATCAACAAGTGACTTGTTATTACCCATATGAACCTACTTCCTAGGATCGTCATTCACATAGGTTGGGTTACTATCACTCTTGACCTTTGTTATAGGCATAATCTCATCCCCCTCGATATATTAACCACCAGTTTCGGCCTTTAGCCTATTGGTTTTGTCAGAGTATTGGCCAAAATCAACTCTGACCAACACAGCTTATTGAATAATCTCAACAATAAGTAATCTCTATTGGATTTTTAGTTATCCAATATATCTCATTTAAATATAATAGCCTATTTTTTCATGTTTTTCCTTGACCCCCCACATTTTTGAGTTTTTCTGAATTAGCCTCAGGCTCATCTATATAGGCAAGATAATATCAAGCCATATATATTTAGGCAACGAATCTTCGCATGTCAAGGACTTGAGAATTTAATAAGCAACATTATTTACTGATTTCGTGACTTCAGATACTTTAGTCACCCCCACATTTGTAGCCATCAAATATCTTTTAATTCTTGATCAAAATTGAATTTGATCATGGAGGTACATTGAATGTCCATTTTTTCAAAGTATAAACCGAAGGTAGCAATCAACGAGATAGTTTTTCAATGTATCAGCGTAAGAGATAATATCGAGGCGCCAACGAATGAAGAGTGCATATACTTATTTGTTTTGAGGCAACATTAACCGAAAGGCAACGAAAATTCGAAAGGCAGCCCAAAACCTTAAGGCATCATATGGAGCTAATCATCTTAACAAATATGGCTAGGGAACCATGTTTAGAGACTTGTTGTCTCTGCATTATATCCGGAAGCACTGATAATATGAAATCAGGCAACTATTTTCTTGGTAACCAAATTCTCAAGGCAACCATGTTCATTACCATTTAAATATTGAGGCAACCGTTATATCTAATCCATAGGATAGGGTCCGATTCATCATTTAAGATGTAAATGAGGCAACCATTATTACTAGTAACCAAACTTTAAGGAAACATTATTATTTTTTTCTTTTCAAAGGCATCAACTGTAGAGACATTTATATTCCAAGGCATCAAATTACCATAGGCAACCGTCAATATAAAACTGACAAATAATTTCTCAATGTGTTATTCATGATAACACATTTGTTTTTAGGCAACCGAGGCATCATCTTAATCAAGAGGCAATGAAAATATTGAGAGGCAACAACTTTATTATTTCCGAAGAAACAATAATCCGAAGGCAACATTTCAAATTTTTTTTCCCTTCCTTGAAGAAAAAATACTTTGAAGGGACGTATTCCAAAGGCAACAACAAAGGAACAACTTTTCGAGTTATAATGATAAAAAATATTTTAATGCATAGAAAATAATTATGGTTTCAAATCATATAACAGAGAATTAAAATCTCTTGCTAAACCATAAGATTAATAGCAATGATGCACAATAAATGGTACGAAAATAGTAAAACGATATTATATATAGCTATTGATATAGAAAAGTAAATGTGCAAAACGGTTAGTTTTTAAGTTACAACATAATGCATTGAACAATGAAGTGAATGCAAATTAATGGTAGCACACAACTTGATTTAAATTACACCATGCATTACTACCGAAAAATTTCAAGTTATAACCTAACGCCAATAACAAAAATGAATGCAATTGAGTAATTTAAATCTATAGGCAGAAACTTAACGATCATAAGCCATAAACAAATAAAATATAACCGAAACTTAATGCATGATTAAAGTGCAATCAGTACTTTTGCAATCAATAGAAAGCCAACTAATCACATAAAATTTCAAATCAAACGGTTCCTATTGCAAAAAGAAACAACTAATTCATAAATATAATTCAAGATATAGTGATTCTCCATTCTCAAAGGAAAATTTGTTCTTTTCAATTCTTGGAGCTGAAAAGTAATATGTTTAACGAGATAGAATTATGTTCATTCAAAGAATAAAAGACTTATTTTCATGTCTTAAGCATTCCACAAGGAAACATCCACCAACACTATCTACTCTTAAGATTGTTGGAAAATTTGGTCGATGGATGTTATTTTTGTCATCAGATTTCGTTTCCTACAAAATTTCACAAATATAATATTTTATTAGTAAATAAATATAATCACATTAATGCCATAATCAGCTGAAAATAGAAGATCAACACTTATCTTTTGGATTTGCTAACCGCCACCCAATGATTACTTCAAAAACGAGTTTAAGGTTGAGGCGTGTAAACACTGCCTTTAAGAGTAGATTTCGCTCCTCGGAGTTTCGGTGTAGCAAGTTAGTGGCGCCTTACCCTCTAGGGTACAACAACTGTTAATCCTTGTAAGCGTACACTCGCAATACTTGGATCCTAGAACAGCTTGATAATTTCCTTTGGCATATGAAAGAAGGAATATTGAGGACATAAATTTGACTAGAATATGAGAAAAGAACTCTTCAGGAGAATGTATGATGATCATACACATACATATATAATAGGAAGGAAACGAGGGTATATATATGACTCAGCAAATGAGACTAGTAATTAAGGTACGATAATGATCATCAATATTCATAATGTTGGCTTTTGTAACTGATATGGAAAAACTTACTGGTCAACAATGGATAAAGAAGCAATTAACATGCCTCATAATTATAACGGATGTGGTGAAAATAAATGATATACCAACTTATGCAATGAAGGTTTTATTGGAAAACAAAGCACCAAATAATTGGCTACGATTAAACTCAATAAATAATATTGTATTTTGAAATATTATATCTAAAATTCCAACAAATACAATTCAGCAGCAAAAGCAAAACTTTAAGCTAGGTCTCAGTTCAGAGTACAGACTAGACAAGTTTCAAATCACACCAAAGGTGAAGGTATTATGGGACACCAGAAGTGATATTTAAATAAGTAATCCAACAAAATTAACATTGAGGACAGTCACAGGGGTTGCACATGGTATAATGATAACATATTGGTTGAGAAATATAAGGTTTTATAGAGAAAAGTGACTCCCACAGTTGTGAAAATCAACAATTGCTGATAGTCATCAAATCAAGTGCAAGGTTCACAATTAAGGAAATATTATACAATGAACTGCTCCGTCTATTGGTCCACTTGCTTCTTTAATAGCCCCAGATCATGAATTGCATTTACACCGAATTCTAAAAGCACTACATATAATGTGGGCATGTATACATGAACCTTCAAATGGAGCCAGAAACTCTAAGTCAGTTAATACCCCCCCTAAAGCAGTGACATGCAAACCCAACTTTAAGCCCAAATTCCACATGGAATCCTAGAACTCCTCCATATTTCAGAACATATATGCAACATACCTACCATATGAGTTAAATTCTTCATACTGTTCAATTAACACCTTCCATCAAAATAGATATCATATCACACTATCTGCAAGACAAGAAATCATGAAAACTAAAAACACTAAGGAGACCAAACACTACACAGGGTAAATTCAGAGGAATTATTGAGTACTAAACCTTCAAGAACAAAATAATAATAATAATAATAAAATGAAAAACCACTAAAATCCACTAGAAAATCTCATATCTACTAAGAAAAGAGTTGGACTTTTGACTCATGGAACCAAAGGGATTGACTATAATAGACATCTATTTAGCCGAAACGAACTACATCTGATCAACTTGTTAAAACAGATGTTCCTATTATTTTGTAGTAATTGTTGTTTTAAATAATAAGATTTGAAGCAGACTCTTACCAACTAGCTAGTTTTCAATAAGAGAACCTAAGGTAGTCCTGTATCAAATATAAAAAAGTGATGTAAAAGTAATGCAGCATTAAGCATGAACGTTGGCATGTCACAAAATATCTCAAATCGGAGTGTCTGAGGAACATAAAAAGGATTTGCACACATTCTTGTTAAAAAAAATGGGTTCAATGGAACATATATACAAACATCCTATCATTGTGAATGTCAATTCTACAGACTCATGAACACATTCCACCAAAGCAGATATCAGGTTATACTATATGCAAAAAACACAAAATCATGAAAAGTTAGAAGTGAACATGGGAATTTCATAGCAATTATTGAGTACTAAACTTTTAACAATAAATATAAATAAATAAATAAACACACAAGAAAATCTCATATCTACTGAGAAAAGAGTTGGACTTTTGACTCAGACAGCCAAAGTTTTAACAATAAATATAAATAAATAAACACACAAGAAAATCTCATATCTACTGAGAAAAGAGTTGGACGTTTGACTCAGACAGCCAAAGAGGACTCAGAATGTGACCAAAACGAGGCGGTGCAAGGCAGGAGCTAACGAAAAGTTAGTGTAGGATGAGGAAAGGGTAACAAGACCAAAGAATGGTCTTAGACTTGGTATTTGGAAACTCGAGGTTTGTCAATCAACCACATCACAATGACACTATTGGGTTCTTCAAGAGTATTTTATGGCACATAACTGTGTCCTTAAAATCCAAGAAGTCATGATGAGCACTGAGTTCTGATATATATCTCAGCCTCACTCATCATTGAAAACCCAATTGAACTACTAGTCCATGTATTGAGTGCACTTTGTGTCGAAGGCAAGACTAACCTCTCAATGCCGAATTCCATGAGCCGATTTTCGAGCTCATTCATCAAAATCTTGCACATCCCAAGTCTCCTAAACTAAGGCCTATGTAAGACTAATATGGACATTATCATTTTAGTTCAATCAAGCATTTAACAACTTGTCAATCTACTTGCAGAATAAGCAATGAAAATCTTTTGGCTTAACTCCAGATTGCCTATCCATTTAAGTATCGAAATGTGTAAGGCATGGAATCTGATAAACTTGGCAACAAAACCAAATGTTAATGAGATACACCTACAATCAAGTGATTTTGTATTGAATCATGACTTCCTTTATGGCAGGGGGTCAACGCCTAGACTGAACCATATTTGAGCCTGGTCCCTGCACTCTCATTTGATTATCAAACATTCATACTTGTCCCATAGAGAGCTAAAAGAGTGAGCAGTGTAGAAGATCAGTGTTTTGAGATCAATGGCCTCTTCAGGTTTGTTGATTCTCTAAAGAACACTTAATTTGCCTATATGCATCATTGTCTGTTTATTACAGTCTGATTGATATTGTATTTATGTTCTCTTGTGTGTTGTTTTACAAGCTCCATTTTTAGTTTACATGTGGTATCAAAGCCACACACACAAGGGCTTAAATCAAATATGGTTTCCTAGAGAATTTATGTATACGTATTTTCTAGGGTTTTACTTTTTCCAGAAATATAAATGAATGAATGAAGAAATCTCTCGGGCCTGAACGCCTTTAGTCAAGGCCTGTCTCGTTTAACACCATCGCATAAGGCACGGGCCCAATAAGCCCAAAGGTTGAAACCAACGGGAGAATACCTTCTCTCTAATATAACCATTGTGAGGCAACGGTCAAATTTTTTTTTCTTTCTGAAACCAATTGGGGCTTAGGTTTCATAAACCAATTGGTATGTTTTATGGCTTCAGATTGCTTTCAATATATGTTGTTATACACTATTTGCTTCCGTAACATGTTTTGTGTAGCGTGGGATAGCGATCGGGTTAGTTTCCTTAACGCCCCAAATCCTATTGATTTTCGTTCAATTTCTCAATAATTGATTAGAATCCTAGCACTTATAAAATGAATGGATGATGTCTTACTACTTTAATTTTAGAATTACGGGTATTACACTGATGCTTTGTTCATATCTTATGAACTATGGGATTCTGTGGATTAATCAATATGTACGTTTGATTAATTGAAGTTGGTTGTGATGAATGATTAAAAATGCATATATATATATATATATATATATATATAAAAGTTGTCTCCCAGATTGTGTGAATGCATTTTTTGATTGAATAAACATTTGATTCATCACGAGTACAGTTGGTGGTTCATCAAATTTTGATGAACTTGCAGAAACCAACAACTGATTTTGAGTCAGTGAGGGTTCTAGGGATACATGTTGCACAAAGAAACCTATTTCTGGGATTCTCACTGACCATGTGGATACAAAAATTAGGAAACTTGTGTTTATGTACTTTAGCATGTAAATGTATCTTACAAATAAGGTCTAAACTTTTACATACCAAATTACCTAAACAACACATTACAAGATCAATTAAAATGCATTAGATTGCTGAGGCCTTTTCTTCTTGCCATAAAGGTGTTGACTGATCTATGCAAAAGGCATTTGTTTTTATCTTGGTTTTGTGATACAGAAAATAAGGAATGTTATATTATTTTGCCATTAAAGGTATTATACAACATTGAGACTTGTGGGATTCTACGTGAATGTCTGATTTGAGTTATGTGTTTTGGTTGAATTCTGTATATTGAGCATTATGTTTAATTTTGAAACACATCCCATAAAGTTAAGCAGAACAAAAAGACTTAGAAATTTTTTTTCTTTTTATTTTCAGCTTTGGCAACCTCTGGGATTAGCCTTGCTACCATTGTACCACTGACTGGTTCTAACTTTGAGAAATGGAGGGCAGACATTGAAATCTATTTAGGGCTGCTGAATATTGACATTTCTGAGGATGCACCTGCACCAATTACTGATGACACTCTAGACCTAGACAAGGTGCATGCACAAAAATGGTTGAGAGCTGATAGAATGACTAAGCTCATTCTGAAAAGAACCATGAGTGAGACTGTGAGAGGTAGTGTTCCTGATAAAGGTACAGCTAGGGATTACCTGAACAACATTGCTGACATGTATCAAGAAAGTGAGGAAGCTAAGACTGGACAGCTTTTGGACTGTCTGATCACCATGAAATATGGTGGTTTCACTGGCATGAGGGAGTACATGATGATTGAAACTGCTGCAAGACTTAGAGATTTGCAGATTTCTGTTGATGACCAGTTCATTGTGCACATTGCACTGAACTCACTGCCCCCAAAGTTTAGCCAACTGAAAAGTGCTTACCATGCTCAGAAAGACAAGTGATCTCTCAATGAGCTCATTGCAATTTGTGTCCAGGAAGAGGAGTTCCACGGAAAGAGGTGAGTGTGAATCATGTGGGTAAAAACTAGGGCAAGGCATGGAGGTTCAAGGGAAAGAAGCCTGCCAATCCTAATGATATGTCAAAGCCTAGTACCTCAAACACCAAACCAACTGCAGCCTTTAAACTAAAGAAAAACACTGTCTTTAAGTGTTATTTCTGCAAGAGGGAGGGTTACATGAAGAGATTGCCCTAAGTATAGAGACTGGCTTAAGAGGAAAGGTAATTGCATAGTCTTGTCAATTGAAATCAATTTAATAAATGTTTCACCAAATTCTTGGTGGCTTGATAGTGGATCACCAATACACGTTTCTAATTCTATGCATGGTTTTCTAAGGTGGAAGGAGCCAAGAAAGAGTGAATAGTGTGTCTGTGTAGGGAATGGTAAGAGAGTCACTATGAAAGCAGTGGGAGTAGTTCGACTAGAGTTAGGATCTGGAGTCTTTTTAGATTTGAATAATGTTTTTTGTATTCCTTCCTTAAAAAGGAATTTAGTTTATGTTAGTCTCTTGATAAGAATTGGTTATTGTTTTTTACTCAGCTATGATGAAATAAAAATCTCTCTCCATTCAAATTATATTGGTTATGGAATTCTTATTGGTGATTACATTCAATTGTATTGTTCGTATCCAAAAGAAAAATCAATCTTATTTTTAGAATCTGCTGAAAATGTCGAGGAAAGAGTAGGAACCAAGAGAAAGTTTTCTGAAAATTCTTCTTTTCTGTGGCACAAAAGACTTGGCCATATTTCCATTGAAAGAATGAAAATTTTAGAAAAGCAAAGTCTTTTACCAAACTTAGACTATTCTGATTTTGAAACCTGCATTAAATGTGTAAAAGGAAAATTGACTTTGACTAGAAAGAAGAGTTCAACTAGGAGCTCAAAACTGTTGGAGATCATTCATACAAACATTAGTGGTCCATTTAGAGATAAAACTATCTGTGGAAATAAATATTTCATAACATTTATTGATGATTTCAATAGATATTGCTATCCTGGATGACAAATGCCAGTCTCTAGAAAAGTTTAGAATTTTTAAAGTAGAAGTAGAGAAGCAGTTGGATAAAATGATCAAAATAGTGAGGTCTGATAGAGGGGGAGAGTATTTTGGGAAGTATGATGAGTCTGGACAACACATGGGGCCTTTTGCAAAATATTTACAAGAGAATGGGATTGCAGCACAATACACTACCCCTGGCACACCCCAACAAAATGGATTGGCTGAGAGAAGAAATAGAACTTACCAAAACATGATCAGAAGCATGATGTGTGCTTTTGGTCTTCTCAAATACTTGTGGGGTGAAGCCTTGAAAACAACAAACTACCTCACCAATAGAACCCCAAGCAAGGAAATAACCAGTACCCCTTTTGAACTTTGGAGTGGGAGAAAACCTTGCTTTCATCACTTGCATGTCTGGGGATGCAAGGCAGAAGCCAAGCCTTACAATCCATAACTTGGGAAACTAGATAGCAGAACTGTCAGTGACTTCTTCATTGGCTATCCTAAAAAATCAAAGGGTTTTAAAGTTTATTGTCCTTCACATAATACTCGAATCATTGAAACCAACAGGGCAGTCTTCTTTAATGAGATGAATGAGAACCAATATGTAGAAGAGTATGTTTTTCGAACGTGAAGAGAGTTCAGAAGATGGGAATACAAAAACCACACCAAATGTTGTGTCAGAAGCTGTTCTACCACTAACTGAAACACCATATTTGATTACTGCTTTACAAGAAAGCCATCTAGAACATGAAAACCACATAGAAGAGCATGCAAAACTAATAACTGAACCTAAGCCACAAGCTGAAACTGAACCACCAGTTCAGCCAATACTTCAAGCACAAGCTGAGGTCCAAGTTCAAGCTGCAGTACAACCATAAGACTTAAGAAGATCTGAGAGGGTGAGAAAGCCTACAACAAATCCAGATGAATTTGAGATTTATTTGGAAGAAGCTGAGACTTATTTTGGGGAGGATGATGATCCCCTGGGCTACAAACAAGCTATAGAGAGTGAAAATGCACAGAATGGAGTGTAGCTATAGAGGCAGAATTAAAGTCCATGAGTGACAACAATGTGTGGGAATTAATTGAACCAATTGGAAATCAAAAGCTAATAGGGTGTAAATGGGTGTTCAAGACCAAGAAATATGCAGATGGCTAGTTGCAAAGAGCTTTACACAGAAGGACGGAATTGATTTTAATGAAACATTCTCACTTGTTTCAACCAAAGATGCCTTTAGACTGATCATGGCCCTTGTGGTCATGTTGATATGGAATTGCAGCAAATGGATGTGAATACTACTTTCTAAATGGTGACTTAGAGAAGGAGATATACATGAGGCAACCTGAGGGTTTTATCACGCCTGGAGTTGAACACATGGTATGTAGACTAAATAAATCCATTTATGGATAAAAACAGGCTTCGAGACAATGGTACTTGAAGTTTGACTCTGTGATTAGTTCATTTGGTTTTGTGGAGAACATGGTTGATGAGTGTGTATATATGAACGTCAGTGTGAGCCATTTCATTTTTCTTGTACTATATGTTGATGACATATTGTTGGCAAGCAGCAATTTTTGGCCTTTCAAATGAAACCAAGAAATTTCTGTCAAGAAATTTTGACATGAAAGACCTTGGTGAAGCTTCATATGTTCTAGGGATTGAGATAAAAAGAGATAGGAAGAGATGCTAGCTTGGTTTATCTCAGCAGAGCTATATTTGCAAAGTGTTGAGGAGGTTTGAAATACAGAACTATTCTGGGAATGATGTTCCAATGGCAAAGGGTGACAAGCTAACTAAACTGCAATGTCCATCAAGTGAGTTGGAGAAAGAAGAAATGAAAAACAAGCCTTACTCTAGACTTGTTGGCAGCCTGATGTATGCGCAAGTGTGCACCAAGCCAGACCTTGCTTTTGCAGTTGGCATGCTTGCAAGGTTTCAATCTAATCCTGGCAAAGCTCATTGGATAGCTAAGAAGAAAGTTCTTAGGTATTTGCAGAAAACTAAACATCACATGCTTGTATACAGGAGAGTTGAAGACCTAGAAGTCACAGGTTACACTGACTCTGACTTTGCAGAAAACTTTCCATCATCCAAGAAGTCTACTTCTGGATACATTTTTGTCCTTGCTGGTGGAGCTGTGGCTCGGAAGAGTGTGAAACAAACTCTCACAGCTACATCAACTATGCAAGCTGAATTCATTGCCATTTATGAAGGAGTATGTCAGGGTCTATGGTTGAAAAATTTCCTGCTGCAGAACAAGATGGTGAACACCATTGTAGCTAGGCCCCTAAGAATTTTTTGTGATAATACAACTGCTATGTATTTCACAAAGAACAACAAAAGATCTACAAACTCCAAACACATTGACCTGAAGTACTACAATGTCAGACAGAGAGTGAAGCATAGGGAGATTGAGATTGCCAACATTGGCACTCTGTCACAATTGGCAAATCCCTTCACAATTGGCAGATCCCTTCGCCAATCATTACTTTTCAAAAACATGTTAATAATATAGGAGTTTTAGCTACTTTTGATAGCTGAGAACAGTGGGAGTTGTCCTTGTTCTCCCTTATTTATTCTTCCGTATATGTCTTGATTCTCAGACAAATTTTGTTTAATAAAGTTCTGAACCTCATATGATAAAGGCCATGACATTCAGCTTATGAGAAATGAAATTTTCAGTTCACATCCAGTTTTGCCTTACTTACTGCAGTTCCATTAACTCATTTGAATCTTCATTGAAATTTCAAATTGAGTGGCATGTTTGCTTGTTCACTGCAAACATGTGAAATAGCTATTTATCAGGTTGTTGTTTGTATTTGAAACAACATAAAGCAATTTTTCTTACAGATATTAAGAAACACATTCGGTTTGCAGTCCAAAATTAAAGGCAATTGTGTTTCTTGAGGACCACAACATTAGAAATCATTTTGATACACTCTGGAGCTCAAATGCATTTACAGGTATATATATTATTGTTGGTGGTTCATGTAATATGCAGCTGCTACATTAGTAGTTGTGCAAGTCTTCTATTCTGTTGAATATGAAGTTCTTTCACAGCTCTATGTTTTGGTTGTGGATTGACAGAATCTTTCATCAGATTAATTAAGCACTTGATTTCAGAATGTGCACCAAGGAACTTATTACTATATCTGATCATCTTGGCATTCTTGTTGAATGAACTTCATGATATGTCCAAGTAGGAGAATGTAAGATTAATATGGACATTATCATTTTAGTTCAATCAAGCATTTAACAACTTGTCAATCTACTTGCAGAATAAGCAATGGAAATCTTGTGGCTTAGCTCCAGATTGCCTATCCATTTAAGTATCGAAATGTGTACGACATGGAATTTGATAAACTTGGTAACAAAACCAAATGTTAATGATATACACCTACAATTAAGTGATTCTGTATTGAATGACTTCCTTTATGGGAGGGGGGTCAAACAAGACTGAATCATATTCAAGCCTGGTCCCTGCACTCTTATTTGATTATCAAACATTCATACTCGTCCCATAGAGAGCTAAGAGAGTAAGCAGTGCAGAAGATCAGTGTTTTGAGATCAATGGCCTCTTCAGGTTTGTTGATTCTCTAAAGAACACTTTATTTGCCTATATGTGTCATTGTGTGTTTATTACAGTCTGATTGATATTGTATTTATGTTCTCTTGTGTGTGTTGTTTTACAAGCTCAATTTTCAGTTTACAACCTAGTCGCCGCGAGTGGCACTTCAGCCACTCCATTATTGATCCTCACCATGGCGGCACCAATCATCTCCTCATGACCATCATCATCATCATCTCTCCTCTCCAAAACCACAGTGTAAAACCCTCTCGAGTTCAACTCGGAATCGGATTCCAAGTGAAGACAATGTCCTTAGCAATGTCTCTGTTGGTGTAAGGGTCTTTGGAAGGCTCGAAACATTCGTGGATGGCATTGAGAGCGGAGTGGAGCTTGGTACTGTAATAAGATTCAATTCGTATGTGAGATTTCAATAGCCTCCATGTCAGGTTATTGCTCACGGAAATGGGTACGTGTCCCCAAAATCAGGTTGAGTCCAGAAATCTTGGATCTTTCATCTTTTAATACATCATTGATGTTTCTTGTTTTCGATCCTTTTCTTGATCTGGATTGGATTTGGGGTCTGGTTCTGTACACCGTTTTGCTCTCCCAACACTAGACTGATTCTTTTTCAGGGAAGTGTGAGGGTTTCATGATAAACGACAATGAAGAAGCCATAGCAGAGGCCTGCTTCTGCTTCATGATTGATTGATCTCGATTAGGGTTTTTGATCGATGCGGGTCTCGATCTTACGGCTTAATTCAGCGAAAAGTTTAATCAGAGAAGAGAAATTTGTTGAACAAAGAGAGAGACAAAGAAATGATTTGCAAGTAGAGAGAAAGTGAAGACAATCGAGCAAATGCCTGTAGGTTTATATAGCAGGTTCTAACGGATTCTTTTTGACTCATTGATACGTGACCTTTTGCTGCTTGCTGCCCATGAAATAATGACAGCTGGCACTCCCTACACTAGAAACGAATACTGCGTTTAAACCATCCTAACCCTAAATGTTCAAAAAAAAAAAAAAGGAGACAAATCTAGGAATACAAAATTTCGATCTAGCCTCGATCGAATTACAATATAGAAAGTTAGGAACAAAGAATAGAGGAAACTGAAGATTGACAAATGAAGGTAGGGTTAATAAAAACCTCTAAAGGTAGGGTTAATAAAAATCTCAAGATACAGAACTTTAAAAAATGGAGATATCGAAAATATTGGAGAATATCTTGAAAAATATATCTTTTTTGAAAGAGTTAACTTTAACTTCATCTTTTTTCAAATTTACATATAAATACTATGAATGTCAACTTCATCTAGACAAAAAAAGAGACTCTATGTGGTTGAAAAGTCACTCGTTGATGTACGAAAGTACAATAATCAAACCAAAACATATGACCGATATAGTACGAATTGCAGTGATGAACATGATAGTCATAGATCTCTTTAGAGTTGTCGATTGTTTCCCCTATAAGGATATAATAAGGATGAATCAAATTAGATGATTGATCATGTAATTCTCCATATCGATTATATCCATAAGCGTCATAGCCAGATTGATTGTTGCATTCTTGAGATTCATTTGAGGTCTCACTGCACTCTGTGCCTAAACGAATATAGTCAAAACCTAAGGCAATTGAAGAAACATCAGATGGTTTCTCCTCATCCAGATTCGCCTTGAGAAGATTTCTCCTTACACAGATTCTCCTTGAGGGAATTTATCCTCACCCAGATTAGCCTTGAGGAGATCTCTCCTCATGGTACGCTCGAAAGCAAGCGCACAATTTAACCCTGAAATGTCATTAGTAGTATGAAGTAAATAGGGATCGTTCTAATCCGGGGATTGAGGGTACACCTGTCAATGTAGGACAAACAAACAATTAAAATTAAAACAAGGTATATTATTTACACAATATAGACATATTTACGAAAAAGGGGGAATATTTTTGATTTTGGTTTTCGAAAATTAAACTAAGTTAAGAAAATAATTAAAATGCAAAAACATAAAAATACGAATGGAATGAGAGAACAAAGATCAAAACTGAAATATATGATTAAAATCGATTCAAGTTCTAACATTGTTCATCATAGTCATGCAAGAGGAGTTGATCATGTGAAACGTTAAAAGCAAACAATTTCCCATATTTTACTTTTCAATGCTAATTAATCTAAGTGAAAGCACAAAGACTAATCCTATCAAACATGCATTCAAGCCCTAGAAAGCTAGTCAATCACAACATGTTCAATGCAATAAGCACCTAGAAAGGCTATCAACTCAAGTGTGCAACTTAGTATGAAAAAGTCCACCTAATTGCAATCCTCTTTGATTAAATTCGGTTTTTGCACAAAACCTTTACTACTTATTGATTCAAGAACACAAAACCAAAAAGTTGATTCATGTTCTCAAATTCGTAGCACCAATCATATAAAAACCCTAAAAGTTTCGAACCATTTAAGATTAATATACAAAAGATTTCTATCATGCAAATTTAATCAAACACTCACACAAAAGCAACCATAAATCGCAATATATGAATCTGAAAATATCAATTAATCATAAAAATTCCAGAATTCAACAATTGTTCAAACATATATGTCAACTAAGGCAAAACCAACGAAATACAAAGCAAAGGTTACAAAGGAGAATCGGATTACACCGTGGATGAAGATGAGATGAACGAATTGATGTGGTCTCTTGAATTTCGAAAGCAATCTTCAAGGTGGAGGATGGATGATGCTCACGGCTTGTCTTCTTCTTCCTTGGCCTTGCTTGAACTTCGTGGTTGCCCTAGAGGATGGAAGAACTCACGGCTCTCTAAGAAACTTTTCTGATTTTTTTTTTATCAAGTGTAGAACGTAAAGAATGGGAACCCTAGACGTTGAGAAAAGGGGAGAATATATAGGGGACGGCCTCCTTTGTTCTCCATGCCGTCCAAACCCTAAGAATCCTCACGCCAATTGCTTGGTAACTCCACATAATTTCCTCCAATGGTAGCATGCCACTTAAGCCCTATGAGGTGGTCCAACCAATCACAAAATTCCAATATTAATTCCCTAAATAATCTTGCCGAAATATATAGAGATATTTTCTGATTTTATGCTTTTAAATTCGGCCAAAACTCTTTAGGGAATGTAGGAATGTATCTAGACTTCTTTTGAGCTTTTCTTGATCTCCACACATATTTTCTTTCCTTAAAACTCTCTAGAGGATAATATCTTGCCGAAATCTCTAGGGTTTCTTCTTGGTATTGCACGGCAATCCCTTCTTTTCCTCTTGGCTTGGACGGCTAGAAGTCTCTAGGGTTTATCTCCATGTATATTTTCTTTCCATAAAAATAGCCCTAGAAAATCTCCCTAGAAAATCTCCCTTATATTTCTGATTTTTGACGCCAACTTCCTTGTTTCTCTCTTGGAATTTCACGGCAACAACATCTCTAGGGTTTACTCTTGCGTCACAACCCTAGTTCCATGGACTCTTGTGGGCTTTTATCCAATTAACCGAAAATCCAACAAGTCTTGAGAGTTCTTGGGCCTGGATGCGTCACCTTTATGCCATGTCATCATTTAGAGTCTTCAAGAAGCTTCCCTCATGCCATGTACTTCATTAATTCGATCTCCACTCTTGGTTGGCTCAAGAGTCTTGTTTTGGCAAACTTTCCTTTTCTGGACAGGGTTTCCTGGTTGGACCAGGAAAACTTCTTTTCTTCATTTCTGCTCATTTCTGTGGCTCATTGTTCTTCATCTTTGCTCCCCTTAATGTTCGCAAGTTCCTCTTTCCATTTGTGAGCTCATTTCCACTTTTTAGCTCCGAGGTCCTGAAAATAGAAACTAGTAAGAAAAATAGAAACTTTCCTAAAATGAAAATGGGAAACTTTCTAAAAATGAGAAATAGAAACTACCGAAAATGAAAACTTACTCAAAATGATAAATAGAAACTACAAAAATAGAAACTTTCTACAAATAGGAACTTTCCCAATCAAAGAATGGAAACTTTCCTAAACAGAGTTTTATTAAGGAAATAAACGCAGAAAATGTAGGGAAATGCAGTTAAAACGTCGCATTAAAATGCTCCTATCAAATTCCCCCACACTTAGCTTTTGCTAGTCCCTTAGCAAAATCACACTAAGACTCACATTAAGACTCAACGAAAATTTAAAGACTTGACACGAAACAGACTCTATAGCCCTTCAACTTTTTGTCTCAGCAATCTCTTACTTTCACAACACCAAGATTAGCACGTAACCAAGAGTCAATGTTTAAGCATTCGAGAGTTAATTGAAACACATAATTTACACATACACAAGTAGGACTTGGTTGTAACAATGGTGATGGGTTCTGTTAAGCATGTTTCAAACAAGTTTGATTCAAATCCTCACAAGGTATATCCACTCTTTCTTCTCTCAGAATTCAAGGCAATGCTTAAAAGCTTATACACTCAAGTATATGTGAAAGATAACAAGTATATCACATAATGTAAGAAACGAAAGCACATGTATAAATTTCTTTTAAAGATCTCATGAAGGATACCAACTACTTGCACAGATGGACCCAAGCCATAGGTTCAACTCTTGTAACTCATCTCCACATCAAGGGCTGTCCCATCTTAAGGATCAAGAAGGTCTTCTCAAGGGTTGTAATGGGGCTAAGGCTCAAGGTTTAAGGAAACGAAAGGTCAGGATTTATCAAAGTGTCCTAAAAACCTAGCAGAGCACATGTAGATGTAGAGACCTCAAGAAATCCACCAAGGCATTGCAAAAACGTCACTTTCCCTAGAGGTAACATAAAAGGGGCCTAATGTCTTCATGTTGGGCCCAATCTTCATTGTAAACTTCCCTTTAACTATAGTGGAATGGACAAAGGCCAAATTTTTCTATAGTGGACCTTCATTTCAAAGCAGACTCCAAAATCACTAAGTATGGGGGACTAAAATCCATAAATATTTATTTCTTTTCTTTTCTAGCCGTACACAATTTTTTTTTTTCTTTTCATTTTTCACGGCTTTCACATATTTTTTTTCTTTATGGACAAGTCTACCCCCACACTTGAACTTTCACCTCTTCTCAATTTTCATCCTTAGCACCAAACCCACGTAGTATGTCTCAAAATATAGCTCCACTAAGTTCTTAGAACAAAGGGTAGGGTTGTAACTATGCTAAGCTTTATGGTTAAGGGTTTTAAGGGTGATGAATGAAAAGGCTTGATGTAGGCTCAAAGGGGCTTATCTAGGGGAGTCCCACGACGGGCACAATTGGGGACACATGTTTATTTGGCAATGGTGGTAATTCCTAGGGTGTCTCTATCCCTTCCAGAATCAGGGCCATGTATTGATATAACGTTTCAACAAGCACAAGGGTGAATTCTAGCATTCTCTAGTCCATCAAACTTAATCTATGGCAAGTAGTCAATCAAGATGAAAGGATAATGAGATCATCAAAACATCGCCAAGAAATTAAGAATATATTTTTCATTCATCACTCTAAGAAAAAGGGACATGGCTCAATATCTCACATGGGTTTATATGAATCAAAACTCATCCTAACATGCTCATATTCTGTACCAAAGTTTTGAAATCCATATCCACTATAAGGCACATATTTTTCATATATCTCAATTAACCAAAGAATACCATGTTTAAATCATCTCAATTTTGTGATCATCTTTTAATCATGATTTCAGAGATATAGAATCATCCTAGACAGTTGAAAGGGCATCCTAAGACTCAAAACAAAAACAAAAGCAAAGAAAATTTTTAAATTTTTGACATTTTTCAATTTTTTTTTGTATTTTTCAATATATGATTCAAGATAAAAGTGTAAATCCCTTCCCCCACACTTAAATATTGCATTGTCCTCAATGTAATCAAGAATAAGCATGCAATGAAACACTTAAGCATATAGGGTAGAGAATTACGAAAATGACTACTAAAATCAAAAGGAAAATTGGAGAAGTAAAAGGGAAAGAGAAAGCAAATCTGCGTTGACGACTCCTCCACAGCTACTTCTGAATTGGGTTGCCTCCAAAGCAGCGCTTAATGTTTATAGTCTTTCAGCCTAGACTTGTACCTCCATTTAATCCTCTGGTTGTGGGGCGTTTTGGAGGGGTACATCCTCCACTTCATGCTCCACAAATGCTTCATAATAGGGCTTCAGGCGGTGGCCATTCACTTTGAACTCGTTACCTGTTTGTTCACTCTTTATCTGCACAGCTCCATGGGAGAACACATTAGTGATAACAAAAGGCCCAATCCAACGAGAACGAAGTTTACCTGGGAAGAGTTTGAGACTAGAATGGAAGAGAAGAACTTTTTGGCCCACAACAAAAGTCTTCCTTCGAATCATTTTATCATGGAATGCCTTAGTCTTGTCCTTGTAAATCTTAGCACTTTCGAAGGCATCATTCCTAATCTCCTCTAACTCTTGCAATTGCAACTTCCTATGAAGCCCAGCTGCATCAATATCCATGTTGAACTGCTTCACAGCCCACCAAGCTTTGTGCTCTAACTCCACAGGTAAATGGCAAGGTTTGCCATAGACAATTCAATATGGGGACATACCTATGGGAGTTTTGTATGCAGTTCTGTAAGCACACAAAGCATCCTTTAAACGCAAGGACCAGTCTTTCCTGTTAGGGTTCACAGTCTTCTCCAAGATTCCCTTAATCTGACGGTTAGAGACCTCAGCCTGCCCACTAGTTTGGGGGTGATAAGGTATAGAAACCTTATGTGTCACATCATATCTCTTCAAGAGAGCCTCAATCGTCCGATTACAAAAGTGGGATCCACCATCACTAATGAGAACTCTAGGCATTCCAAACCTGCTAAAGATGTTAGACTTGATAAAATCTGCAACAACCTTAGAGTCATTAGTTCTAGTGGCCTTTGCTTCCACCCATTTGGAAACATAGTCCACTGCAAGTAAGATATAGAGAAACCCAAAAGATGAAGGAAAAGGTCCCATGAAATCTATACCCCAGACATCAAATAGTTCAACAGTTATGATATTAGACAACGGTATTTGATCTCTAGGACCTAGATTTCTTGTTCTTTGGCATTTATCACAAGTTAAACAATGGGCATGTGCATCCCTAAACAATGTTGGCCAATAGAACCCAGATTCTAGCACCTTGAATGCAGTCTTCTTAGACCCAAAGTGACCCCCACATGCTTTAGAATGGCAAAAATAAAGTATGGCATTATGTTCATGTTCAGGCACACATCTCCTAATCAGTTGATCAGAGCAATATTTTCATAGATAAGGTTCATCCCAAACATATTGCTTAACAGTTTTCTTAAGCCTATCCTTATGAGCACGTGACATGGTATCAGGAATCTTTCTAGAAACAATATAATTCACAATATCTGCATACCATGGTTCACTTACCTGAAGTCCAAAGAGCTGCTCATCTGGAAATGTCTCCACTAGAGGGAGAGGGTCTTCTGCATGGACCAAACGACTCAAGTGGTCAGCTACCACGTTTTCACTACCCTTCTTGTCCTTGATTTCCACGTCAAATTCTTGCAAGAGTAGTATCCATCTAATCAGTCTTGGTTTCGCCTCCTTCTTGGTCATCAAGTACTTCAAAGCTGCATGGTCAGTATATATAATAACCTTGGTACCAAGCAAGTAAGAGCGAAACTTTTCAAGGGCAAAGACAACTGCAAGGAGCTCTTTCTCTGTGGTGGAATAGTTCATCTGTGCTTCATTCAGAGTCCTTGAGGCGTAGTAGAAGGCATAAGGTCGTTTGTCCTTCCTTTGCCCCAAAACAGCTCCAACTGCATAGTCAGAGGCATCACACATCAACTCAAAGGGCAAGGACCAATCCGGAGGTAACATGATGGGGGCAGATGTCAACAACTCCTTAAGCTTGTCAAAAGCTTCTTGACATTCCCTATCAAAGTGAAACGTCACATCCTTCTGTAGTAGTTGGCATAAAGGTCTCGAAATCTTGGAGAAATCTTTGATAAACCTCCTATAAAAACCTGCATGGCCAAGGAAAGAACGAATCTCTCTCACAAAAGTGGGAGAGGGTAAGTGACGCACAATATCCACTTTGGCTTTATCAACCTCTATACCCCTAGCAGAGACAATATGTCCTAGAACTATTCCTTGCTTAACCATAAAATGGAATTTTTCCCAATTAAGTACAAGGTTAGTTTCCATGCAACGTTTCAGAATTATCTCCAGATTACTAAGACAATCATCAAAATTCTTTCCAAAAACTGAAAAGTCATCCATGAATACCTCTATGATTTTCTCAATATAATCTGAAAAGATACTTACCATACACCTCTGAAAGGTACCTGGAGCGTTGCAAAGTCCAAAGGGCATACGTCGATAGGCAAACGTCCCAAAGGGGCAAGTGAAGGTTGTCTTCTCTTGATCTTCATTGGCTATGGCAATTTGATTGTAGCCTGAGTAGCCATCCAAGAAGCAATAATAGTCATGTCTAGCTAGGCGCTCAAGCATCTGATCAATGAATGGCAGAGGAAAGTGATCTTTCCTTGTGGTTGCGTTGAGCCTCCTATAGTCAATGCATACTCTGTGGCCTGTAACTGTCCTTTGGGGCACCAGTTCGTTCTCAGCATTCTTCACCACAGTGATCCCAGATTTCTTGGGCACGACCTGAACTGGGGAGACCCACTTGGAGTCTGAAATGGGGTAGATTACCCCACAATCAAGGAGTTTGATAACCTCATTCTTCACAACTTCCATCATTGGAGGGTTGAGACGACGTTGAGCCTCTCTAGTGGGTTTAGACCCCTCCTCTAGAAGTATCCTATGGACCCAAGTTGTAGGGCTGATTCCCTTGATGTTCGCCAATGTCCATCCTATGGCGGTCTTGTGTTGCTTCAGCATTTCCACCAACTTCTCTTCTTGTGGAGTCGTCAGTGCAGAGGACACAATCACTGGTAAGGTCTCCTTGTCCCCTAAGTAGACATACTTCAAATGGTCCGGAAGAGGTTTTAGCTCAAGTTCTGGGGCCTGGACCACTGAAGGTAAAGTCTTGTTAGCAGATAACTGAATGGACAAGGGAGAGATAGACTTACCTATATAGGGGGATGCCTCAAGGAAGGAGACGTTTTCAATGATCTTTCCTTCACAAGTGTCCTTCAATTCCTCCTCTGAGATGGTGATGCCACCTTTTGTGTAACCTATTCCTTGTGCAAGTGTCGTGGCTAGTGTATCCTCATTCATGACATCAAACATTTTCTGTGCAAGATCATCCAAAATGTCAATAGAATAACAATCACTTTCATCAAGAGGATACCTCATGGCTTCAAAAATGTTGAAGCCTATAACATCACCATCAAACTCCATTGTGAGGGAGCCTGCATACACATCAATCTTCGTCCTACCTGTCCTTAAGAAAGGACGTCCCAAAAGAAATGGAGTGGAACTCACAGGGGAGTCCTCCATTTCTAACACATAAAAATCAGCTGGGAAGATAAGATGGTTAACCTGTACAAGCACATCCTCCAACAAACCTCTAGGGTATGCATTGGATCTGTCAGCTAACTGAATGATAACATTGTCAGATTTAAGTTCCCCTAGACCTAGGGTTTCATAAACAGAATAGGGCATAACATTAACAGATGCACCTAGGTCTAGCATGACATTCTTAAATCTAGAGTTACCAATAGTACACGGAATAGTAAAGCTTCCAGGATACACTTTGGAGGAATTTTCCTCTGAATCAAGGCAGAGACATTCTCACTTACCTTTACCACCTCCTTTTGGTTTGCTCTCCTAGTAGTGCAAAGCTCTTTGAGGAACTTGGCATACTTAGGGACTTGCTTGATGGCCTCTAGGAGGGGTAAGTTAACTTGCACCTTCTTGAAAGTTTCCAGGATAGCTTGGTCACTTTCATCCTTCTTAGATTGGGCAAACCTGCGTGGGAAGGGCATGCAAGAAGAAGAAGGGTTAGCAATAACCGAATTTGATAAGTTAGAATTACTACCTTTAACTTCCGGTTTTGCCTTTAATGGTGAGGACGCCTTGGTCTCTTCCTTGGACGTTGCAGGGTCCTTCTCAATACCCAACTTGGTGGGTTCTTGGTCTTCCTCAACTTCTATGCTCACTTGGGCCTTCTTGGGTTGCTTGGGTTGATCCACAAATGGTCTTCCACTCCTTGTAGTCACAACTGATGCATTCTCCACATTACCCTTAGGGTTAGGTATTGTGACACTAGGAAGCTTCCCAGTCTCATGAATCTTGCTCATGAAGTCCACAACTTGGCCCATCTGCTTCTTAAGATCTGCAATATCCTTAGTGTGGGTCTGTTGTCCTTGAATCAAAGCCTGTGTAGAGTTTGTCAAGGCTTGTGTAGAACTAGTCAAGGCTTCCAACGTTTTGTCATAGTGAGACATTGAAGGTCCTGAGTTCTGTTGAGGAGGAGGCATGTAAGGCCTTTGAAAAGATGATCCTTGGAATGAAGGCCCTTGAGGACGTTGGAAGTTCCCACCAAGAGGATTCTGAACGTTTTCATTGTTGGTCCACTTGAAGTTGGGATGGTCCCTCCATCCTGGGTTGTAAGTATTAGAATAAGGGTCATGCCTAGGACGTTGAGGTCCTCCTTGATATCCTCCAATAGCATTCGCAGATTCCCATCCTCCATTTTCATTAAGTTGGGGGCACTGATTTGTAACATGCCCTTGCATAGAGCATACCCCACAAGCTATTGTTGCACTTGGTCCCTTGGAATTTACCACTTGGTTCATGAGGAGAGTAAGCTTATTCAGTTGGTCTTCAATGGCCGTATTCTTGCTCATCTCATGCACCCTACGAGTAGAGTGTCCTACCCCCTCATATTGTTGGGAGTTTAGGGCACGATTAGCTATAAGTTCCTTCCCAACCGCAGGTGACTTGTCCACAAAAGCTCCTCCAGCTGCAGCATCAAGCATTTGCCTCTCCAAGGGTAGGAGTCCTTCGTAGAAACATGTAAGTAGGGTCTCATCCTTCATCTGATGTTGAGGACATTGTGCAAGTAGGGAGTTGAACCTCTCGTAGTAGGCAGCATAGGACTCATCATGGGCTTGCTCTATCCCACTGAGCTTCTTCCTGAGTGTGATGACCTTGGAAGCTGGGAAGTATTTTTCCAAGAAGGCCTTCCTCATTGTTTCCCATGATGTGATACATCCAGCAGGAAGCTCATATAGCCAATCTTTGGCTCTGTCAGCTAAGGAGAAAGGAAATGCCTTCATCTTCAGAATGTTTTCATCTGCTCCTTGTGGTTGCATATTAGCACACACAGACTGAAATTCTCTGATATGCTTGTTGGCGTCCTCCATATTGAGGCCATGGAACATAGGGAGCTTGTGCAACAATCCACTCTTAAGCTCAAACTCTGCTTGTCTTCCTGCAGCAGGGGCAGGGTAAACGATGCCTGAAGGAGGTCCTCCTTCAACCGTTGCTGTGGAGAGTTCCCTAATAGATGCCATTCTCTCTTCTTTGACTTCTTCAGGTGGTGGTGAAGGTGGTGGTGTAGAGTTGGACGACACCACAGGTGAAGGTGAACGTGAAGGAGGAGATGGACTTGGTGTAGGTGATGTAGACTCCTCAGATGAGTAGATCCTCTTCCCTTGCTCGTTAAATGTGTACTCTTTGTATGTCGAAGGGGAGGGGCTTGTGTAGTCAAGAAGTGTAGGATTCTTCAAACGAGCGAGCCTTGCTTCAATTTCCTTGATTGTAGAGGGTCTAAACGGCTCGGTCATTCATAGAAATCCTGAACAACATTAACAGTTAGAGAAATTAGTAGACTACATAGTGAAGTAAATACAACTTAATGCTTTATACATAAACGTTACTGTTCATGAGTCACTATTCACGATTTTATACAAGTATAAAGAGAAGTATAAATTACAAACTAACCACAAACTTTACAACTATACCACAAAAGACGTTTATACAAGTATAAAATGTACAAAACAACACAATTTACAAGTGGAGGTTATGTTCAAGTGTATTATTATCTTTACAAATAAAGTTAATATCTCAGTTGATTACAAGTTGTAAGTCGAGCCCAATAGAAACCACTACTATTGGTGAGATACGATCTAGGGATAGTCGCCTAGACATAAGTCGCTTTCCTTTGTTTCAGAAGGCTAGATGGCCAGATTAAGAGGTAAGTGAGAGGGAGGACTCATTTTGGTGATACTACGGAGGCTACCCCCTCATTGAGGTTTAGGCCCCTATTGGCTACTCCCACATTGTGGTTTACGCACGGTCTATAGTGTCTCTGAGATCCAATTTGAACCCATCACCCAGGGTCTCAACCTAAGACACCATCTATATGCCCCTTACTCAGCTTGGAAAGAACTCATGTGTTAGACAGTTCTCCAAATGCTAATAAAAGCCGCCCTCAACCTCATCAGACCTTAGGAAGGCACTAATGAAGGGTTAAGGCCAATATTAACAAAAGGGCCCTTATCTACTCATACGATTTTACACACTTATAACTATCAAGAACTTAACGATATCTACAATTAATTCTTTTCTTTTCTTTTGTTTACAAGATTAGACACATTTTACAAAAACTTTCAAACAAGATTACAAACAAACGTCACATTTTGTACACACTCTTTTTTTTTTTTTTTTTTTTTTTTACGAACTTAAGTACAAATATTTACATTCTTTCCTTTTCTTTACAATTATTTTCAACACTTAGGTACGGGAACAGGGAGTCTCGATGTGCAATGGGACTGAAACAGCTACCCTTTTCAAGACTATGTTTAATCCAATATACCTTAGTGAATCACAACATTTTCGTTTGTTATAAATACCATTGATTTCAAATTAAATTCCAAGCGGTAAATCAAGTGGACATGCGGTCCAAGTATAGTCGTCTAGACACAAAGTCCCTCCTACATCCTTTGGGCAACCTTACTGAAATGGCCAGGTAGGGGAGGGCAACCACGAGATGTAGAATCCATTTTGGCATGAGCTACTCCCACAATGTGGTTTAGGCCCATTTGTAAGCACTTCTGGATTCAAGAACCTGTCATGAGCGTTGTCCCCTTCCTAGACACCATCCCACATAGGCTATACTTACTTGGATGAAAAAGGTCCTAAGTGTGAAGACAGTTCAATGAATGTTAATAAAGGCCGCCCTCAACCTTAAGAGACCTAAACTAGGTACCAATAAGGGGTTTAGGCCAATATTAATAAACACGACTTCACCTATTCCTCTTTAATTTACAACTCACAAATAAAATTCGTGTTCAATAATATAAATAACAACCTAAGTAATTAATTAACTAATTTTCTAACAGATTATAAACAATTAACAAGTAATTTTTTTTCGATCACAATATAAACAAAACAAATATTCACATATTTAGCAAGTGATTTTTCAATCCCTGGCAACGGCGCCAAAAATTGGTACGCTCGAAAGCAAGCGCACAATTTAACCCTGAAATGTCATTAGTAGTATGAAGTAAATAGGGATCGTTCTAATCCGGGGATTGAGGGTACACCTGTCAATGTAGGACAAACAAACAATTAAAATTAAAACAAGGTATATTATTTACACAATATAGACATATTTACGAAAAAGGGGGAATATTTTTGATTTTGGTTTTCGAAAATTAAACTAAGTTAAGAAAATAATTAAAATGCAAAAACATAAAAATACGAATGGAATGAGAGAACAAAGATCAAAACTGAAATATATGATTAAAATCGATTCAAGTTCTAACATTGTTCATCATAGTCATGCAAGAGGAGTTGATCATGTGAAACGTTAAAAGCAACAATTTCCCATATTTTACTTTTCAATGCTAATTAATCTAAGTGAAAGCACAAAGACTAATCCTATCAAACATGCATTCAAGCCCTAGAAAGCTAGTCAATCACAACATGTTCAATGCAATAAGCACCTAGAAAGGCTATCAACTCAAGTGTGCAACTTAGTATGAAAAAGTCCACCTAATTGCAATCCTCTTTGATTAAATTCGGTTTTTGCACAAAACCTTTACTACTTATTGATTCAAGAACACAAAACCAAAAAGTTGATTCATGTTCTCAAATTCGTAGCACCAATCATATAAAAACCCTAAAAGTTTCGAACCATTTAAGATTAATATACAAAAGATTTCTATCATGCAAATTTAATCAAACACTCACACAAAAGCAACCATAAATCGCAATATATGAATCTGAAAATATCAATTAATCATAAAAATTCCAGAATTCAACAATTGTTCAAACATATATGTCAACTAAGGCAAAACCAACGAAATACAAAGCAAAGGTTACAAAGGAGAATCGGATTACACCGTGGATGAAGATGAGATGAACGAATTGATGTGGTCTCTTGAATTTCGAAAGCAATCTTCAAGGTGGAGGATGGATGATGCTCACGGCTTGTCTTCTTCTTCCTTGGCCTTGCTTGAACTTTGTGGTTGCCCTAGAGGATGGAAGAACTCACGGCTCTCTAAGAAACTTTTCTGATTTTTTTTTCTCAAGTGTAGAACGTAAAGAATGGGAACCCTAGACGTTGAGAAAAGGGGAGAATATATAGGGGACGGCCTCCTTTGTTCTCCATGCCGTCCAAACCCTAAGAATCCTCACGGCAATTGCTTGGTAACTCCACATAATTTCCTCCAATGGTAGCATGCCACTTAAGCCCTATGAGGTGGTCCAACCAATCACAAAATTCCAATATTAATTCCCTAAATAATCTTGCCGAAATATATAGAGATATTTTCTGATTTTATGCTTTTAAATTCGGCCAAAACTCTTTAGAGAATGTAGGAATGTATCTAGACTTCTTTTGAGCTTTTCTTGGTCTCCACACATATTTTCTTTCCTTAAAACTCTCTAGAGGATAATATCTTGCCGAAATCTCTAGGGTTTCTTCTTGGTATTGCACGGCAATCCCTTCTTTTCCTCTTGGCTTGGACGGCTAGAAGTCTCTAGGGTTTATCTCCATGTATATTTTCTTTCCATAAAAATAGCCCTAGAAAATCTCCCTAGAAAATCTCCCTTATATTTCTGATTTTTGACGCCAACTTCCTTGTTTCTCTCTTGGAATTTCACGGCAACAACATCTCTAGGGTTTACTCTTGCGTCACAACCCTAGTTCCATGGACTCTTGTGGGCTTTTATCCAATTAACCGAAAATCCAACAAGTCTTGAGAGTTCTTGGGCCTGGATGTGTCACCTTTATGTCATGTCATCATTTAGAGTCTTCAAGAAGCTTCCCTCATGCCATGTACTTCATTAATTCGATCTCCACTCTTGGTTGGCTCAAGAGTCTTGTTTTGGCAAACTTTCCTTTTCTGGACAGGGTTTCCTGGTTGGACCAGGAAAACTTCTTTTCTTCATTTCTGCTCATTTCTGTGGCTAATTGTTCTTCATCTTTGCTCCCCTTAATGTTCGCAAGTTCCTCTTTCCATTTGTGAGCTCATTTCCACTTTTTAGCTCCGAGGTCCTGAAAATAGAAACTAGTAAGAAAAATAGAAACTTTCCTAAAATGAAAATGGGAAACTTTCTAAAAATGAGAAATAGAAACTACCGAAAATGAAAACTTACTCAAAATGATAAATAGAAACTACAAAAATAGAAACTTTCTACAAATAGGAACTTTCCCAATCAAAGAATGGAAACTTTCCTAAACAGAGTTTTATTAAGGAAATAACGCAGAAAATGTAGGGAAATGCAGTTAAAACGTCGCATTAAAATGCTCCTATCACCTCACATAGATTTGCATTTAGAGAATTACTTCTCACCCAGAATCGCCTTGAGGGAATTTCTCCTCACCGAGATTCGCCTTGAAGGAATTTTGCTTCACCCAAATCTGCCTTCAGAGGTTTCACTTCGAGGTATATTTTTCTAATATGTTAATTTGCCTCTTTATTTGCCATATCCTGACTAGAAACCGTTGTTAAAATTTTACACCCTGATATAATCTCCATATTCCATAATGTATGATTCTCTGTGAATAACTGAATTTTTTTCTATTTTTTTTCTTTTATAATCAGATTTTACAGATATTTCTTCATTTTATCAGGGATATATCCCAAATATCTAATATATCGGGGATATTTGACGATAACAAAGAAATTTTGTAGAAATGGTGGAAGATAAGATATTTTCCCTCTATGATATATATCGGTCCCTCCAAAAATGCAGATATCGGGAGATATTTCAATCTTTGGTAATAAGAAGTATCCTATCCAACTATTAAAAATATACTCTTCCTATTACACTTGTCATTTTCTTGTTGCCCACGAAAATCTTTAGACAGCTGTGAAAGTTCTTTAACACGTGTATATCTGCCATTTGTTTTTTCCTTCTTTTTTTTTTTCTTTCAAAAAACTTGTTGTAGTAGGAAGTAGCTATATCCAACAACAAATATATACTCTCCCTATTACACTGATTAAATCAAAAAATTTAATGTTTTTTTTTCACTAATAGTGTCTCAATTCTTATGAGACTTCCTACATGAGGACCTTAGAAAGTTATCAATATGATTCTTGGACTTAACATTTCGTATTATGATGATACTTCTGTTAGTTTGCTGTCCGGAATTGGTTACAAATTTGCACATGTTGTGCATGTGACAGAATTTTAAAGGTTAAAATTGTCTTTCTATACCAATTTGTCATTAGAATAGAAAATAAAAGGGAAAATGATCATTTACCCAATTTTTGGGTTAATTAACCCCACTTACCCAAACACTCTAAGAGATTGCCCACTTACCCAAACATTCTAAGAAATTATTTCCCTAATACCAATTAATTATTTTTTTATTCCTTTTTATTTATTTTTGGGACAATTTTGCCCTCTCCTTCTTTGTCACTTAGCGAGAGAAGTCATCGGAGACCTTGCCGGACTCCAGTGACCAGTGGCCGGCCACGGACTCCGGCGACTGGTCACCGGAATCCCTAATCCGGCTACCGGACTGGTAACCGGATTCCGGCATCTGAATTTATTGCCCCTACTAATACCCAGTAACCATATTATTGCCCCCCCCCCCCCCCCCAATAATCATATTATTGCCTCCCAATACTCTTTTTATTGTCTCTCAATAATCATATTATTGCCTCCCAATAATTATATTATTACCCCCAATAAGCATATTATTGGAATAAAAAGATAAGCATATTCCTAGCCAGAGTAGGAAAATGTTCTAAAGTTGAGTTTTTAGTGCATTTCCATGCTTCTCCATTGTTTCCTAGCATGATAAGGAAAACATAATAAATATATATAAATAAACACAAAGGTTAAGCAAAAGTGCAAGATTAGGGGAATAATTACTTGGTAATTATGGACCTAACAGCTGGCAAATAGGTCTCTTTTTGTTGGTGATGATGCATGAGCGTGCCAACACCGTGGGTGTGATCATTGGGGTGTTCATGACTTGACTTTTTCTTCAAACTTTATGGACGAGGAGAGCACCAACTTCGTCACAAGGTTCTTTTCTATGCCTTAACGGAATAAGGACTTTGGATGTGATCTTCTGTATCACCAAATCGATACAATTTTGTAGACTGAGCAGAGCAATTATCGGGAAGTAAGAGAAAGCACAGGTTTTGCTAAAGCGTTACTTTAGCTTTGCTGATTTGCTAGGGCGTAACCCTAGCTTCGGTAGTTTCAACTAGTTGAAGGTTTGCTCTGGAGAGACTTTGGGTAATCTGTATGATTAGTTGATTAAGAGGTTGTGTGTAGTATTTCGTCTTTAGCCTCTATATATATATATATATATATAGGAGTGAAATACTATATTTTAGGCCACAGTTTATTGGCCTTGAATATAATCAAAACATTTATTAGTCTTGATATTATATCGTAGGCAATGAGAGATTGCCTATGTGACGTAGCAATATTCTAGCTAGGCAACGTTAATTGCCTCTTGGGAAACAACTTCTAGGCAACGTTAATTGCCTCTTGGGAAACAACTTCTATATATATATATATATATATATATATATATATATCGGGTGGTGCTATTTGCACACTCATTTTTTCTATTTACATACCCACTATATTTATTTATTACTTTAATTTCCTTTTTTTTTTTACCTATTATCCTAACTACCCTCCCTTGTAATTTCGTTTTTTGTTTTTTTCTTTTTGTTTTTTTCTTTTTTCTTTTTTCTATTTGGCAAGTCAATCATCCCCAAAGAATCAGAATTTCAACATTCTAGCGAAAACCCTAGTTTCGAGCCTAAGCGGTGGGGTCGACGACCATCGTGCAGAGTCGGCGGCTATCTGCGTGCAACGTCGGTGATAAGCTCGACGGGCTTCACAGGACGGGTCTGGTGGTTTACTTGATCGATCTCTTGATCGGTGGTTGGCTGGTTTTGGTCGAAACTAGTGTGCTTAAAGGCGACAGTGGCTGGTTGGCTTAACGTTTAAGGGTTGGGTCAAAGGATCAGAGTGGGTTCGTTCGATCTTCCCAGCGAGGCTTGGTCGAATTTCCAGGAGTCTGAGGCACCTGATCGACTTTGGTTTATTGGGATCGGGTTTCCTGATTTCCGGTGGGGTTGTTGCCAGTTCGAAAGGAAGGCAGCGGACCCAGTTGCAGGTGATGCGGTGCTGGAGGGGCCAGCCGCCGGAGAGCTTGGTGGTGACTACGATGGATTGGCAGCAACTGTTTAGGACTTCGGCTATTCTTGCTCAAGTTTGGATGGCGACTGGGGTGGCTTGGCTACTGGGGGCTAGGGCTGCTGTCTTGGCTGCTCGGGTTTGGGCTTGGGGCTTTGGGCCTGGGCTCCAACTTGGGTTGCTGGGCTGTAACTAGGCCCACATTTTGGGCTTAGGGTTTTTTTAAATGCCAGTCCTAATACAGATCATGGTTCTTCGGAATTGGTAATTATCTTGAATTTGGACTGGAGGAAGCGGCTTATGGATGAGGAACTGACTCCTATTTGTTTGCTTGGAAGTGGCTCTCTATTGGTACCACAATTGCGCGCCTGGCTAATGGGGATGCTAGTCAATGATTTTGCCTTCGAAGATATGGAGTTGTTCTTTGTTTATGGGTCCGCTTCCAAAGCGGGCTCAAAATCGACTTGTAATGAGTTTACATTGCTTAGATAGGAGTGTGGTAATTACCCCGCCATTTTTCTGTCTTTAAGTGTATGTTAGACTCTGGCTTTTTAGCTGGTCATCTAATGCAAGGAACCTTTGTTTCAAAAAAAAAAAAAAAAAGTCAATCATCCCCAAATCCTAAACCCTTATTTTTTCAAGACACAGAGAACTTCAAAATTCTTTGCGATTTTCTCTTTTATTTTCCATCAAAAACGGCTCTAGCATAGTTATTCTATCTCTCTAATGTGATGCTTTGAAGTTTATTTGTTGCAGATTTGTAGTGCCATTACGTAGCAACAATCTTTTGCTGAAGTTCTATTGTATTTTCTTTGGATGAAAGTTCTGTTCTAAGCGCTCATGTGTTTTCTCATGTAGTTTTCTTCGGCTATTGTAAATTTAACTTTTGGAGATGATTTTCCCTTGTTCTTTTGAGATTAGAAACAGAGGTTCCAGAGTCTTCTCTCTTGAGATTCCTCAGGATATTGCAAACCAGTTTAACTATAGTGTTGTAGTATAAAGTACTGGTGGTATCATGAAATTTTGCTGAGGTAATCATTCTACATGATTTAGAAGATGTTGACTAACATTATTGACAATTGTATGTTCAATCATATTTTGATTATTCTGGCCTTGCATAATACATTCTTATGATTGTTTTCTGTTTTTGGTACACTAGACATAGATTAAAGAGTTGAGAAAATTAGTCATATCATCACTCTACATAATGATTTATGTCACTGGGAATGGTATCTTGAAACATGTTACTTAATTAGATGTGAGAGGTTTTGGATCTCCTTTAGTACGTTTAGGTGAATAGCTTATACCTTTCTTCAGTTTGAACAGTAGTCATGACATATCTAAATCTCCAAACTCTGTTACATTGTGATTTTTCATCTGACCTCTAAATTTTGCCACACTAATTACAGAACTTTTGACAGATTGCACTTCACCCTGCCCATTGGTTTTTTTTTCCTCTAGTCAGCAATGACATATTTACAAGAAAAATTAATTTATTGTATAATGATGTTTAATTCATGATTGACTTGTCAAATAGAAAAAGAAAAAGAAACATAATTACAAAGGAGGATAGTTAGGGTAATTTGTAAAAAAAAATTATATTAATGTAATGAAAAAATAGAGAGGGTGTGTGAATAGAGAAAATGAATGTGTGAATAGCACCACTATATATATATATATACATATATATATATATATATATATATTTCTCAGTTAAAGATATCCTTACCTAAGCTTATGGAACAGATTTCCAGTTTTTGACCACTTTTCGATCACTATTTACATCTTCACCGTTCAGTTTTTAGGTCATAATGTATAGATCACTTTTACAAAATTTCAGCTAAATTGATGATCGTTAAGGCATCCAAAACTGTAATTTACACGAACGAACCGAATCTATCGAACAGGAACCGTTCGTGTATATTGTTGTAAATTGCAGTTTTGAATGCCTTAACGATCATCAATATGCTGAAATTTTGCAGAGATGATCTATACATTAGGACCTAAAAACTGAACGGTTAAGATGTTAATATGTGCTCTAAAAGTGGTCAAAAACTGAAAATCCGTACCTAAGCTTAGATAAGGATGTCCTTAGCTAAGAAGGATCACACACACACACACACACACACACACACCCCCATATATCGGGATAGGGCATTTGACCAACTTTTAGATCATATTTTCGCATATCAACCGTTCAGTTTTAGGCCCTAATGTGTAGATCATTTCTACAAATTTCATCTAGATTGATTATAATTAAGGCATTCAAAATGGCGATTTAAGTATGAATGGTACATGTTTGATAGATTTGGTTCGTCGATTGATTTAATCTAGTCTGATACCTTAACGATCACTGATTTGGCTGAAAATTTGCAGAAATGATCTACATATTATGACCTAAAAGCTGAATGGTTGAGATAAGGAAATGTGATCGAAAAGTTGGTCTAATGCTCTATCCCTATAAAAGACCAAAAAAAGGGAACCCTTAGTGGAAGGGGCCTATATATATATATATATATATATATATATATATATAATATTTATCCAGAGTGAGGCCTAGCTTTAAAATTAAAGTGCGAGCTAAGATTTTAGGGTCAATTTTCGGTCTCATATCCACATCTCGACCGTTCAGTTTTTAGGTACTAATGTATAGATCATCTATGCAAAATTTCAGCCAAATTGATGATCTTTAAGGTATCTAACTCTCTTAAACCGATGGACGAACTGAATCTGTCCAACCTAAACCGTACTAGCTTTAATATAGCTATACATTAGTACCTAAAAACTGAACGGTCAAGATGTGGATATGTGACCGAAAAGTGACCCTAAACTCTAAAAGCACACTTTAATTTCAGGAGCGAGGCCTCGCTCTAGATAGGATCTATATATATATATATAATATAATATATCTTATCTTCAGTAGCTTTCCTTAATTGATCCACCGTGAGCCATCATTTATACCCTTGTTAATCACAATTAAAGGTGATTGTTTCTTACCCAAACTGTTCCACGTCCATCAACTTTAATTGCAATATGTGAATGCAGCCTTGATTATATATGAGTGTTTCTATTGAGACCTCCAAATCTGCTCATTTGACCTCATTCATAATCGAATTATTAAATTACATATATAACCTACTATAAAATGACTATTAAGGACAATAATTATATCAAAAAAATATTATTTTTATTTCTCTAGACTTTCCAATTCAATAATAATAAGATTGCATACTTTATTATTTTCCTTATCTATTTTCATTTTCCAATTTCACTACATACTCATTAAAGCATTCATATATATTTAATAAGAACTAAAACTATGATTAAGATCATGTGACATAAAAATATATGATATACATGTTGAACACATATTGTGAGGGAGAGCAAAATAAATCTTAGTATCTAAGTCTATCTATTATATTTGTAAAAAAAAAAAAAAAGAGAGCTAGCATTTATAGAAAAACTAAAAATTAAAAATTAAATAATTAATCATGAGGTGCAGAGAATAGAGAAAAAAAAAACATTAAGAAAAAAATTATTACTCTTTTTTTTTGGCACAACTAAAAGAAAAAAAAAGTTCAAAAAAAAATCACACAATAGTTCATGTTATTTTCTTGTTGATTAGAAATTATTTTTGATTTTTTTTTATTGGATAAGAGATTTATGTGGTCTGATTAAGGAATATACATGTAATTAAGATTATAGAGTAATTACTCATTGAAATGACTAAGTTTTTTTATTTATTTTAAAGATAATAGTTTGTTTGCAAATTATATGAGTGAGGTTATTTAAGGAACTTTAGTGAGGTGTAGCGAGTAAATTTAGTATTTGAAAATTTGACAGGAGGTGCAAAAAGCATAGAGGTCAAGTGAGCAAATTTGGAGGTTCCAATAGAAAAACTCATTATATATATGTGTGTGTGTCTATATATATATGAGAAATATACACATCCCTATTATTTTATATTTTAAATTAGATTTTGTAAGTAGGTTAAATGACCAAAACAGACATCTATGCATTAGAAGAAGAAAAAATAATCATATTTTCCTTATATTATTCTATTTATGTATAAATAGTTAGGTAAACTCAACAAATTTCTATACATAGCCTCCCAATTTCATACAAGAAGTTAGATACTATCTAGTTTAATTTTTCCTTAAATAAAAATGAGGTTAGAAACCATAATATTTAGAATTTCAAAATCAATGGCATTAAATATTTTTAAAACATATCACTTTACTCCATTTTTTAGTTAATTTCCTGTTTTGTTCTAAGAGTTATGATTAATCAATTTATTTTCTAATATAAAACATCACAGGTGAACAAACTTTTTAATTGTTAACTTATTTGGCCCCTCTAATGACAACTTTTTAGTTCCGCCACTATGGAGAAACTACTGGTATAGTTTTGGTTTAATGTTCAACTCATAATTTTATACTTGATTAACATGGTGTTTGGTGGATGAGAACTCAAATAACACAAAACCTATTTATATGCATCTATTTAAAGGGAACAATAATAAATCTTTATGAATTTCTCAATAATTAACACAAGTAATCAATATGGTCATTTACAAAACGTTAATATACTAGAATCTACTAATCATATTAAATAGTAACCTTAATATAGTAAAAAAGTTGGATATTTCATGATTTTTGAGATTAAGGGTATTTTAGGTACTTTGGGTTATGTATTTAGTAAAATATTTGAATGAGAAATTAAATTGGTGATGTATTAAGTTTGGAGTGTGTATTAAGTAATTAGGGGTGTGTATTTAAAACTTATATATATATATATATATATATATATATATGAAAATACCAGATAGAACAATATGTTTATGTAAATATAAAATGACAGAAACTGCTTTGTAAATATGTGATATATCACACTAAAAAAAAACACAGCATTTGCTAACGCAGTGTAAACCTCTCAATTAAGGAAATTTCACTGTGTGACTTTTAACGTAGCCAACACGAGAAATAAATCCATTATGAATCAATAAGTTTACAGTATACAAGTAGTGATGTTTAACACAATCACATTCACTAGCAACACAGCTAACTTGATTTATAACTTATCTAACTTTTCTCAACCAAGTATCACAGTATCTAGATGAACTGATCTTCCAATCTTCCTTCGTATCAACGACCCACTGATCTTAAGACTGATGTATGCAAATGAACACAGTAGGCAAGGAAAATGAATAACAATCAGAGAGAGTTTTTGCAGAAAACGATTTGTGAAAACTATGCACCACAAAGAGAACACTACTTAGATCACCCAAAACAATCTAACTAAGAAAAACAGTTTCAAAGACCTTTATAGGGGAACAAGACTCCCCCTTAATCAAATCCCTTTACATACGGAATGAGATAAGGAAAGTTAGTTTAGCAAACTCTTTGCAACACAATCAATCATGATCTTTTATCTGATATGAAGTTTAAAACATTTTAATGAAAATCAGATTTCGAAATCATTTTAATCAATCATATGCAGATTAATATGTAATGCAAATTACTTTTGTCCTAAGATCAGTGAGTGTTGATATCTGCTTTCTGATTCGATCTTCAAGGACTGCCGGAATAGGAGCAGAGAGATACTCTCCTAAACCTTTTGAACCTCAGCTCTCCTAGTATCCTTGGGAAAACGTGTATATATTGTGAGCCCCGGAAAAGTGTGTCGAGCTTAGTGGAGATCGCTCGAGAAATTGTTTAACGATCTCGATAATTATCCACGCGCTCGAGAGAATTTTCAGAAATTTTCATAATGTGAAATCCTCAATTTAAGAGTTGGGTAATAAAGTACACGTCATGACGAGTTCGTGAAAATTTTCGTGGAATTTTCCGGATACCTGAGCTATTTATAACTATTTTCCGAAGTGGTGGAATTTTAGAAAATAAATTAAAGAAATAGAATTTTTGCGGTGGTTAGCCGTTGATCTAACCACCGCTTCATCCTAGCCCCTCATCAGATCAAGGATGGGGATTAGTTACAGAAAACACGAGAGAGAGAGAGAGAGAGAGAGAGAGAGAGAGAGAGAGAGAGAGAGAGAGAGAGAGAGAGCTGGGAGCTCTGACCCGGACGCCACCGACTCGAGAAGGAGACCCGACCGTCGCGCCACCATCTGGCCACCAATCCCTGACGGACGACCACCATCTTCTTCGTCTCGCCATCGCCAACAGCCTCCTATCCTTGGATTGTCCATGCACTGAACGGAGAAGGAAACCCGACGACGAGAAGCCCAAACCTTCACCTGCAACCTCTGCAATTTCTGGCGACCGATTAAGCTGTATTTGGTATGGAAACTCATCTTCATACCAATCTCTACGTGTTAGGCTAATTGGTTTTCAAAATTGATGGAGTTTTGTCGACTTGGTTTCTGGGTTAGCTCGAGTTCGACATTGCTGCTTACGCCGGTGACATTACCGACGGTTCTCAGTTCGTTTCTACTTGGTTTCTGGTTCAAATGCTCCTATAGACAAGGCTTAACTTCGATTAAAAGCTAAAGTCTGAAAGTGTCTTGGTGATCGGGTTTTCGGTTTCGATATCAAAACAGGGTTAGTTGAATTGCTTTCGACTTTGGTGAATTGTGATCCTTGTTACAATACTGATGGGTTATTGTTTTGGTGGAGTGTAAACTCAGAACTTGGAATCCATCATCGAGTTCTTAGAAGACTGCCGTAAGGGAGTTGAGGTTCACCTTGCAGGTTGCAGTGCCGAAGGTAAACCCGAGCTCTAGATGGAAATGTTCATGTTTTTTTGGTTTGAGAGATTGATTAAATTGTTGAAATAGATGTCTGGTGATGTATGAGTTAATTGTATTGAGTTGTTAAGATGGAAAAGTGGCTATGGTTAATTAAGAAGTGAAAGTACAGAAGATGTGAATTAGTCGTGAATGTGGTTGTGGAATATTTGGAAAATGGTCAAGTTTGGGTGCCCATAGTGGGTTTGGACTTTTGGGTACACCTTGCATAAAAGTTGAAAAAACAGTGGGTGTCCTTAGTAATTCTGTCGAATTACTATGTGACACAATCGTTAAGTAAACAAAAAAAAAAGAAAAAGAAGAGAGTGAGTGGTATTGGTTTTTGTCCCATCTCGGTGGCTATCTTCCCTTCACGATTTGAGTCTCTCTGATGGAGAAGAGAATGAGTGGTATTGGTTCATTTCTCTCATCCCTTTTAATCTTGGTTTTGATTGGATTTGCTTTTTGGGATTGTTCTGGCAACGGCCATTCGGTACTCATCACTTCGATTTAGCACTTCTCGCATCCTCTTGGCTTCTGGCGGCGGCTGCTGTGCTAGTGTAGGAGTTGATGTTTATTTTAATTTTTAGGGTTACACTCTTTTGCCCTATCCATGTGAATTATGGTTGAGTTGTAATTTTCCTTATTGGGTTTATTTGTACTTGGGCCTTGTTTTGGGCACCTTCTATTGAGTTTACTCTCATTGGTAATTATTAATGAAATTTCATTAATATCAAAAAAAAAAGTAAAGAAAATAAATCAATATATATTGGGTGGCCTTAGTAAATCGGGTGCACTTAATATATATTTGGTCGATATTGTAATTTCAAGTAAATGTTCGATAATTTGAGTTAATTATCGAACCTGTCTCGATTGATCAAACAATGGTCAAAATGGTCAATCCTGGTCAAACCAGGAAAGGTTAGTCAAAGTTGGTCAAGTCCTGGTCAAACAAGGAAAAGTTGGTTGGACGATTTACTAATCGTCGAGATTTCATCTAGTTGTTCAATGAATTATTAACGGTCGAAATGTCAGAATTTAGGACTCCAGTTACCTGAGGAACGGAAGGTTCGCGACTCTAGGAGTACGTGAGAGGAAGCATCGGAATCTAGGTAGGGATTCAGGACTCTCCTCGGTTAGTGATTTTCTTCTTATATATTGTTATTAGAATGATGCATGTTAAGTGGTATGGTTTGGTTACGTTAAAATGCAATGCATACTAACCAAATCATGAGAGATGTGATGGCTTGAAAGCGAAAGGGGCTCTGACTTCCTTGGGTTCGATTGCCTAAACCTCCGGAGGGTTAGCTACACCGGTCGGACAGTGAGCGATCGTAAAGACGACCTGATTCCGTGTGTGTAGCTAGGTAGCGGACGCTCTCGCTACACTTACCTGGTGATGAAGTAAATTGAGGTAAGGTCATGTAGTGGGTCTATGGGACCGGCCTGTCACGCCCCTGATTTTACACACATGAAAATCGATATATATAATCCCATAATTATACATGCGTGAATGTTCAGTCATCAATACAAATACCTGGAACATCTTTCCTTTATAACAAGTACATACTGATGCCATGAAACCATTCGAGTTAATATACACTCGCTCCATAGAGTTATATATTAAACAAATTTACGAATTAAATTGCCATCACAAAGTAAAGCAGAAATGCTCCTCAGAGCTTATTACATAGCGGAAGTCATAACAATGGCAAAGCCAACAAAATTTGCTTCCTACCCGTTCAGCTGCATGTAGCTACCTCAGCTTCAGCCACGATTTTCCTGACCTGCAGGATTAACCCCTACACCAAAAGAATGGTGCACCGGGTTTCCACACAACAAAACCCGGTAAGCTTATGAAAGCTCGTATGAGTAACTCATGAATATCAATCAACAACTCACACACATCAGCTAAAGGAAACCATGCAGCCATGATTCCTTCTAACACTCCATAACCCTTCCATCTAAAGGACGACATAAATCACCTCTGTGACAATGTTCTATTTGCTAACTTAACCATCAAGCAGCAAATCAAGTCTCATCTAGACAATAAAAGAAGAATACTCAAGGAATACTCCTTTAACTACATACTTATGAGTCTCCAGCAACCTCGACCGTCACTCCCATAATCTATAATGGCAGACAGACTATCGCTCTATTGAAATCGTAACCACTCGTCCGACTACAGACGTGATTACCTATTTCCTGCCTTGGTCACCATCTGCGACCTGTCACCATCTGTGACATGTGGTTTCAGACCCCGTCTGGTCTCAAAATCAACATTTAGGTCACCATCTGTGCTCTATCACCATCTGTGCTCTGTCACCATCTGTGACACATGATCTTCAGACCCCGTCTGGTCATGAAATCAAACGTCAAGGTCACCGTCTGCAACCTGTCACCATCTGTGCTCTGTCACCATCTGTGATATGTAATCTTCTTAGACCCTATCTGGTCTTAAAGCTAAACGTTAAATAAGTCGCAACCGACCTAAAAACGTTATAACATCTAGCTTCGACTTTCCTAACCCCTGCTCACCATCTGTGACTCTTGATACAAGGACCAATACATTTAAAATGAGTCACGCTTGACTCAAAAATGTAACATCAAGCTCAATACTTTTCACACAATAGAAAACATCTTTTTCCACAATATTGTTTCCTGAAAAGTCACATTCAACAATAATATGAACATCATCATGCATATTATTATTCATCACAATGATATATATATATATATATATATATATATATTTCACATAAATATATATATACGTAGACATTCGCTCAGGAATGCCTACTAATACCAACTATAGTTTGCAGTTAAATGTTAACGCCAAAACAATAATGGTAATTCTGTTCATAAAGAACCTTGTGAGATTACTCACCTCGAACTCCTGCTGCGTCTTCAATAAAACACAAAACCGCCAATTCACAAATAATCGTCTACTGTACTTCGTCAAGTACCTATTCACATACGTTTCCAATTTAGTGACGATTCACATTTGATTTAAGTTCCAAACCCCCTGTTTTGAACTAAAACCCCCAAATTGGCGCCAACCGAGGCAAAACCACATCCGAGACCTCCCAAAGTCTCCGGAATACATCCACGATTGATGTGACCAAACCACAAGTCGATCGGACGCTCGAATCCTCACGGATCGAATAAATCGATCGGTATGAAACTGTAAAAATCATAACAAATCCATTCGAACTCCAAAATTTGCATATTATATATCGAAATGATCGTATCGACGAGTAGAAGACATATAATACCAGAAACAGTCCCATACATGGCCGGAACACTGCCGGAACGCCGCCACAGGCAGTGGCGCACCGCCGCCAGCCAAAACTCAATATTTCACAAAACTCCCAACATCAAAAAGCTTCATCTAAGCATGCTTGTGAATTCTCATAACTGGATCGAAGTCAGAAAACAAGCTTAAGGGATCGAAAACTACCTCACAAGCTGTGAACAGTAATCACAACTGAGTTGAACCGATTTCCACGTAAATCGATCGAAACAAACACCATAGATCGACTCAGACGACCACCACAAAGCCAAAGAAGGAAACTTGAAGCCTTGACGTCGCCGGAACTGTGTTTTCCGGTCGGGTCCGAAAACACCAAGCTGCACCGCCTTGCTGTGCCGTGCACGGTGGTTATCGCCACAAGAGGATGCCACAGAGACGACCTGAAGGAGGAGACGAGTCGTTCTGTGCAGGTTTCACGGCTAGAGGTCGCCGGAGATCGCTGGAAAAGCTTGGTCGGATCGGCCGGGTCCGGGTTGGGTCAGTCTGAAAATTTCATTTCTGAAGGAGTCGACCGAGAGAGAAGAGAGAGAGAAGAAATAGTTTCCGGAAAAGGAAAGGGAAAAATGAAAATAATTTCAGATTTTCCCTATTTATACTAAAATGGAAACTTCTTCCAATAGCCATAACTTCTTCATACGAACTCCGATTGACGCGTTCCGCATGTCCACGAACTCGTATCGACGCGCTCTACAATTTTCGTGAAGGAAGTTTTCCTAGAATCCCAACATATAAAAAGTCAAACTTCACACGACCCCCTAAACTGTGAAATTCAAATATTTATACGTACGAAAACCATTCCACTTCACATACAACCTACGAATAAAGCATACCAACAATTATTCGTACAACTGGTCCATTATTAATTACCAAAATTACATAACGAAAATCCAGGTCACCACATGGCCATCAGGTAAGATTCAACGCGCGTATTCAATTGAGTAACATGCATCGATTCTCGAAAACATTTTATTTGTCGTTCTTTTAAATACTTGGTTTAAGCATGTTTTCATATTGGATCTGCAAACATTTGTCTGTTGATTTTCAAACCTAGTTGAGGTAGAGTTTCTGTTGAGCAGCGAGGACGAAAGCTCATCCCTACAACAGTATGGATGCAGATACTGTGCACTTGTGATGGGAAAATAGCGGACGGAGCTGGGTGTGCAGAACAAGTTCGGTAAACCCTTGTTCGGAATTTATTCTAAACTCTATTTCTCGAACTTCGCGTTTCGGAACTTATTGATATCTAGTCTCGTGCCAAATTTAGTTGTATTCCCTTCATTGAAATTCATACCTCGTGTGAGCCTTTGTCCAAGTTCTGGACGATTGAAACAATTTCTAGTGATTTAAAGAGTTGCACCTCAAAAGTATTTGTGGCTTTCGTTGTGTTTTAACAAAAGGTTTTCAAACGAATTGCCTAGCGATCCTCTAGGATGTAAACCGAGTTTCCGGTTTATGTTTTAGAGCCTCGCGGCACTGTGACTTGCTCAAACTGGTGAGGTGCAGTTTGGGGCGTTATATATATATAATGTATTTTTCTCTTCAATGTGGACCAATTACTTCCAATAATTGCAGCTTGCACGTTAAGGCCTTCCCCTCTTGTACAATCTTTGTGGGCAAACCACTATCCTTTAATTATCAATTATTTGATAATTAATAGTAAATCGATGAATATCTAGATTTGCCTCGAGATTGCTTGATCTCCAAGTAGGCTGTTGGTATATATATACCTCCCAGGCACTAGTACCGGAAGCACAAGGCTCATCTAGCTATAGCTATCAAAGGATAACAAAGGAACTCCCAGCCAGGGATCCCAATACTCCTCGAGGGCGGTATCGAGAGCCAAATCGTCTCATACCAAATGAAATGAAACCATGCTCCCCCAAATCCATTACATAAGGATCATCTCCAACCCCTAAAAGAGGTAACTGTTTACTATCACTTTCCATTATCTTTATCTTATAACAATACTGACTTAGGCATCGGAGAGTCGAAGGTCGGCACACCCGGTCTTCCCTCTAACCTTTGGTTGTTTTACAGATAAACGAGACCGATAACGATAGTGGCAGAACAAGGAACCTCATGATTTGGCTGGATTAGACATCCCTCTATACAGCTAAAACATTTGGGGCTAGAAGGAGTCCTTTCAGATCCTTGCTGGCAGGATAGTGCACTCAACCAATGGCTACCAGCACACCCGATACCCACGACGACAATCAGTCTCGCGAGGTTTAGCACACGCTCGAATTCCTCAACCCAAACAATGAAATACCCTCGATCATGATGACCGATGCCACCACAGCTCTCAAGATCGCAATGCGCGACCTCATGAAATCACGTGCGCAAGCAGAGACCGAGACCGAGCGCACGATGGCTACGGCGGCTTGTAGGGATATGGAAAACATGGCCAATCAAAACCGCATTCTTCGTGATGCACTCCAACGAAGGTTGCGAATAACAAAGCACTCGATAAGGTCCTCCAACAGGAGACCCTGATACCTACCATCAGCTGCTATCAATACACTTAGGGTCGTCCTAACCACAGATCCGAGTACTGGCGTAGCTGACACCTTCATCCCACCCATATACGAAAATTCTGGAAGTCTCGCGGGCCCTCCACCAGGGAGCACATGCACAGGGCCACATATAGTGTACCTAAACTCACCCCTTTTCCCCAACCGGCTAAGTACAGCATCACCACTTCAACCCGTACTCAACATCGCAGGCACATCGGGCACCAACACAACTATGGCCACTACCACTGTGCCCCCACCTGATCCAAACACACGACTGCTAATCCAAATGAGCGAGACTATCATTGCCCTACAGGCACAAATCGAGAACGCAGAAAGCAGATCTGGCTGGCAGCCGATAACAGCAGGATTCCAAGGAAAAATAGGACCATCCACACCTCGAATACTGGCTAAAAAACACCCACAGGAAGCAAAGCCTTTCAAAATCGAGAAATACGGGACCCATACCACCACCTAGAGGTATTCCAGTCCTTGCTACATGGGACGCGATACACTGACGCAATGGCCTGGCACACATTTGAGGAAACTTTAACGAACGAGGCCTTACATTGGTTCCTCAACTTGCCCACCAACTCCATTGATAGCTTCCAGGAACTCGGGGACAAGTTCCTCCAGTGGTTCATCTTATTCGACAGTAATTATCGCACAACCCCCGACCTATTCCGACTCAAACAGAGGCCCAATGAGAGCTTGAGAGACTTTGTTCGAAGGTGGCAGAAGCAGGCTACACAGTATAGCTCTCTCAACCCTGCCCTAGCGGCATCGGCATTCAAGCAAGCCCTCCAACCAGGATACTTCTTGCTTCAGATTAACACCAACCCTCCCGCAACATATGGTGACTTACTTGATGCCGCTACCGCCTTTGTTCAGGCCGAGTACTATATTTTCGGTCGCGACACGGGTGCTAGTACAAATCCTATTAATGTACCCCATCTCAATAACCCTAACGGAAGCACCGACAGTATGAACACGGATGCCAACATGGACAAACCCGCTCAACACAATGAAAGAGCACCAATGGGGAGGCCTTCTTACAGTGATAAGAGAGATAAGCAATATGGCACAAGCCTCGAGAAAGCCAAGCACACTTCGTCAAGCAGCCGATATCGCAACGCACCATATAACAGTAATCGATACAAAGAAGCCCCAAATTATGATACACCCAGATATGAGATATATACCACACTCACCACCTCCTACGAGGACATATGGAACAGCCACAAAGATATCATCCCACGCCCACCAAAACGCAGACCCGAACAAGAGAAGCCTCGAGACAACGGTAAGTATTGCACCTACCATGAGGAAACCAGCCATCCCACCAACATCTATTGGGCGTTAAAGAATGCTAAGCTCCTATAGTATCGCACTCTCGCAAAGGGAGCCAATGATATAGAGGTCTATGAACATATATTAACCATACATAGTGGCACCCCCAACGTTGAGACTCTTCACCTACCAAAGCGCCAATGCCCTTGGGGGCAAGAAATACTGGGACTCAGTCATGGATGCCATACTCCACAAGTGGATTGTGACTCCATTGCTTTCAATCGCCAGGAAGACAGCATAAGAAAGCACTACAACGACCCCTTCTTGATCACTATGGTTATCGACCACTATTGATGCCACAAGGTCCTGGTCGACAGTGGAGCTGCGGTTGGCGTCATGTTCGACAGTTGCTAAGAAGGTCAGAATCGCGACAAAAAGAAACTCACCCAGGATCATGAGCCTTTGATCATCTTTGCAGGGGAAATCACACAACCCTTGAGGTCGGACAACTTGAGCAAAACACTCGGCGGAGGTAGCACAATCGCCTCAATGACAGCGCACTTCATCGTTCTCGACTGCCCCTTAACCTACAATGTCATTCTCGGGTATAACGCCATCTAGGGATTCCAATGCTTTGTGGAAGGACACATGTTGATGATGAAGATACCCACTCCCAGGGGTACCCTCACAATCAGAGGTGACCAAGAGATAGCGAGACAGTGCAACTCCCTGACCGTTGCGAGAGGGCGCGGCAGACATGAGGTACTCCTGGTCACGGACCTTTCTGCCCCATCTGACAAGCCCGACTACCCAAGGGAGGACCCCGAGACCCAAGAAGACAGCGATACACATAGCAAGAAGAAGGAAGATAAAAGGAAGCTGAAGCACCCAAGGCCAGACGCCTTGGAAGACCTGATATCGGTCTCCTTATCCGACACACTGCCAGAGAGAAAGGTCAAAATAGGTTCCAAAACGGACCCAAGCTTCGAAGTAGAGTTAATCGCATTCCTCAAGTCTAGATAGGAAGTATTTGTGTGGTTGTACGCTGACATGTCAGGCATCTCGCCAGATTTACTCACCCACAAACTCACCATCTCGCCAGACGCTTCACCTATCAGATAGAAAAGAAGGGCTTTCACAGAAGAAAAATACAAAGCCATCCAAGTAAAGGTCAAGAAGCTCCAAGATAATTACAGCTTACACGTCAAGGCCTTCCCCTCTTGCATAAACTTTGTGGGCAAACCACTATCCTTCACTACAACAATGATAGTCATTTCCAAGGGTGGCGTTTGGTCGGAAAAGGCACTTTCCCCGTCGGAAAAAGCTATTTCCGACAGCTAGGTGCCCTCGGTGGTCCTCGGAAAAAATATCATTGGAAATAGTCTTTTTCCGACCAACCCTCGGAAAAAGATATATTTCCGACAGCCAGATGTGGTCGTAAATAATTTTTCGGTGGTCGGAAAGTGTTAACTCCTCAACGACGACAAAGAGTATTTCCGACAAAAGATGTTTGTTGGAAATAATTCGTTGCTTGTAGGAAAAAATTGGTCGCTAGCCAATTCATTTTTTTCCAAGGACTTATTTCTGACGAATAGTAGTGGTCGAAAAAAACTATTTCCGATAAGAATATTTAATTCCGATGACTATTTGGCATCGAAAATGAATAAGTTTCGAGGGTCATATTTTCCTCGGAAATTGATATTTCCTGTCGGAAAAATATAATAGAACATTTCCGAGAATGATATTGTGGTCGGAAATGTTTTTCCAAGAGATTTATTCGTTGAAATTTGTTAGCAATTTTTTTTTCCTCCCACTCAATTTAATTGTCAACTAACCTAATTGGAAGAGGTAGATGAATAAAGATAATTTTTCTATTAAACATACAAGGAGACAATTAAATCTTCATAAAAAAAATTGCATTAGAAGAAACATAGTTAATCATTCCATTATGGCATGCAGGTTTGTCATTGTCTAAAAGACTATTGATATAGTCATATTAATGTTGCACTAGTTTTCTAACAAAATTTCATAACATGATGACACCAACCAAGTCTTGAAGAACACCTGGTGACGACAACAGGGATGCCAGCAGAAGCTGCATCAACAGCAGCCTTTACTTTCGCAGCCATTCCCCTCGTCCCACTCTTGATTTTACTCCACAAGTGACTCCGCCTTGATGCCCCTCCTTTATGTATGTATGAATGAATGAGCTCTGAATTTGTGTCACTTGGGAGGCCCACTGTAGAGACCTTCCACATCACTCATAAGGATAAGAAGATCAGCCTTTAGCTCCTTAGCTAGTATAGCTGCCAAACTGTCATTGTCCCAAAATATACCAGAAGAATCCTACAAAGGTGGTCATGACTGTGGAATTAGTGCACACTACCTATTAAGCGGAAACATATACATTTCCGAGTTTTTAGAATGGAATCAAGGGTTGGCAAAGTGTAGCGAACATATAATTCGTCTGTTATGTCAGAATCACCAGACTAGCCAGAGCTTCATAATCAATTTCTGATTCATGTATAGAAGAGTGGTATATACCTCACATAAATCTGTTCTGGTACTAACTGCATCATTTTCATTGAATATACGTATAGTCTTTAAAGACAGCAAGTGATCGACCGTTTCTTTCAGATGCCTTTGAAAATCTTTATCCCTAAAGTCACTTTCTGTGACAAGACACTGAGCTTGTGTCACATCCTGCAAGGAAATATAACAAAGAAGCAAAAACCTAAGCCTTTTAGAATACAACAAATTAGTTTTGTCCTAAGAACTACTTAGGAGAAGATCATTGCATGCACTCGCCTCACTAAACATGGACTTAAAGAGAGCCATCAGATCAGGCTGTCTAACAGCTGCACATGCCTTCCCATCCAGTTCAGCTGGCTTTTGGAGATCAGCAGAGCTGCAACTGTTTGAAAATTGTCAATTTATGAATGTTCTCTGAAATAGAGAACATTTCAAACTCTCATATAAAAATTTCAATTGAATGATCATACACCATACAAAGAACCACACCCAGATAGCCAACAATGCCCAAATTTTCATTGAATGCAAATATCAAACAATCCCAATAAAACCCAGATAGCTATAAAGATAAAGGAATCAAATTTAACGCAATACAAGAAAAAAAAGGAGAGAACTTTATACAAACCTGGCCCTTTGTGAAGCCAATGAAGAACTCCCTCTGTCTGGGACGAAGGCCATGGTCCATATTACTATGTCTCTCTAAAACCCTAATTACAGAGTTTGATTTTTTCTTTGTTCCCCAATCTTGCTTCCTCTTGGAAAACAGTTCAACATATATTCATTCAATTTGAAAAGACCCAGAATATAATGGCCAAAATATTCAAGATAATCAACATATAGTTATAAATGATTAAATGAATAGAAACTCTGGCAGATTCCAGAGGTTTGAGAGAAAGAAAGAGAGACTTACTTCCGAGTTTTCACCGATCGAAGGGGGAGAGAGAGGGACAGATTGGAGGAGAGAAGAGATATGTCAGGGTTGAAAATATTATAGATCGATGCCCAGCTCCCAGACCGCCGAAACCCAGAACGATTTCCTCCATCGCCTAGAGCAAAATTGGGGAGGTGCTAGCGCTTAGGCGCCGTCTAGCGGCCTCACAGACCCTCTTCTAGAACGCCGAGTGAGATTTCTATCCTTCTATCCTCATTAACTTTGAAAGAAATTACCTCTAATAAAAAGATCAAAATATATCTTTATTTTTATATTTTTTATTACTTGTAATTTTACGTGTTTATCCTTTGTCATTAACGTGGTTTTTAAAGTACATGTATAAGGGGTATTTATGTAAAAATTTATGTTTTGGCTAATAGATAAAATAATTAAAATAAAAGAATCATAATACCCTAAATACACTAAACTCTTTTCATATAAAAGATGTTCTAGAATCCGGATTTTTAAAAAAGTTCTCTTAGATTCTTAGTAGTAGTCAGCAATGCAATTGCCTTCTAGCCAAGCCTCTAACCTTACTACGACATCAACAAATAAAGATTAGCATTACGAAAACTAAAAAAAGATTGAAATTCTGCAAGATTGAAAACCCTAATTTCAGATTTAGGGTACTAAATGAGGAGAATAAAAACTAAGACAGGCGACATAGATGAGAAGCGTTGCATGACAAAGACACTACTGCTGGCAGGTATTGGTGTTTGGAGGTTAGTATAGGGAAATCAAAGAGCAGTGATCGTCAAATAGTTCAAAGAACTAAGATAGATGGAGTGGCTAAATATATGTGAGATCAAAACAACATCGTTTCAATTCCAATAAGTTGCTATACACTATTTACTTTTGCCAAACCCCGTCCAGATGAAAAGTTGAAAAAAAAAAAATCCTCTAATAAAATTAGAAAAGAAGTTTTTCGTTCCTAATTCTTTTTGTCCAAAATTTGAAATTCGGTGTAACTAACTGCTTAAATTTTACCAATTATTTGCAAAATCTAAAACGCATAGGAGACAAAATTAAATTTCGTCCCCAATTAAATTTTGGAACAAATATTTTTTTGTCTCTAAATAGCGTCGAATGGAGAGTTTTGAAAAACAAAACTTTTAGGGACAAAATAATTTTTTTTGTCTCTAATTAATCATGTGTTTGGGGAACAAAAAATTGGTCGATCCGCGCCGAAAAAATTTGTCTCCAAATGGGTTTTCTCTAGTAGTGTATTCTATATAATTATATATGATCAATCAATGTCTACTGTATACGAATGCATATATGTTTGGAGGGACAGTCGTACTATATATGTAGTATGTATGTGATCGATAATGAATAGTACTGGACAAGCACACATGATTGATCGACAATGAATTGTGTGTGTGTGTGTAAGAGTCTTTCACTAACGGAATTTTTTTTTTGCCATTTTAAGAGATCTCTTGTGAGACCCAATTTTTGATTACATATATCGACATCTCCACTATTCAATTTTAGGTCTTCATGAGTAGATCACTTATACAAGTTTCCAGCACAATTGATTATTGTTAATGTAGTCATAATCATGATTTACTATTAAGGTTTAGGGTTTTAGGGTAGAATCTCCCAGATAGCATGATCTCTTATTTAAATACAGCGGAATCTCCTAGTAAGCATTCCAGTTAGCGCGGAATCTCCCAATTAGCATAATCGTGATTTACCATAGATGATCTCTTATCTACTTCCGCAACTAATAATATATTGGGTTAGGGCGGAACCTCCCAATTAGCATGATCGATCGATCAAGTCTTATATAAATCCAAAACACATATGTATTATGTATATATAACTATAAAACTTATAATATATTATATATATATATATATTATGAGATTTATCTGATCTTACCTTATAACCAATATATAATAAAATTATTTTTTCTTTAACATATAATGCATCAATTATAATAAACTAATAATATGTCATCAAGTGACCTGTGGAAAAATGGTAAAATTAATATTTTTATAAAAATAATACAATTTAGAGTAATATTTCCAAGGGTCACTAGCCGTCGGAAATATTTTGTTCATTACCGAGGGTACTTTGTTGCCCTCGAAATTAAGAAATCATTTCCGACAAAGTCAACTGTCTCTCGGAAATAGGTCTGTCATTACCAACGACACAAAATCTTGTCGAAAATAATACTAGCGCCAAAAGGTCCAGCCAATTTTTTTGTTTTTCCGACGAAATTGGAACTCTTTTCCTACAGCATACTGTCCCTCGGAAATAAAATATATTTTGACAGAACATTTCCGACGACAATTTTTTGTGGTCGAAAAAGGAGTTTTTTTGCGAGGGCAATTCTGTGCTGTCGGAAATTTTCGTCGGAAATGACAACTTTTGTTGTAGTGCTTTAATTATCAAATATTTGATAATTAATAGTAAATCGACGAATATCAAGATTTGCCTCGAGATTGCTTGATCTCCAAGTAGGCCTTAATGAGCTTCTAAGTAATATATTTTGAACTTGTTGATAATATAGAGCTTGGGCCATGGATATTGGCCCGGATTCTTCCGAGTCATCCATTGTCGTGAAAATGTTAAGGATCCTTGACCCATAGCACCAAAATATGTTAAAATTGGCCCGCTGACCGAAAAACAGATTTTTGTTCATACTAACACAATTTAAAGTAAAATGTCAATTTTGCCCTTAACGTGATTAACAAACTACATTTTATGCCACTCTCTCATCTCACTCTCTCTAGCACGACTTACTCTATCCTCTCTCTCAACCATCACCAATATGAAACACACACACACACACACACACACACACACTCTCTCTCTCTCTCTCTCTCTCTCTCTCTCTCTCTCTCTCTCTCTCTCTCTCTCTCTCTCTCTCTCTCTCTCTCTCTCTCTCTCTCTCTCTCTCTCTCTCTCTCCCCCTCCTCCTCCAAAATCAAATCCCAACTGACTCCGATCTCCTTCGGTCTTACAAACGGCCGAAACTCTTAGACCAACAGAGGCGGATTAGGGTTGTGATGACCGGAGCGCCGTCGAGGTCGAGTAAGAAGGCGACGCAGGGGACAAGTTCGACGGTGACTAGCGTTGTGTGTGAAGGTGGTGGGCGAGAATCGGTGGATGGTGGTACACTCTAATCGCAGTTCCAACCATGTCCTTACCAGAGAGACTGTGAAGAGCGACTTGAACTGGGCCTGCTCGAGAGTTGCCTTGGACAAGGTGACATTGGTGCGAGGGACGGCCCTGAGAGCTAAGTCGATCTGGGAGCGAGTCGAGAGAGATGCCACCGCGTCTTTTAGTTTTTTTTTTCCTCAGAAGCGTCTTTTGGGTTTCAATAGAGGAATTGAGAAAAATTGAGAAGTTGATTGACGAATTTGGGGGATTTATTGTCATCAACAAACATTGAATCATTTGAATTGCAGATTCTCATTTTGTTGTCTTTTTTTTTTTTGGGTAAAATGGGGGCAGAAAGAAAGAAAAAAGAAAAAAAAAGTCTATTGGGGGGCAATAAATGTTTTGAATTAATGTAGTCTCCTCGTTTGTTTTCTTAATCAAAATTTTATTTGTCTAATTTTAGGGAGATTAGTTCTCATTCTGGCGATCAAAAGGTTTATTGGGCGGCAATAAAGGTTCATTGGAGGCGGCAACAAACCTTTTCGGCCCCCTATGAGATCTCCAACGACCTTTTTGGGGACCTCCAGTGAGGTTTCATAAACTTTTATTGTCACCCAATAAAGATCTATTGGGTGGTGGCAATAAAGGTTTATCGGGAGGGCAATAAACCTCTCCGGCGACCTATGAGATCTCCAACGACCTCCGACTAGGTTTTCAGAGAAGTCTCGCGACAGGCGACCGGTGGCGGGACTCCAGCAAGTCTCCGATGGCTTCTCTCTCTTTCATTTCTCTCTCTCTCTCTCTCTCTCTCTCTCTCTCTCTCTCTCTCTCTATGTAACAAAGTGTTAACGTTCGGATCCGTGGGGATCTAATTAACTATAAATAGAGAGAGAGAGAGACACGAGAAGTATAGTGGTTCGTCTTCGCCTTAGCGGGAGACTACGTCTACTTGAATATTGTACTATGTGTGTTTGGGATTACAAAGTGTGTAATGGAGTAGCTTCTATGTGGGAGGAGTGATCCCTTATATAAGGAAGGAAGTCACTCTCCTTTACATGTTTTCCAATATGGGATGCAAAGATAACTATTCTAGTGTAGAAAACCTAGTTATGAGGGCATGTTGGCAAGGCCCGGAAGGTGGCTTCCCTGCGACGTATTTGCCTCTTCTGGATACCGTGGCATAGCTTGAACATAGGGCTACAATATGCATGTCTCGGTTGGGCCTCACCATGGCTTGTGGGTGTCCCAAAGAGGGTGTTACTTATGCTTGGTGATGTAGCAAATAGCCTTGCTAGTAGAGGTATCTACACAAAGAGGTGAAGGTAAAATAGTCTCAAACAAAAAAAAAAAAACTTAATTGGGTATTAAAGAAAACCTTATTAGAGTCTTTATGGGTAAGTGAGAAAAAAATAAGTTGGTGTGTAAGGGGAAAAAAGGTCCCTAGAATTAAGGTAAATGGTCAAACGATCCGCGTTTGTCGCTATTTATAAGTATTCTATTTTGTTAATTTGTTCGATATGATTGGTTTTGGTATATGATTTTGAGTGTACACTTGTCTCTTCCATTCACGTTTGGATTGTGGATGAGCTGCATTGACTATTATATGTGTCATTGTGTCCAATTTACTGTCTGTTCTCTATGTATGAAAGATAAATTTTCTTTCTTGTGAAATTTCGAATGAGCATCAAGCAAAACAGGTGCATAATTTTTTACAATATTAAATCAAACATGTAATACAAGCAATATTAAAGTCAAATCAACAACCTCATCCTAGACTGAACTGACTCCTTGCCAATTGAACTTGTTGCAACATCCTCATGCTCGCTTAATCTATCCTTGACATGGAAGTTCAACATCTTCATAAATTTGTTCAATAATTGAAGTCGTTTTTGACATTTGGATGACTTCCAACTCAGTTGTGACTTCTCTCATTGTAGGGCGCTTCCTTCCATTCAAATCCAAACATTTCTCTGCAAGGTTAGCAACTATTCTAATATCTTTTTTAGAACCCTCCTTTGAAACCTGTTCATCAACAATGTCAAATAAACGATTTTCTTGCATCAATATAATGAAACATGCAACAAGACTCTGGTATTCTTCTTCTTGTTTCAACACTTTTATCGCGGAAACTGGTTTCTTCCCTGTTAAGAGCTCAACGAGGACAACCCCGAAGCTATACACATCACTTTTCTCTGTAAATTTGCTTGATCGGAAGTACTCAGGGTCCAAGTAACCAAATGTCCCATGTACAAGTGTGGTCAAGTGAGTTTGGTCAATAGCAACTGATCTAGAAGTTCCAAAGTCAGCAATTTTAGCTCTATATTTTTCATCTAAGAGGATGTTGGTAGACTTAATGTCTCTGTGATAAATGGGACATGAAGCTGTAGCATGTAAGTAGGAAAGAGCTCCTGCAATTTCTGTGGCAATACGTAAGCGCATTTTCCATGTAAGTGGAAATTCCTCATTCTTCTCATCATGGATATACTGGAAGAGCGTTCCATTAGGTATGAATTCATACACTACAATAGGAATTTCAGTCTCTAAACAACAACCCAGCAATTTAACTACATTCCTGTGTTTGATTTCTGAAAGAATGACAACTTCATTGATGAATTCTGCAAGCTTGCTTTCATCTACCAGTTTAGACTTCTTTACAGCAACAATTCTTCCATCCTTCAACATCCCTTTATACACAGTACCATGACCTCCATGTCCAAGAATTCTATTTATACTAAAATTGTCAGTGGACTTCTCTAATTCTTTTGATTTGAAGAGCTTGATCTTCTCACCATTAATTTTAGCAAACCGTAATTGTTGCTCTAACAATAAGCCTCCATTTCTCTTGAAAAACATTTTCTTGCGGATAATATGTTTCTTTTTGTTTATGGCTGTGTAAACATACCGTGCAGCAATGAATAGTAACAACAATGCAAAACCCAGGTATATACCTATATAAAACACAATCAAATTAGTTAGGAGACATGTATAATTGATGTAGGAAAAGAATGTGGCTGGTTGCCAGTGAGATGTGACTTATTAGTAAGTTATAATTCTAATATTGTAAAGGTCATGTGTTTAATTCCAAAACGAAAAAAAAAGAATGTGGCTGGTTTAGTCAGAAGAAGATAAATAAACAAAGAAGCGGATAATAACCTCAACAATGAAAAGGAAAATGGTTGTTAACAGACCACATTCTTGTCCTACATCAACAATGAAAGTGTAACTGGTTGTAAAACAATAGTAGCTATGTTTTTCACTTTTGCGAATAGACTATAACAACTTCTTCTTTAGACTTTGAATTGGTCCTTTAAGTTATCTACTAGAGAAAATTGATTCCTGACCCCAGATTACCTTATGCATGTATTAGATTGAAAATCAATGAATTAATAATATATGTATGCATGAAAAGATAATGTAGAACCCCCTCCCTACTTAATTCATCCGAACTTTGTTAGTTGATCTCCTACTGAAACCCTTTCTTAGTCATTCATCTACCTTTTTCTTGATCTATGAACTTTTTATTTTCCATTTTTAGTAGTTAATTAATTCTTCTACCTCCTTTTGTATTTATCAAAGATCAAACCAACTCCCATGTTAAGTTATATGTTCAAAGCAGATTTCTTGTGACAAACTTATTTTACTGAATTCTAAAGAATATAGGAAGCATACCAAAAACAGCAGGGCTCAATTGGTTGCGCTGATGGAACGGCCAGGATTGTAGGGACTGGTTGTGGAGCATACAGCACCACTCCATCCACCATGAAATTCACAAGCAACGCTATCTATACTCGAGTAGCATATATGACCCCCATCAGTATTTTGACAAGAACCACCACTGAAATTCCATTTTTGAGCAGCAGTATCATAGCCCATACACGGAATGTCTTCCTGACACTCATCGATATCTGAAACATAACTAAGCCTAAGATTAAGAATGGAATTGTAATCCATGCATGAATGAGTATGATGGCATGCATGAAGTTAATAATATTTATACTTGAATTGACTAGATTGAGCCCTTTTTTGGCTAAAAAAAAAAAAAAAATCAGGTCTGGCCATGGAAATATCAAAACAATCAAACAAGGTTGGCCTTGTAAAATTGGAGTTTACTTTGATTTACATACCTTGACAAGGTTGGACGAGAAAGGGGTTTCCATCATAGCCGGCCGGACAGAAACACTGAAGCATTGGAAGATTGTTTGTCGGAGAAGTGGCATTAAATAAATTGCAATACGGTGTTGGGTCATCATCTTGTCGCAACGTTATATTCCGAAAATATTGTAAGGAATCAAATAACGAATTACCCATATATGGTATACTCGATAAAGTAAAACCCAAATATGTCTTTGCAATGAATTTTTCATACGATGTGAATGATGAACTGTTCTTGTCTAAGCTTAACCTCCATTCTAGCACCACAGGAACGTTGTCCATATCCTTGATGTCTCCAAAATATGATATATTATTTTGAAACCATTCTTGGTCAACCATAAATGCATAGCTATGGGCAGATAATATTGCATCTGGTTGCTTTCCGCTATCTGCTTCTGCAGATTCAGATTGCAACTTAGTACTTATCTCACTGAGATATTGAGGAAGAATAGTCTGGCAACAGTTAGTACCAATACAACCATTGCCGACGGTGTTGTCACCACAAGTTGACATACAGCCGCCAACAGTTTGATTATTTGACCTCATCTGCGCAAAGAAGCCGCAACAAACTGCAGTAAATCTATTGTATGCCTGAGAGTATACAAAAGGGCTTCCGGTCAAATTGGCCATAATTGACCAGCTTTCCTTCCTTCGTTGAAGGAATGAACTGCAGTTTTAACCCGAAGTGTGCCATCAATAGAGATTTCCAGCACCTCTAGCTTGGGCTTACCCTGGCTCAAAAAGGGCTTGTGACGGCCACTATGGTTGTGGCATTCTATCTCAAACCATTTGTCAATGTAACAATCTTTGTTAGGTCCGATTCCAAAAGGGTATGGGATGTTAACATCTCCGCAAAGCTGTTGGCAATTAGGCCTTGCTATTGGTCGCTCTTGATTCGTTGATGCTTCTGTACTCGTGTCCCATAACAAGAAAATAATGAGGACATTAATGAGCAATTGCATATTGCACTTATCCTACACTTTCTCTTAACTGCTGCTGAATTCTAAGAAGATAAAGAAGATCAATCCGGCTTTGTCTTTTATTGAGAAAGTGCAATTTCCTTGAAGTGATCTCCGTTAATGCTTTGCCGCCGGGTTGGTCGTTGTTGCCTCATGGTATGTACTTGTCTTTTAGCTCCTTGTGACGGATGTACTTATGGATGCTTTTATTTGTTATATAGCTTTCTTGTTCTATCAGTTTCTATTCGATGACTTATAAGGAACCAAATTAAGAATTACTTAAGTTAGTACTAAAGAGTTTGTTTGTTCACCTAAGCATTGGGGAAAACAAGCAAATGCAAATGCCATTTTGCTAATTCTTTAAGGTTTTCGATGAATATATCTGAGGAAATTAAAAGTGGAGATATGGTGAAAGTTTGCTATAGATATAGAAATACATTTATGCATGCAACACATTTGAATGTAAGCATGGCCATCTGCATGGTTTTTCATGACTTTAAAGAAATTTATTCGAACTATGAATGTTGTGACTTAAATTAATTAACAACATATATATGCCTCTACCAATTCGAAAAGAACAATAGATTTCTTCATATATATACTGAACTAGCTTGCTAGCTTAAAGATTCCTGTAGTACATTGATTCCGTCCTAGCTTATCTTGGTTGATATTTATACTAAATATAAGAATGGCTATGCATGCTCATGGACATAATTAAGGATAGGTCCCCATAACTAAGAGATTGACCAGATGAGTTACAAAGATCGAGATTCTTGAAAGTTGATACGCGAGCACTGATGCACTTACCAATTTCCTTCTATATTTTTGTATAATACTCAATCCAACTCTCTCTCTCTCTCTCTCTTTCTTGTTTTTTCTTTTTCTTTTTCTTTTTTGAATAAGGGCTGATGCGGCTACTTTCAAGCCTTCATTAATAAAACCGCAGGACAGAGGGGATATGATGCCTAAATGCCAAATTAATTTTTTTTTCTTTTTTTGTTTTGGTGGTCCATAAATTAAATAATAAGGTCATTTTTCTGTTGTCTTTTTTTTTTCTTTTTTTCTTTTGGTGGTCTAGAAATTAAGTAATAAGGTCATCAAAAGTGACCTTATTGATGATCGATTTGTTATTCATCAATTTTAATCACTTGAGGTATTTCAATGTGGTTTAAAAAATAGAAAATATATATTTCATTGTGGTATTCTATTATATTATTAGGTATCGTTTTTATTTTGTGGTTTGTGGGTTTGGATCCCAATTAGCTTGGGTTTAGATTCCAATTACCCTTTGTATTTATTTTTCATCCTTAAGATATGATGAGATTAATTATAGTGCATGTCCATCGCGGGATAACGATGAACTTTGTGGTTGGTTAAGTCGACAACGATTTTGCTGCTTTTTTTTTTTTTTAGAAGAAGAATATTTCATTAATAACTAAAAAGATTACAAAACATTAGAATGACTAGTTGTGGTATTAAAACCACGACACAAATTCCTAACCTAATCAATAGTTACAGGTCCGTCATAATGAATGACATCCATAAGCCACATGGGCCAGCCTAACCAGGCCTAATGAAATTTTACACCCATACCTGCGGGCTACAATTAATAGTAACCAATCCCGATAATGATATAACCCCGCTACCGACATTAAGACGAACTACTTCAGCCTCTTCAATATCTTGTAAACAGCCAGACCACGTACAAGAATGATTCACCATCACTTTGACAACCAGAAAGCACTGACAATAGAACGAGCAGTACTCAGGAGTAACACCATAGAGATGGCACAATAGTACGAATAAGATACCATAACAATGGCATCGACATTACAAGAAAACACTCAAACCCTTGCTGAAGGGAGGAAGGACTTATTAAGCCTAACCACAAACTAAAAAAAAAAACCCAAAAAAAAAAAACAAAGAAATAATCTGCAACAATTAACATTCCTTCTCCACAAAATTGACACTAACTTCCTAGAAACTACCACAGTAAAGTTGTTATTGAGGTTGGTAAACTCGCCCTCCATAATTTGACATCTAAGCCAGGGACAAAACCAACCTGGCCTGAAGAGAACTCCCAAATTTCCTTCCCAGCACCATCGAACCAGGCTTCACCAGATATCAGTGTCAGCCACATATTACACCAGTCCAGTCCCCCAGCTAGTGGACCTTCCAGCCACCTTGCCTCGCACCTCCAACTGATATGTCTACCTTTGCTATAAACCTAGATTCCAACGAGTCTCTCAAATCCAGCATTGCCCCAATAATGACCTGATGCCATTAAGCCTTGCGACCTTGTCAAGATGTCCATGTAATACTCCAGAAATTAGTTATTAATTTTCGTGGGTTTTCTGGAAATTATATTGTTGGTTGTTGTGCGATTAGTTGTTTCGTGGGTTAAGTGAAAGTGTTTCAGACGAATAAGTACTTGAAATGTTTTATTTTTGAGGGGTCAATATTTGACTTTTTATTCATTAGGTTTCTTCAAAAACTTCCTTCATGAAAGTCATAGAGCGCTTTGATACGAGTTCGTGGACATGTAACACGCAAAAACAGGAGATCGTATGAAGAAGTTATTGTCAGGGGAAATTATTTCCATTTTTGAAATTTTAGTATAAATAGGAAAATTTCAGAAAACTGCTCAAAATTCCTTTTTGGAAACTTTCCGGATTTTTCCGGAATTCCTCTCTCTCTCAATCTCCCAGACCCTCGACCCGACCCGACCCGACCTGAATATATCTCGGGTTTTCGATCTCCTCTGACGTACCAAACCAGCCTAGATCAACTTGTCTTGGAGTCCTGCACCTCCCTCAGCCATCCTCTTCTTCCGGCAAGCACCTTGCACGACGGATTGATGCAAGAAAGTATAGTGGCACCAACCCGATCATACCACAGTTTTCCCGCGGCAGCTGGATTTGAAAGGTTAAGTTTTGAAGTTCTCTTCCTCCTCTTTCCATCTATGGCAGCTTTGAAGATTGAATCAAAGTGTGGAGCAAGAAATCACGGTTTGAAGTTCAACGGCAGTGATCTTTCGAGCTTGATCTAGCTTATCTAGGCTGAATCGACCTTGGTTCCAATTATGAAAGTTGTTCCTCGTGGTGTGAACTACAAGTTGATCAGAGCGGATTGTCATGGAGGTGACTTTGACCTGTGGCAGATAGGCTCACGCGCAGCTGTCTGTGGCTGCAGGTAGCGTTACATCTGGCCACTCCATAAGCAGTTTTTTGCTCCCTTAGCCTCCATTCGTCTATACGAGCATATTGGTATATTTACTTTTGTGTTTGCTCGAATTTTTGGTTGACTTAGGTTATTTTCCGTTTCGGTTCGTATGACTTATCCGTGAGGAGCCGACCATTCGATTGTCCTTTTGTTTAAGCGATTTGATCCTAAATGTGTTTCAGAGACTTTGGGTGGTCTCAGAAGAGGTTTCGTCTCGATTAACATATCCTTTGATTTATAGTTCATGTGTTTCAAACTTTAAAATGATTGTGTACCGATTGTGGTTTGTACTTGTCTCGATTTGTGTGTGAAGGCTCAACGGGGTATTGAGATGAGTAAATCTCACGTTGTTTTGGGTGACTACTTTGTTATGTTATGATTTTGTTAGATATAATTATTAGCTGTACAATCATATTGATCGAAAATAAATATTTATTTTGAAATATATGAACTTGATAGTCAACAAGTCAGACTAAGTAAAAACAAGGATTTATCACAAATGATTTTCAGTTTGAGTAAATTGTGAATTATAGTTGGAATTGTGTGGTGAAGTGAAAAACATTATGTTTTGCAAGTTTGATCATTGTTGTTGTACAATGTGATTTTGAGGAAAATAAATGAATTTGGGAATAAAAGACGGCTTTGTCGGTTTTGAGTTTTCAATGAAGTATGTACAATTTTGGGTGATATTGGTTTGAGATGTGAAAATAATATTTTTAAAAGGTTTTCAATATTGTTTTGAGAATGATGAAATTGTGTTTGAAGTTATGATAACCAGGGTGGTGACCAAAGTGGTGATAATCTCTGTAACAGTACCAAGATGGCAACAAATTCTATGATGATTGTTGTATAAAGGATGTAGATTATTGTTGAGTGTTTGAGATTGTTGATATTCATGTTGAGATTGATGTTGTGTCGAATGGTGTTATCAGTAGATGAATGAGTATTGATTTTTAGTTTATTTTGGTATTGAATTGCTTGATTTTGTATTGATCTCCTGAATTAAACTTCTATGCAAGGATTACTATATTCTATATTGATTTCTTTTAATATAATCTCCTGAACTAAACTTAATGCAGGGATTACTATGATTTCTATTGATTCCTTTTTATGCAGTTTCCTGAACTAAATCTCTATGCAGGGATTACCACAATTTCTATTGGTGTAATGTTAGTGTAGTCTCCTGAACTAAACTATATGAAGGGATTATTATGATTTTGGTTTGCGTGCTTGAGGTGATCTCCTGAACTAATTTTCTATGCAGGAATTACTCATTTTACTTAGTTTTAAATTGTAAGTGTGCTTGAGGCCTGTAACAGAATTTCAGTTTTATATATATATATATATATATATATATATAGACACACACCAATCCATAATAACTAATTCAATGGTTTTGTTGTTGAAATGAGGTGTGACTGCAATTTCTTAGACTCAATCCTCAATTCTTTAGAACTCAGTAATAGATTGAAAAATTTATGTTCTTGTTAGGTCTTATATATCCACTTATGGTGTATGGTTTTATTTTTAAATAGTCTCTGATTCTCTCGATGTGTAAAGTGACGTCATAAATAAATTAGTAACATAGGTTTCAAATCTCCCGTTTATTTTTTTCTTCGAGACTTACTAGTGTTATGTTCCTTGGTTATGTGAGCATAACTCCTACTTAACCGATTGGATGTAGGCGGGTAGTCTATATTTCCTCTGTAGCCAATATAGTACCTAGACTATGCGGTGGGACAATTTTTCTATTGCCAATGCACATGGTCAAGGCTCCCCACCATTCCCGGAAATCCTCTTTCTACATATTGTCTAGTAGTTATCTCAAATGTGCCTTCGTTTGTCTATAGAGGTATTTCTTGTGGTGCACATTCCAAATTACTCTCGTGAAGTGCTTTAGAATTTCAGTGGTTGTGGATTGCTATATCTAGCTGATCGTCACAGAAATTAACCGAAATTTCATATGCGAGCATCCTCATCCTCATAGTATATGTCGGCATCGATCATCTCTTAACTAGATAGAGTAAGAATCATGGCTAGCCATGTCACACCATCCTCTCAAATGCACAACGTTACATTCTATATCATTGCAAAAAATGTTTGGTTCATACCTGCACAGATTAGTGAAGTAACTTTGAGTTGTTGATTCATAGTTTCTCGATTCTTGGGAACTATGATCATCCAATGAAGTGCCCCATTGTGAATCCTCATAGTCTATGATCTTCCATAGTCTAAATTTACAAGGAAGTAGCAAATATCATCATGGATCTTCAACAGTTTCTCGTGAAGGCATCTTCTTCATGTGTCATAAAAAGTTTCCTCAACTTGTTTGATGTAGAAAGAACCAAGAAGATTAAAGGATTAAATACTTTTTACTCTCTATACTTATAGGGTTTCATCGTTTCAGTCCCTGACCTTCGAATTTCACCTAAAAAGTCTCTGAACTTTCAATTTCATCCCAATTGGTCCCTACGGTCAAAATTTTCTGTTAAAGTTGCCGAAAATGTCTATTATGCCCTCACTTACTTTTTTTAAAAAATTTATTTTCTCTCTCTCTTTTATTTCTTTTTTTCATTTCACCTCTTGAAGGTCTTTGGATTGGAACCATCTTGATGAGGAGATGAACAGAAGGAGGCGAGAGAGCCGGAAGAAGAAAAGGTAAAAAGAAAAAAAAATACTAATAAAAAAAAGGGAGGAAGAGAAATATATATATATATATATATATATATATATTTAAGTAAAGGAGGGTATAATCGATTTTTTAGGGGAAGATAACGGAGTTTTTGACGGATGCTTGACCAACTGGGAGGAAATTGGGAGTTCAGAGACTTTTTAGGTGAAATTCGAAGGTTAGGGACTGAAATGATGAAACCCTATAAGTATAGGGAGTAAGCAGTATTTAACCTAAGATTAAAAGAAAAAAAAAGGAATTTTATATGATTCGGACCTAAGAATGTTTGTGAATTGTGGAAAATGATAATGAGAATGACTCCCTAATTTTGTGAATTGTGGAAAAGGATAATTTTATGATAAAATCAAATCCGTTATTTAGAGAGCATCTTAGATTTTGGCATATGGCGATAGAATCACATAACAGTTCAGGATAAATATTAAGATATATATCACCCGATGCGAGGCAGAAAAAAAAAATTTGTCCGTAATTTGATCATTCTCATATCCACCAACACATGACAAATAAAATCTATAGAAAATTACTTTGAAGTTGTTATAAACTAGAGAAAAATATAGAGATAGAAGAGAGAAACAGAGTATGGAGGAGGTAGAAGTGTCTATTTCATTCTCATTAGACCCCTTTATATAGGAGTAATGTTTACATCATAAGGACATAACTAATGAGTATTTACAGTGGACAGCCACATATATATAATATTTATAACACTCCCCTTTGGATGTTCACCACTAAATGATATGGTGTTGGACGCGCTTAATGTTGCCTCGTCAAAAACCTTGTCAGGTAACAAAAACCCAGTGGGAGAAAAACAACCCTGGTCAAAGGAGAAAAAGAGTACAACGCGCATATGTCCTAGGTAGCATAATTTTGAATGCTCCTCCTGATGAGAATCTCCCCCTGATTGTTGCAAGCTTCAATCATGTATATAATAAAATACATGCACCATGTATATTAGATATGGTGTGTCGATCACATAGGTGAGACTATGTGTGCTTTGCATAAAAGCGGACTCATCATGAATTGCAATTCCTGCAAAAGTTAAGGCATTACCAATAAAACTATGATATTCTTAATGAATCTTACCTGAGTAGAACCAATTTCATATTCTCAAATTATAGATAAAGATATTAGTTAAAGAATAATAATATAAATGAACAACAATTGACATATTTACCTTTATCCGAACATTGAAATTTAAGTATGACATACTTGGCCATAAATATCAATTAGTGTAATTGATAATTTCATATAGGCTCAATATGAGCTCTAGATAAATTCATAACTTCGCGAAAGTTAGAATATATTGCAACATTGTGAGCATGATTCGAATTCGATTTCTTAGTCTTGTCATAGTACTCATTGAGGCAATAAGTCACTTTGACCATAATTGAATGAGTATGTATGAGCTTTAGACTTTTGATTCCATGAGTGAGCTTTAAGCTCATTCATTCATGGACTTGCCTTTGGCAATATGAATCGGTCAAGGATTTGATTAATCAATATGCTTATAATGAAACATAGGATTTGGGGATTTGCTTTTAGCAATTTTCCTTTAAGATCTTCATATTAGCCAAGACAACATGCCATAAGTCTCTCGTCAATATAACACTGTACTTATAGAAAAGTTGTCGCTTGGAGAAGAATGATAAGCCCATGTCTCTATAAAGAGACTTGTGTCATAGTGCTTTAATTCAATGGAATGAACACCCTCTTGTATTTTAGGGGTTATAAAGTCCAAATATGTCATCACGTTTACAATATTCAAATTCATTGGAATTGCCTCTTTCCAATTTGGCCAATAGTATAATTTGTCGACACAATGAAACGTGGTAGTATACCCCTTGATGATATTTAGTAGCTACAACATATAAGATATCATCAATTAGAGATCTATCACACATTCAAAATATATGCATGCATTAGCTATAATAAGCTTTGTTGATATCATGTACCCTTGCCTCTTTTAGGGCATTTGTTGTCTCTCAAGGACAAATTAATTAAAGAATGTGGATCTTTGTATAACCTCATAACGAGTGTTATAGGGCTTGTATAATCTTCCTTTATAGGGAGATTAAAACATTGGACTTGGTGGATATATCCCACATAATGCACGCCGTTACAATAGTGTTTTCTCCCCCTAACGGCGGGAAAACCATCTAGTTTGACCATTCGCAAAATATGCGTCCAAAAAATTTGGGTTGGAAATCCATTGGTGGGTGGCGAGCCCAAACCAATTTTTAGGTCAAAAACTTGTCTTTAATAAGTGTCACTTTCTCAATTTCTCATAATTGATTGAAACTTTTTCTTAAGATAATAATAAGACATGGTGGATAAATATCACACACCAATTCATATAGTTTTTCATAATATGTCTCCCCCTAATGACGGGAGAATTGTCTTATGAAAGTGACAACTCGCAGATATGCGATAAATTATAATATCCTCGTTAGGAAAGTTTGCAATTATTGTTGTATTAAACAACAATGTAGAGTATGTATGTAGATGAGTCTACATGACATAGTAATGACACATTAGTCACGCCAAAATAAATTTATTTGGCTCAATGAAATTTTTAATTCATGATATAGTATACTATAGTATACTCATAGTTGATTAATACAACATAAAGTCGGTGGAAATTTCATCACCAATATATGCAGTGGTATTCCATATATGTAACATAATACGAGCTCAGTTGGAGCCGGCCATCAATCAAGATCTGCAGCTCTTGAGATGATTGTTACCTTAGCTTTTAAAAGCATCAATTGTGAAAAATTATCAACAATTGCAATGGATCATGTCCATAGTTGCATTATATGCATGCAAGACAACTATGTTTGTCATTATATTTATCATGAACATTCATGGTTCAAATTGAATTTATTAATGAACACATAGTTCATATTATTGTTTGACACTGAAAACAAATGTCAAAATTATAAACTCAAATTTCGAGTCTGGGACATTAGTCCATACGGGTATAAGCATATACTCCAATAATAATAGATTTAGGGATCATAGCCCTCATACTCAAAACATTTGATTTGAGTCTTCACAATTAGAAGCATGTTCTAAAAGTGGAGTGAACAGAGGTTCACATGTACTCATAAAGCGAAGGGACAAGGGTCCTGACATAATTGGAGATCAAGAAACAAGAGGTTTCGATCTATTTGATTGTATAACAATCAGTGAAGGAACTTTAAGTCCACATGTAATTGGATGAAGAAACATGTAGTTTCGATCTCATTATAAAGTGACAATTTTATATTAAATTATCAGATAAGATAATAAAAGGAAATTAAATTGAAGTTGTCAAACTCATGAAAATACATACCTCAATTTCGTTGAAAATATAATTGATATTGTTGATATCAATTGGTGAGTAACAGAATATTCCAAAATAGAGACAGATTCATTTAGAGTCAATAATTGAAACATGCATTAATATAACATTATAACAAAATAATCAATAGAACTGTTGTAGCCTATGAGGTATATATGACAAAAAATAATCATAAATAATAAATGTTCATTATGATCACATAAAATAAATAAATATGGTAAGTATCAAATAATGGTAATAGGATGAGTTACTTAACAATAATTACCGGAGAATGGTAATAAAAATAATAATAATATGAGTTATTAATAACAATAACTACAAGATAATGGCAAAAAAATATTATCATGATAATTGTAGCTCTTGCAACAAATACTCATGACAAATTCAGTTATGAAAGAATTGTAATAAAGGTAATTTAAACATAATAAATGTGATTAAACAGATAAAGATAATGAAACATTATTACGTTTAATAGGTGCCAAAACATAGGCTTAAAATGACTAAACAAAATAAATAGAGACAAAAAAAACACCCAAACATAGGCTTAAAATTTATCGGTGTCAAGAAAACCGCCGCTGATCATATATGTAATCAATATGTTTTCCATTGTCCACAAAAAAATCAGAGACTTTGAACTTGTTATCTTCATTGACAGATTCTCCACATAATTTTAGTTGGGAGATAATCATATGTTTAGCGGAATTGAAAATCAGTGGCAGATTTAAAGTTCTGAAGGCGCAAAATGCGTCCATTCATATCGTGCTCCAGATAGAACAATGGTTTTCTGGTGAGCAAATCGATCAACATTGGCTTGCCAAATCTCAAGTGGATTTTTCACCGTAAGGTAATCATCTTTTAGGATCTTATCAAGATGATAACGCAAAAAAATCATAGGTTTGGCGGGATCTTGCACAGATGACTTATTGTCGACTTTGATGGCATTTCCAAGGTTGTTAGCCATAAGGTGAATTTCAGCATCAAATAGTTCTTGCCAGAAATTTTAAGAGGATCAAAGTCCAATTTTGTTAGATGCGTCATCTTTCTATAAAGAGAAAAGATGAGATATATCAGGATCCATAATTCTTAGAATAGTATGTTCTATGCAAAATTCATATACGAAACAAAGGTTTCGAAGAGTTCATAAATATAAACAATGGATCCGATAGGGAACACACGAGAAAAACATTCGTGTGATGTCTATAGAACCATAGGTTCTAAGACTACTCGGTCAGAGGACTCGAGTCTTGAGCAATGGAACATGTAGTTCTCATTGTCATATATGAAATATAAATTCAACAATTATATTATATAAAAGATACATACAAATATATGTCAATGATCGCATAATGAAAATTGATATTCATCTAGGAGAGAAAGAAGAAAAACTCATAGATCATTAGCCTTGGTCATAAGCAACTATGTTGCACCATAAGGCTTGCGGATCATCATGGAGTTCAAAGAAGAAGAAGAAGAAAAATAAGAGCAAATTCGTGCTGATAACGTGTTATAAACTAGAGAAAAATATAGAGATAGAAGAGAGAAACAGAGTATGGAGGAGGTAGAAGTATCTATTTCATTCTCATTAGACCCCTTTATATAGGAGTAATGTTTACATCATAAGGACATAACTAATGAGTATTTACAGTGGACAGCCACATATATATAATATTTATAACAGAAGTGTTATTTTGAAAAATTTAATTATTCATAATGCCCCATATTTTCTCTTGTTCTCATAAGGCCAATTGCATCCTCAAATTGTTCTATCTCTGACGATTTTGCCCTTCTACTTAAGAAAACCAACTACTCGATATCAGATTAATCTCTCTCTCTCTCTCTCTCTCTCAATTACTCTGAAGTGTCGTCTTGAAACTTTAATTATCCATAAAGCCTTATAGTTTTTCTTATTCTTATAAGCTAGTTGCATCCTCAAATTGTTCTATCCCTAACGATATATTTTGCTTTTCCACCTAAGAAAACCAATTGCTCAATATAAGAGCCGTTTGGCGAGGGATCTGAGAATAAAATTGAATGGTATCATAGGGCTCCTACCGTGCTTGATGAAAAAAAATTGATAATTCACGGAGGTTCGATTGGCCAGGTCGGGGAAGCAGGTTCAACTCTCCAAGTCGAAGCAGGCAAAGTCAGAGTCCGAGTTCAAATTGACCAGATAGCTCATCGGGAAGTTTTGCCTCATATGCTGATGACATAATTTTCCTGGTACAGTTTTTCTACAACATGATATGATCATTGCTACAGATCACTGAAGGCATGCATTCACCTTCTATATTTTATTTCATTTTACAGGATTTGCAGCGGACAACTTTTGTTACTGCAATTATGAATAATTTTCTCCAAATGTGACCAATCGCGTTATTTTTCGTTTTTGTTGTAATGCTCCGAGTACTTAAAAACTAGTTGAGGTCGCTCGCTCAGTGGACATAAAGGCTGCTTACTACATCACTTTTACCAAAGGAAGAAGGGAAAAGAGGCATAAGTATGTTCTGTTTTGTTTTTTTTTTTCAATTCCCCTGTGAAAAATAAATTTTAATTCCTAGTATCATTACAATTTACAGTTTGTTAGGTTGTTATTTACTATTTCGATTGGCTCGGTCAGATAACATCAGTGCAACAGTAAATCTCCTTTCGTACGTGGTCTTAATCAATTGGACTTTGCAATGTTGTGGTGTTGTGTAAAATTTGTTAGAATATGAAGTAGTTTTCAGTGTTGGTGACTGTAGTTTTCAGTGTTAGTAAGAGATAGTAGCTTCTGTTGTTGGTCAGAGTAGTTTTTTAGTGTTGGTGAGAGTAACTTTGTTGTTGATAAGAGTAGCTTTTGTGACTTCGCACGGGATTTTTGATCAATTAAACAAGCAAATGCATGTGGCATTTAATTTGCTAATTCTTTAAGGTTTTCAAAGAATATCTGTGAGGAAATTAAGCTATAGAAATATATTTATGTATGTAACACATTTGAATCTGCATGGTTTTTCAGGACTTCAAAGAAATTTCTTCTAATTATCCATGCTAAGACTTAAATTAATGACATATGCCTCAATCTACCAATTCAAAAAGAACAACAAATTACTTCATATGTGTGTGTGTATTTTAATTATCACAAGGCCGGTACTGAACTAGCTTGTTAGCTTGAATATTCAACTACTACATTGATTCCATCCTAGGTTATGGTGGTTGGTTCCTTGATGAATTTGTGTTCCCCAAGTTCTTTAACATTACTGGCATTCTTTGCAGTAAGAAGCCGTAGCTCACTGCATGCAGTAAATCTATTGTATGCGTGAGAGTATACAAAAGGGATTCCGGTCAAATTTAGCCAGCTTTCCTTCCTTCGTAGGAGGAATAAACTGCAGTTTTAACCCGAAGTGTGCCATCAATAGAGATTTCCAGCACCTCTAGCTTGGGCTTACCCTGGCTCAAAAAGGGCTGGTGACGGCCGCTATAGTTGCGGCATTCTATCTCAAACCATTTGTCAATGTAACAATCTTCATTAGGTCCGATTCCAAAAGGGTATATGGGATGCTAACATCTCCGCAAAGCTGTTGGCAATTAGGCTTTGCTATAGGTGGTGCGCGCTTGATCCGATGATGCTTCTGTACTCGTGTCCCATAACAAGAAAATAATGAGAACATCAATGAGCAATTGCATATTGTACTTATTCCATTGTTTCTCTTAGCTGCTGCTGAATTCTAAGAAGATAAAAGAAGATCAATCCGGCTTTGTCTTTTGTTGAGAATATGTAATTTTCTTGTACCAATATCTGAGTATGCTTTGCTGCCAGATTGGTTGTTGTTGCCTCATGGTATGTGCTTGTCTTTTAGCTCCTTGTTACAGATGTACTTCTGGATGCGTTTGTTTATCATATAGCTCTCTGGTTTTTCTAGAGTATATATTCGATCGATGACTTATAAGGAACCAAAGCATAAAAAAAAATAAAAATAAAAAGAATTACTTTATGTTGTGCAACGCATTTGAATGTAACCATCGCCATCTGCATGGGTTTTCACGATACATTAGTTGTTGATGGATGATACAACATGCAATACAAGATGCAAAGTAGTGGCTAACAGGCTAACTAACTTCCAATGTTCAAACTTATGGTATCTTACTGGATGGTCTATGTAATTACCAACAACTAGATATCGCAATGGAACTGTTTAGAGAGTTGGAAGGCATGAAGTTGGATATAGATATTTTATTATGTACAATATTCTTATTGGAGGTTTGGGTAAGGCTGGAAGAGTTGAATCTGCTAGGGAAATGTTTTGCGGTTTATCATCAAAAGGACTTCAACCTAATGTCAGGACATATGATATAATGATTAATGGCTTTGTAGTTGGGGACTTGGGGCCACTATATTAGTTGGAGCAGCAAAGTTTCTCAAATAAATGGAAGATAAATGTTGTTCTCCAGATCATTAATGCACCCATAACAAAATTATCCAGGGTCTTATTAATAACGATGAGACATTAGGGGCTATGGGACTAATGTATCTACTACGAAATTGGTAGTTGGTTTACTATCTAAAGAAATGTAGATCCTGCTTTGCTGCCATTGTTAACAAATTCGTTTTGAAGTAAATTTGGATCTTTGAAACAGAAGAACTTTCTCATTATTACAGGGAAATTGGAAAGGCTGCACCTTGACTACTGTGGATGTACCATGTATGTTATTTGTTTCATAATCTCATTGCTATTGTACAGTACTAGCTAGATTTGTTGGCTATGAGTACGAGTGAAACATTGTAAGCTGGCAGTAGCATCCTCCGACACTCGATATGAAATAAGAATTTACAGATTCGGGCTACGAAAGTGAGCTGATTGATTTTATTGAAAAGGAAAGCCCCATGAGAAAGTCTTGACCAGTGCGTTTTTTTTTGTTATTGTTTTTGAAGTATTAGCTCTGAAGATTTCATTTTCCAGTTAACTTGAAATTCCACACTGCACCGGTTCTGTTGAAATTGTGCTACAGCAGAATTGGTAGCTTTTCAGAAGAGCCAATACAAATATACACAAACAATGCAAAAGCAGAATTGGTAGCTTGTAACTGGTGAATGTGCTTAAGTTTTCCTCTGGTTGGAAAACAAATTATACATACATCTAAAGCCGAAACACTGTTCCTCGCCACCGTTCATTCAACTGTTCATTTAACAGTGAAATGGCGGTTTTGCCCCTCGAGCTGTATGCGGAGAGAAAAAGGCCCGAGTTTTCTTCTGTGTTCTAGAAGCCTACATCGACTACAAGCTTCGTTCCATTTTCGGTTTTGTTCTCGGATACAGACGCGGCGTGAAACGGAGTTATCAAGCGTATCGATCAAGCTCTCAGATATAAAGGTTGGGCTGCAAACGAATAGGAGGGGTTTGGTTTTGAGAGCTTTTGAATTTTCGATTTGATTTAATATTTTTCGATTTTGATCGTAGGTCGCTGGGGTAGCAGAGAGAAGGGGAGAGATCCAAGATTTTCTTCCAAGCTTCGGGTTTGTTTTGTAAATTTGGATTTGGTTTCTTCCTGTGGGCTGGAAACAAATAGGAGGCGTTTGGTTGTTAGAGCTTTTGAATTTTTGAGGTAATGTTTTCGATTTTGATTGTAGGTCATTGCGGTGGCAAAAAGAAGGGGAGGGATCGAAGATTGTGGTCGACTTCCGGAGGAAGGTTTGGGTTTGTTTTATGAATTTGAATTTAGTTTCTTCTTCTCTGATTGTAGCTTTTTCTGTAAACAATTTTTTGATGGTTGGCTTATAGGTTGAAAAAGAGTGGGGGCGTTTCTCAGTTCGTGTATAGGTGAGGAAATCCAAATTCAAATCACAACCATTAACAAGGGTGAAAATTACAAGGGTGAAAATTTGGCTTGTGATTTTGCTTCTTAAACTTGAAATTTTTTGATTGAATTGTTCATAGATTGAATTTTTTATTTATTTATTTATTTATTTTATTTGTGTAGTGTGTGCTTAGTCTAGAAGTTGTACATATTGAAGGAGCGGGGATTTGCTTAAGAATCATAAGCAGTTGTGTCTTTGAAGGTAAGTATGGGTCGATTTTTTTATACCAATATGTTTGCAATTAACTGTTATAATAGTCTGTTGGCCTTTCTGATTAAACACTGATGTTCTGTCCATATCCAGTTGTTGATTGGCTTTAGCCCTTATTAAAATATGGAATATGGGATGTGGTTTGTTGGTATACTTTTCATGGCTCTTGATGGTCTTACTGGTGAACAAAGAAGTTTGTTAATAGCCGCATTCTTTTAAATTTAAGTCCAAGTACCTGTGTAGAGGTTATCATACCTGTGATTATAAACCGAATTTCAAGGCCAAGTTAGTGTTTAAAGATTTTCACCGAGTGTTAGAGCTTGGGACAAGTTGGTTCAGTTCTCAATTCCTCTTTGTTTTGATAGTCAGTCAACCATATACATTACTCTTTGTCAGGGGTGAAGTCTGCATTATACTTGGACATGGTCTATGTAGTAGATATTTTCAATTTATGATTAGCCAACTTGGATCCTTATTTTCCATAAAAGATCCAAGTGATCTCCATTGTTTATAGGCTTGGGAAGCTGTAGACACTCTGTTGGTCACCATTTGTCCTAAACTAATTACATTTCTGATTTAATAAATGAACTTAATGTGCTTTTACTGGTGGATATGGGGCTGGTTGGATAACTCTGCGAGGTAGGCTTGGGTTCGTTTTGGAAGAGGTGTGTGCTGAGATTGTGATCGAGTTTAGGAGACGGGCTTTGGGAGCAAAAGAGGTATGTGTTTTGTTGCTTTCTCCAATTCTGTCAAGTCAAGGTTGGTGTTTTTTTTCTTTTGTATTTGCAGATTTATTAGAAGAAAAAGGAAGAATTATGAATAAGAGAAAATTTATAATGAGCTTATTGTTTAGAACAGGTGTGTCAATAGTGAAAAGAAGTGTTACTGTTTTTGGGTAATCAGGTTTTACTTCAAATAGAAGAATGTTGTTCTGTTTTGTTAGAGCTGAAGTAGTTTGTTTTGTAGTCTGCGTTTAGAGGGAAGCAATGAAATGCTGGAGAATTGGATTTGGACATTGGTTTTTATTGAGAAGTAATCAGCTTAAATATTAGTTAAAAGGTGATATCAAGAGAGTCATTAATCCTTCAGTTTGTGATTTAAGCAAACTTTATAACCCGTGTTAAAATTGGCTTTCTAGACTTTGGAATAATCAGCTTATTGTTTTCTACTAAAACTGTTGAGTTGTAATGATGTTCCTAATCTTTGAGCTTTGATTTAGGGCCTTGACCTTAGATCTATGTAAATTCAACATCTTTAATCAGGAACTGAAACTTTCAACCTGCATTGAAGAGTAACTGATGTTGATAATTATTAATTGACATTGTCTTGGTATTATTGGGTTTTGAGGTATTGATTAACTTATTGAGGTAATATTTAAGGCAGAAGCTTTATTTAGCTGCGAAGGGTTTAGTATAGCAAAATTACATTTTGTATGATGTGGAACATGACATTTATAGGTTTCGTTTAGTTAGTTTAGACTTGGCTATATTTGTGCTGGAACAGTATCCCCTATATCAAATTTGCTATATAAAGCTAATGAATTAAATCAACGGAATGTGCAATCTAAAGCTGCAGTAGTTGAACACAAACAACAGGTTAGGGTTGCTTGATTTAAGGGTTACTTGGTTTTGTCTGTAATAGGATGTCAATGAAGGGATTTAATGCTTATATGTCTACTTTTCTTTTAGTATTACTGGATTGAAAGTACGATTTCTTAGGGTTGCTTCATTTGGTTCTTGATAAAGCTCCTTTCAGTTGTTTAGTGCCTATATATGGATGACCTTTAAAATGGTTAGTTCATTATTTGATTAATTATTTTATTAGGTCCGCTTGGTTGTTTCTGAGATTAAGTATATAGTTTCAGGTGATTTGGTCCCTTGATTTTTCGTTGTGAGATGGAATATGAAATGCTAATATTACATACAGAATGACCTAAAGAATATTCCCTGTTTCTCTTTCACATGGTTGACAAAATTAATTAGACTCCAGACTTTTCTATTTGATTTCCAATTAGAAATGGACTTTTTCTTTGAGTTTTTTTGCAGATATGAATTTTCTGTTACTATAGCTTATTGGATTTTGGTATTGAAAACATCGCCAATTCCAACCAATGGACATTGTATCTTTTCTGGATTCTTATGTAAATATTAGCTCATGATTTAGGGAATGAAGTTATTTTTGAAAGTTTGATGGAATACACAAACAAAAGAATTGCAAGAGACTTTCTGGCTAATTATATTGTTTCATCTATCATACAGGGTGCAGTGGAGAAACGTCGCCAATGCTGCCTTGAAGAAATTTGAGATTACAAGCATGGTGGAAAAGACCACTAAAGTTAGGAGAATGATGGAGGAATTACAAAGATACACTTTAATTCAGTTAAGAAAAACAAAACCCCCGCAGCATCGCGCGGGAAGGATTATCTAGTTAAAACTAAAGGCCATGCTGCTAGTCTGCTAAATAATTTTCCATCAATTCATTTCCACCTTCTACATATATGTGTGAGGGAAACGCATTTCAATCCCATGCCATTCAATTTATATTGCACTCTTCAACTAGAACAAAACATTTACAATATTGAAATTCATCAAGGAATCAAGCAGCATCCAAAGAATGTCCGTAATGTTCAAGAATTTGGGGAACACAAACGCGCATAGAGCTTATATAAATACACGTAGTTAATGCTCAACAGTAAACAAGTTAATCCTCAACAGTAAAGCCCTTTGCACGACAGCAGAGATATAACCTGACAAGACATCCAGAAGGCTTGAAGGCAGCTCTTATGCTTACAAGGATTTTATATATCCTGTCAAGATTGAAAACAAGAGAGGTTTAAGAACGGTAAGAAAACGTAAGCTGAGACTGAGGAACTCTAGCTATAATTCAGCAAATAACATAATAAATTTAAGTCAGTGATCTAAGAGTCTAATACACAACATTAAGATAAAGAGAGTCAGGATAGAAAACACTAGAATTAGGCAAGCTAACCAACAGCAGTTGCTTCCCATGATCCTACATTATTACATCCCATCTCTTCACAAGCTACACAACAAATTGGGACATGACAACAAATTGGTACATGATAGCTTCACTCGTAAAATGTGGGTGGCAAACTCGATGAAAATAAAGGACAGAACGCTTAGGAACCAAAAGATCTGAAGTTTACAGTATTCTAAATTTAGGACGTACCCATGATGCTGACTTTCTTCAAGCTATTAGGAGTCAATTCCTGCAGATTAACAAATAATATATACCTCAATATCTGAATCCGTGCACTGAATATGCCCAAGATTGAAGCCCGGGTAACATTCATTTGAACATATGATTTTCAAGAACTCATGTATCACTATTTACTCAATAGTTTTTTAACTTTCAGAGGTCACTTACAAAACGCCTACCAATTCACTTTTGCACATTCTGACAACACAATTTATCAAATGACAACAAGGGCTCAAAATCTACAACGGACAGACTTAATACACCTATGATGACAGTAGCAACATTATTGGTGTTGCTTTGACAGGGTGCATGTTGAAATAAGGGCATGCACTTACTCAAATGAACATGCCCATAAACAGGTTAAGTAATTACATGATTGCAATCACCATGTCAGTAGCATCATGTAATTAATAACATCATTAGTAAAATCCACCAAATGGGCCTTTTGTTTTTTTGTTTTGGATTTACTATATAAAGAGGAAAACTAAAACACTAAGGAGTCCAAACACTAATTAAACAGGGCAAATTCAGAGGAATTATTGAGCACTGAACTTTCAAGAACAAAAAAATAAAATAACAAAATAAAACCACTAAAATCCACTACAAAATCTCATATCTACTAAGAAAAGAGTTGGATTTTTGACTCAAAGAACCAAAGGGATTGATCTATTTAACCGAAACGAACTACAGCTTATCAATTTGTGAAAACAAAGGTTTCTATTGTTTTCTAGTAAGTGCTGTTTTAAGTACTAAGATGTAAAGCAGACTCTTACAGACTAGCTTTTGGTAAGTGAACCTAAGGTAGTACTGTGTCAATGGTCTATCAGAAATGATGTGAAAGTAATGCAGCATTAAGCATGAACGGTGGCATGTCACAAAATATCTCAAATCCGAGTGTCCAATGAACATAAAAAGGACTTGCTCACATTCTTGTTCAAAATATGGGTTCAATGGAACATATACGCAACATCCCTACCATTGTGAGTGTCAATTCTACAAAGACTTCATGAACACATTCTGCCAAAAGAGATATCATGTTACACTATCTGCAAAACACAAAATCATGAAAAGTTAGAAAAGTAACAGGAATTTCAAAGCAATTATTGAGTACTAAACTTTCAGGGGCAAAAAAAAAAAACTCTTATCTAATGAGAAAAGTGGAGTTGGACTTTGACTCAAAGAACCAAAGGTCTATTTAGCCGAAACGAACCACAGCTTATCAACTTGTGAAAACAGAGGTTCCTATTGTTTTGTAGTAAGTGCTGTTTTGAATAATAAGATGTAAAGCAAACTCTTACCAACTAGCTAGTTTTCGATAACAGAACCTAAGGTAGTCCTGTGTCAATGGTCTATATCAGAAAGTGATGTAAAAGTAATGCAGCATGTTGACATCTCACAAAATATCTCAAATCCGAGTGTCTAAGGAACATAAAAATGATTTGCATACATTCTTATTCAAGATCTGGGTTCAGTGGAACATATTTGCAACATCCTAACCATTGTGAATGTAAATTCTAAAAAGACTCATGAACACATTCCGCCAAAACAGATATCAGGTTACACTATCTGCAACCAATTGAACCTTTAACAAGTCACCTGCTTCTAACTAACAAAGGGATTGACTATAACAGACATCTATTTAGCCGAAATGAACTACAGCTTATCAACTTGCAAAAACAAAGGTTTCTATTGTGAAAGTAATGTAAAAGTAATGCAGCATTAAGCATGAACGTTGGCATGTCACAAAATATCTCAAATCAGAGTGTCTAAGGAACAGAAAAAGGATTTGCACACATTCTTGTTCACAAAATGGGTTCAATGGAACATATATGCAACATCCCTACCATTGTGAATGTTAATTCTACAAAGATTCATGAACACATTCCGCCAAAGCACATATCAGGTTATACTATCTGCAAAACAGAAAATCATAAAAAGTTAGAAAAGTAAACAGGGGAATTTCAGAGACATTATTGAATACTAAACTTTAAAGAATAAAAATAAAATAAAATAAACACAAGAAAATCTCATATCCACTGAGAAAAGAGGAGTTGGAGTTTTGACTCAAACAGCCAAAGAGGAACCCAGAAGGTGACCAAAACGAGGCGCTGCAAGGCGGGAACTAACGAAAAGTTAGTGTGGGATGAGGACAGGGTTAACAAGACCAAAGAATGATCTTAGACTCTTGGTATCAGGAAACTGGAGGTTTGTCAATCAACCGCATCACAATGACACTATTGGGTGCTTCAAGAGTATTTTATGGCACATAACAGTGTCCTTAAAATCCAAGAAGTCATGATGAGCACTGAGTTCTGATTTCTCAGCCTCAGCCAGAATTGAAAACCCAATTGAACTACTAGTCCATGTATTGAGTGCGCTTTGCGCAGAAGGCAAGACTAACCTCTCAATGCCAAATTCCATGAGCCGATTTTCAAGCTCATTCATCAAAATCCTGCACATACCGAGTCTCCTAAACTGAGGCCTAGTCGCCACGAGTGGCACTTCAGCCACTCCCTTATTGATCCTCACCGTGGCGGCACCGATCATCTCCTGATGACCATCATCATCATCTCTCCTCTCCAAAACCACAGTGTAAAACCCTCTCAAATTCAACTCGGAATCGGATTCCAAGTCGAAGACAATGTCCTCAGCAATGTCTCTGTTGGTGTAGGGGTCTTTGGAAGGCTCGAAACACTCGTGGATGGCATTGAGAGCGGAGTGGAGCTTGGTGCAGTAAAAAGATTCAATTCGCATGTGAGATTTCAAAAGCCTCCAAGTCAGGTTATTGCTCACGGGAATGGGTGTCCCCAAAATCCGGTTGATCCCAGAAATCTTGGATCTTTCATCTTTTAAGACATCATTGATGTTTCTTGTTTTCGATCCTCTTCTTGATCTGGATTGGATTTGGGGTCGGGTTCTGTTTGACGACGCCGTTTCGCTCTCCCAACACCGGACTGATTCTTCTTCTTCAGGGAAGCGTAAGGGTTTCACGGTAGACGACGATGACGAAACCATAGCAAAGGCCCGCTTCTGCTTCATGATTGATCGATCTCGATTAGGGTTTTTGATCGATCTCGATTAGGGTTTTTGATCGATGTGGGTCTCGATCTTAGGGCTTAATTCAGCGGAAAGTTTGATCAGAAAAGTGAAATTTGTTGAACAGAGAGAGAGAGAGAGAGTGAAGAAACAAAGAAATGATTTGCAGGTAGAGGAGAGAAAGTGAAGACACAGCAAATGCAGGTATAGGTTTATATAACAGGCTCCAACGGATACTTTCTGACTGATTGACACGTGGCCTTTTGCTGCTTGCTGCCCACGAAATCATGACAGCTGGCACTCCCTCCACTGGAAACGAATACCGCGTTTAAATCATGACAGCTGGCACTCCCTTCATGTTCCACCAAAAAAAAAAAAAAAGATTTCGATCTAGCCTCCATCGAATTACAATATATAAACAAAGAATTGAATTGTAGAGGAAACTGAATACTCGCAAATGAAGGTAGGGTTAATAAAAACCTCTTCAATGAATAGTTTTCGGTCACAATTCACCAAAATGTTTAAACAACCGGTAAACCTTTTTGACACGTGTAGGAAATATTTCAAAAACAGTTCATGATGTTTTCGTCATTGATAATTGTTAATGTATGAGTTTAGCGGTGGTTGAATCTTGTTAACACTGGTCCAAACTTGGACCGCTACTGAATGAGTCGTAGCGCTCACGTCACCTGTCAAGTAAGGGCGTCAGAGGGAATTCACAGTTGGCAGTCTTCTTTACTCCGATACTTAAGTCTGTCAATGCATTTATGTTGACAGAGTAACGTTATAAGTCTGTCAATGTATTTACGTGGACAGAGTAACGTTAAGTATGTAGTATATGCATGGTTAATGAGGAGAGAGGAGTGAAACTTTTATAAGTGAGGGAGAGACTGATCTCTTCCTTGTTTTCGATGTGGGACTAATGTGCTTCAGTTCCCAGCTTCTGATGCTTCAGCAAGGTGATCTTGGCGCGGCCCATGACAGCGCGTCAGCGGTGATCTCGGGCTGCACCGGAGCTCAGGTGACAACCTGTTTGGCGGTGTTTCCATAGGTCACACCCATGACAGTTGTTTGTGCCGCTAGCGGCAATATGTGCGTGGCTCATTGTAGCTAATTATGCTTAGCCAAATGCTCATGTAAGTACAATAATTAAGCTTTTTTTAATTTTCAAAAATAGCAAATTAGTACTTGGACTAACAAACCTGACCCCTGACCCAATTATGGTATATGCCGTTAACGACTCCGTTAGTTGGTATGCCATCTAGCATATTTTCAAGAGTAAAATTGTGTCTTCCATTTTCCAAAAATCAATGAGAGATGATGATGATGGAAGCAATAACTCCATGACATCGGGGAAGCCGACATACGTGGAGTCATTGACGTATTGATCAAGATCAAGAGGGAAGGAGAGGACCAGGTCTCCACCGCCATGAAGCTTGACCTGGAACCTGAACCAGGGTCCTTACACACTCTGGAGCCCGTCTTTGCAATTGTAGTGAGGGGTTAGAGAAGGTAGAAATTTGGGGGTTTTGGGAATGGTCCAGTTGGTCATTGGGTCTTTGGAAGCATAGGGGTTTGGCTTTGGTAGTTTTGAGGTGGAAGTTCTCATGATGATGAATTAAAGTGTTGAAATTTGGGAGCAGTTAAAGAGTTTTTTGGGTTTGGAAAATTGAGGAGCAATTTCAATTGGGTTGTTCTATCCCAACAACATGTACTTTGCAAAGAAAAAACTGCCCAACAATGATCATATTGTTGATCAAGCCACGAGGTATGTAATCTGGAAGCTCACGTCCCCAAATTGAAGTTTCCATAAGAGATTACAACATTTTGACAACGTTCATATGTAAAATTGTAGATTGAATCAATTGGATGTGGGTAGATTTGGTGGGCAAATGCGGCAGTTGAGATGCCTCAAAATTCCAAAGCAGCTAAAAGCTTCAAAATTTTTAGATTTTGAAATGAAAGAGGAAGAGAAAGTGTGAGGGATATGGAGGATTAGTGACTCAATTTAATATGGATGGGTTTTGTGGCGAAAGAAGTTATGCTCCATTTTTTTTTTTGGGGGGGGGGGGGGGGGGGGGGGGGGTTTGAAAATACCAAACTGCCCTTTGAAATCAGTGTTATTAACAACATGTATCAAAAGTGAATTGCAGAGGAAAACTGAAGACTGGCAAATGATGAATGGTATGATTAATAAAAGCCTCTCTAACAGATAGTTTTGTAGTGACTTACACATGCCATTTTCTTGTTGCCCAGGAAAATCTATGGGCAGTTGGCAAAGTGTTTTGTCATATGAATATATGCCCGCTGTTTTTTTTTCTTTTCTTTTTATAAAAAAAAATACTTGTACTAATAAGAAGTAGGGCAAATGTCCAAATACCCTAAAATCTTCCTTATCCTTATGGATTTCCCTATTAACCATAAGATATTAATTTTTGTTCCCTAAAACCCAACTGAGCTCATTTTTTATTTTTTTGTTTGTTTTTGGGACTATTTTGCCCTCTTCTCCTCTGTCATATAGAGATAAAGTTTTGGGGGGGGGGGGGAGTGAGGTCACTGGAGAGTTTATCGAAACTTGACCATAACCTCGTCAGAATTTTCCAGAACCTCACCGGAGGTTGCTGGACGCTCACTGGTCCTTACTAGTCGTCAGAGGTCACTAGAGGTCAACGGAGAGGTCTTTAGAGATCTCATAAAGTTCTAGGAGGTTTATTGTCCCCCAATAAAAGTATTATTGAGGATCAATAATTAGTGAAAAATGAAGACGTTCTTGATTTTGAAAGTCTTAGGAGGTTTGTTGACCCTACTAGAATTTTATTGACCACAATAAAAGTTTTGTTGAGAATCAATAAAAGTGTTAGTAGATAGAGTATCACCATTTTCTTGTATAAATGAAATAAATCAATCAAATAAATAGGTATGAGATAATAGAAACTAATTTTTTTTTTAGAGTAATATAGTCAACCATTGTATTAATAATAAACATAAGAAAAATTACAACTTATAGATGTAGAAGCTATATCAAAATATAAAATAACAAGAGAAGTACTAGATGCAACAAAGCATCGGAATTAAAACCTAGGAAGGATACGAAGGGATGCAATTAAACATTTGATGAGGCACCACACAGAGTCCGGCTATGTAAAACGGTACCAACAGTATGGTCGACCATACTTCCACGCAAAGATATACGTTGAATAGAGGGTAACCTTCTATCAAGGTAACCGCCGATAATGTGACCAACCTTGCATACTCCACGCAAAATAAAGTGCTAAATAGAGAGCAATCTTCTACCTCAGTAACCAAAGAAGCAATTCCAACATGTAGATAAGTTTAGGGCCCAAAAACAGTCTCCCGGATCCCAAATGCCAACCCTAACAACTTCGGGCTCATTCATCAGCTGCCCGGCCCCAAGAAAGGAAGGCCCAGCCCAAATTCCAGTTGTGAAACCCAACAGAATAGAGGCCCAGGCTCACCGGGGTACTTTGGGCACCCAAAGACTCTCTGGGCACCAACCTTGATCGCGGCTCTGACAGTTGCTCCACCGCCCATCGTCGGGGAGTATGAAAATACCAAACTGCCCTTTGAAATATGAATAATGGCATAAGATTAACAGTGTTATTAACAGCATGTATCAAAAGTGAATTGCAGAGGAAAACTGAAGACTGGCAAATGATGAAGGGTATGATTAATAAAAACCTCTCTAACAGATAGTTTTGTAGTGACTTACACATGTCATTTTCTTGTTGCCCATGAAAATCTCTGGGCAGCAGGCAAAGTATTTTGGCATATGAATATCTGCCAGTTGTTTTTTTTTTTCTTTTCTTTTTATAAAAAAAAAAAACTTGTACTAATAAGAAGTAGGGCAAATGTCCAAATACCCTAAAATCTTCCTTATCCTACCAAACTTATGGACTTCCCTATTATCCATAAGATAATTAATTTTTGTTCCCTAAAACCCAATTGAGCTCATTTTTTATTTCTTTGTTTGTTTTTGGGACTATTTTGCCCTCTTCCCCTCTGTCATATAGAGATAAAGTTTTTGGAGGGGGGGGGGAGTGAGGTCACTGGAGATTTTATCGAAACTTGACCATAGCCTCGTCAGAATTTGCCAGAACCTCACCGGAGGTTGCTGGACGCTCACTGGTCCTTGCTAGCCGTCGGAGGTCACTAGAGGTCAACGGAGAGGTCTTCAGAGATCTCATAAAGTTCTAGGAGGTTTATTGACCTCCAAAAAAAAAATTAAATTTCCCCCAATAAAAGTATTATTGAGGATCAATAATTAGTGAAAAATGAAGACGTTCTTGATTTTGAAAGTCTTAGGAGGTTTGTTGACCCCTACTAGAATTTTATTGACCACAAATAAATATTTTATTGAGAATCCATAAAAGTGTTAGTAGATAGAGTATCACCATTTTCTTGTATAAATGAAATAAATCGATCAAATAAATAGGTATGAGACAGTAGAAAATAATTTTTTTTTAGAGTAATAGTCAACCATTTTATTAATAATAAACATAAGAAAAATTACAACTTATAGATGCAGAAGCTACATCAAAATATAAAATAACAAGAGAAGTACTAGATGTCACAAAGCATCGGAAATAAAACCTAGGAAGGATACGAAGGGATGCAATTAAGCGTTTGATGAGGGACCACGCAGAGTCCGAGCTATGTAAAACGGTACCAACAGTATGGTCGATCATACTTCCACGCAAAGATATACGTCGAATAGAGGGTAACCTTCTATCAAGGTAACCACTGGTATTGTGACCGACCTTGCATACTCCACACAAAGTAAAGCGCTGAATAGAGAGCAATCTTCTACCTAAGTAACTAAAGAAGCAATTCCAACATGCAGATAAGTTTAGGGCCCAAAAACAGTCTCCCGGATCCCAAATGTGAACCCTAACAACTTCGGGCTCATTCACTAGCTGCCCGGCCCCAAGAAGGAAGGCCCAGCCCAAATTCTACTTGAGCAACCTAACAGGATAGAGGCCCAGGCCCACCAGGGTACTTTGGGCACCAACCTTGATCGTGGCTCTGACAGCTGCTCAACCGCCCATCATCGGAGAAGGTACCACCCGGTCCCACCACTTACCCAAGATGGCCAAGGACGCCTGACTCTCCACACTATGCCAAAAACCTTAACACACTACACTTTTTGCACAATGAAAAAAAAAAGTGTTGTGTGATGAAGAAAAGTGCATCAGACAACATGTTTACTAAACTTACGTTGTGTAAGGTGGTTAAAATTATGAAGTTTTTATCTAGAAGATCATTGCACAAGGGTTACAAGAATAATCTGTTATGTGAATCAAAAAAAAAAAAATTGCAGCATATTTCCCTCCTAAATTGACTCAAATTTGGCTCCAAATTGTACCCTAGATGCCACTAAATTCTACAACAGTTTAGTTACTTGTGTTGTAGGAGTATACTTGCAAATCATCATACAATGGTTTTTAGTGTGCCGTTGTGAAAATGAGTGGCCAAATTTGGAGAAGTCTCCAAAATGGCATTCATCCCCCCCCCCGCCCGGGAAAACGAGCAAATTAGGCTTCAATGGTTTGTATTTCCTACAACATTATGAACTATTTTTGTTGTGTGAATGAGAAATGCGTAGGTTAAGTGCCAAAACTGACGTTTTGATTGCACAGGTGGGAAATTTCCATCTTTTGTTCCCTCAGCTATCTAGCAATTCAGACAACATAAATGTATCTATATGTTGTCTGAGTAAGTTAAAAAAAAAAAAAATTAATGCCTAATGCCTTAAGAGTCTTAGGCAACTCGAGGGCACACTCAAACAAAGTGGCCGTTTTTCTTGTCTGAGAGAAAAACAAGAGCTTTTCTTCATTTCAAGGCTTCGAGCCAAAGCTGGAGCTTTTCTTCACCATCTTCTCACCATCTTTCAAGTCTAGATTAGGGTTCAATTTGGGTTTTTGTTATGTTGAAAAGGGGGATTGGGTTCTCACCAATCGAGTTGGGTTCTACTCGATTAGGGTTCGAGTTTTGTTCGATTTGGGGGTTTTTTATTCTGCTGAAAAAGGGGATTGAGTTATCACCAATCGAGTTGGGTTCAAGTTGAAGGGTGAGGAAATGGGATTTCACCGGCTTAGGGATTGGTGCTCAAATCCTTTCGATTGGTGAGTTAAATTTGGGATTTCATTGCTCTTCTTCATTGTCTTTATTTGTTTGGTGCTCAGATCCACTTTGGGTTTTAAATTTTGTGAAGAAGTTCATTGTCTTTTTTCATTTGGTGCTCAAGAGCATTCGATTGGCTTAAGTTTATAACCAGTTGTTTATGTTAGCTTTTTTGAGAGCAATTAAGAAGAAGAAGAAGAACCGATAGCTGCGAAGGTGGAATGAAACCCTTGATTTCATAGCTCCTCATAGTGCTCTCTATGGTTGCACCAGTTTCCAAAGCCCCAAAGCCATGAAGAAGAACAAGATGGTGTTCTACTTCAAAGGACAGCTATTTCACTGTCTTCATAGACCTCAACAAGTTCTAGAATGAGGAGCTCATCAAATATGGCTTCCCCGAAGACATTTGGTAACCTCTAATTTTTTGTAAATCAATTCCAATTCTATCTCAAAATAAGGATTTATTGCTTAAGTTCTTAGATTTGCTACTAAAAAATTAACTTTAGGGAATAGATTAGGTTAAATTGCAGTTTTGTATTAACATGGAGTGTAATTGTGGTTGGTTAATTTGATCTATGCTCTTTTTGATGGGTTGCATGATGCATTTGAATGAAAAGATCAATTGAGAATGTTATGCTGTTATTGTAAATGTTGAGTAGAAGGTTAAGATTTTTGTGCTATGGGGTTGGTAGTGTAATACCTCTCTAGATTTGGTTTTTCTTTTGGTGAGTATGTGGAAATTTAACTTCTTCTTTTTTTCTGTTAATGTCTAAAAGTCTAGCGGTAGTTGGACTTTAGTTAACGCTGATCCGGCGGGCGGATCGATACTTCTGTTGTTAGTGGTTCCCGTTACCTGTCAAGTAAAATACAATGGGCGTCAGAGGGAGACCGCGCTGGGCGGTCTTCAACTCTCCGATGCCTAAGTTAGTCAATGTATTTATGTTGACAAAGTAACAGTAGGTAAGTATTGAATGCGTAATAAATGAGGAGAGAGGAGAGGACCTCTTATAGGTGAGGAAGAGGATGATCTTCTCCTTGTTTTCGATGTGGGACTGATGTGCTTCGGTTCCCAGTTTAAGTAGCCTCTGATGCCAACTTGACACGGCGCGTCGGCGGTGCTTTGGGGTTGATCCGGGGCTCAGGCGGTAACCCGGCTAGCTGTCTTTACGCCAGTCACTTATATGGTGGGCGTTGGTACCCCTGGAGGTACCATGAGTCTGGCTCATTATAGCTAATTATGCTTGCAAATGCACATGTATGTACAAGTCCCCCAAATCCCCAGTCAAGGAGGGCAATCTTGGTTGGGGAGTTGATCGGCGGTTTGAAGCGTTTCTCCCGCTAGACTTTGCAGAAGCATAATTAGCGTCAGTGCGTCGTCAACCATGGATTTACTGAGCAAACGCTTTGTGCCCTTTCGGGTGGGCCCCTGCTAGGCCCCCCAGGGAGTCCCCCACTCCCCGGCTAAGATGGACCTCCGGATGGTCGCTATTATTGTTTGTTGAGGGGGAGCTGCACGGAGCAGAGGGTGTTGGGTTGCGAGCCCAATCTTAGCACCCTAGTGACGGGGGTCAACGTACCTGATCAGGGCTGTCGTAGACTGTTGACTAGTCCCCGTGTCCCGTAGGGACATTCTGACTGTAACTCCGCGTGGCGGCGTTGTCAGAGAGGCGTGGCCTCGGGATCCACCGCTGGCGGAAGTCCCCCCGCTAGATGTAGCAGGAAGCAGCATCAAGTAGACGTGCTTGGTGGTATTTTATTGAGCGGTATTGCGCTGAATAAAGTACGCAGTTTGTCAGATGAGAAAGGGGGTTCGCTAGCGGTGTGCTGTGTAGCAGAGGGCGCCCCGTTCCAGGAATGACGAGAGAAGTTCCGCTGGAGACTTTGATGGTGACAAAAGAAGTTCCGGTTGCGGGGTTTCACTCAGCGGAGACTCCGTCACTTGGAGGATGACAAGTGAAGATCCGCTGGCGGGGTTTCGCTCAGCGGAGGCTCCGTCACTCGGAGGATGACAAGTGAAGATCCGCTGGCGGGGTTTCGCTCAGCGGAGGCTCCGTCACTCGGAGGATGACAAGTGAAGATCCGCTGGCGGGGTTTCGCTCAGCGGAGACTCCGTCACTGGGAGGATGACAAGTGAAGATCCGCTGGCGGGGTTTCGCTCAGCGGAGACTCCGTCACTTGGAGGATGACAAGTGAAGATCCGCTGGCGGGGTTTCGCTCAGCGGAGACTTCAGGCGGTTCTTTACGAAGTCACCCCAATTGTTTAACACGTGTCGAACCTATAGCGGGTTAGCGTGCGTAGGCTTGTCTCCTAAGCCTGTCCATCTTCTAGCCTTTAATGATATTAATTGTGGGTTTCATAACCGAGGTAACGCCTCGGGTACTCCGGAGAGTGAGTGGAGACTGATGACACGTGTACGGCTGGTATGTGATGTTGATATGGAGCGGACGGCTGAGGGCGCGTTGGGGCCAATATAAGAGGGGGGGGGGAACTTTGTGGGATTTGACACTTTGTGAAAATTTTGAAAACCTAGTCACCGTTTGCGAGCCCTGTTTGTCCAAGACCGGAGAAGGAGCCTACCGAAGTTTGGGTATACCATTCCCAAAGAGACGTCGATCGTAACCGTGCACCACCGTGTCGGAGTTTGCACCACTGAGGTTGGTATCTGGATTTTCCTCCTCTGCCTTTTGTTTCTGCTATTTTCTTTGATAATTGCTGGTTTTAATGGGTGTGTTCTGAGGTTGGAATGGGATTTCCTTGGGTGGGATGGTTGGATTATGGTTGGCTAAACGTTGGTGGTTAAGGATTTAGATAGCCGAATCTGGGTTGAGTAGTCTGTTTTGTACTCTGGAGTTTTCTGGGTTTTGTTTTTTGATTATTGTGGCTATATCTGATGCGAGAATAGGCTAGATCTGTGTTTGTGCTAACTGATGTGGGTTTTAGGGTTTGGGATGGCTAACGTTATAGAGATTTCGAGCAGTGAGGATTCCGGGTCTGACGTGTCGTTCAGCGCGGCGGATAGGATTTTTATTGATTCGTTGCGTCCGTCTGCCCCTGCAGGAACCTCACTGCCAGAAGCGTTAGACGTTGAGCCGCTACAGACCATCCCCTGGGAAGTAGTTATGGGTCGTGGTTCGCGTCCGGAGAGTTCTAAGGCAGGTGAGGCCGCTGTTGGCAAAGCTAGGCGCGACGAGCGTTTGGCGAGCAATAGTGTTGCTAGCGGCTCCGCTGGGGAAGAAGAAGTAGCGGGGCAGAATGCGGAATCGGCGTGGTTCCTCTCAGATGGCACCGCCGTCGACGAGGCAGGTGGGCGGATGACAGCCGCTGCGGTTAATTGACTGAAACAGACGTTCCGGTTGCCGGGGTCGGTGAAGCTGCGTCCGCCGACAGCGGATGAGAAGGCGTCGATTCTCCCGGAGGGATCTGCAGCCGTTCATGAGGCGATATTCCGCCAAGGAGTGACACTCCCGCTGGTGCCCAACCTCCAGATCCTGGTGTGCGAATTTGGCCTTGCGTTGGGTCAGATTTGCCCCAATATGTGGCGGTTGTTGCTCGCCGTGAACTCCCTTTGGCGGTTATCCGGGTGCGAGGGGCCTACCGTGGCGGAAGTGCTTCACTTCTACGAGTTGGTGTACGTGAAGCGCCGAGGCTGCCAAGGGCAAGTGAACTTGAGTCGCCGGCAAGGAGCGCCCAAGCTGATCGAGAATCTGAGGGACTCAATGTCCTACTGGCGGGGGATCTTCTGCGTGGCTACCGACGGTTGGGAGTACCACGCCAGATCGAATGCGGAAGGGCCGACATTTAGGATTAAGTCTGAGTTCCAACCTATTCGAGGTTGGTGTCGGTTTCCGCTGAAAGTGTTTGGCGTGCCCACGTGCTTGCACTTGTACTCCTACTAACGTCGTGTTTTTTTTTTTTTTTTTTTTTTTTTTTTTTTTTTTTTTTTGTGTGCAGCGGGACTTCGGTACACTCTAACGCGCGAAGAAGAGTGCCGCGTGGCGAGGATCAGGGGTTGCTGGCGGAACCGAAACTTGCTTGATTTCCGCCTGCTGACTGGTTGGGAGTTGCTGGTCGACCTGCGACTAACACGCTCCGTTGGTGAGGAGTCTACCCTGTCGTTTCGTACTATACTTTTGAATTGTGTCTTGACTGGTGGCTGTCGTTTTTCTTTTTAGAAACTCCGCCGGGCAACAAATCGAGTCGCGACGCATTTGAGAAGGCGATGGATCGGGCGGAGATAGAGAATTTTTTGGAGGCCATGTACGCCGAGGGCTAACGGCCCAGCAGACTGTAGTGAACCCCGAGACGTTGGCGCTGAGCCAGTCCGAGGTTCCGGTGGTGATGCCGATGCCGCACCAGTCTCATCTTGGTGAGGATGGTCTCCCTATAGTGCAGGCGGGGACCCAGACGGCCGGCGGGGATCAGAGGGGAAGCGCTGCGGCCGAGCCACAGAAGGAGCGGATGCCTGCCTAGAGGCGTGGCCCTCAAAAGGTGGTTCAACCGACCGAAGAAGTCATTGTGACCAGGGAGGAGCCGCCAGTAAGGGCGACGAGGGCCGCCGCTGGGAGCCAGAGGGCGCTGGAGAGAAAGCGCCGGACGGCTGAGTCTCCTGACGAGGAAGAGGGAGATGATTTGGAGGTGGTCGGGGCCCGCCGACAGAAGAAGGCCCGACAGGCTCCTTCGAAAACTGCGGCGGTGGAGGGAGAGGCGCCCGCCGTCAGTGATCTGGACTCCTTCGCCGAGTATGCGCCATTTATGACAGAAGGGGAGCGGGAGTTCCTCTTCCATCTGTGTGAGCGGCTGGGGTTCGGCGGTCTGGCGGGCATATCGCGCCCGACGGCAATTGACCAATCGCCCTTCAGCTCGGCGTTTGGTTAAATATCGGCGGGATTACACGATATGTTCGTGGCGGCGTCGAAGCAGCCCCGGATTGAGGAAGAGCTCAAGGGAGAAATTGGAGGTCTCCAGAGGGAGTTGGCGGAGGCGAAGGAGAGGCTGGCGGAGGTCGAGCGGGGGCTGGCCAAGGCGGAGTGTGATTATACGGACGCCCGCGGCAAGCTTAATGCGGCCATCCGGCGGGACCTGGAGAGGAATGAACACGTCTCCAAATTGGAGCAGGAGATCGCGCTGCTGCAGGAGCGGATAGCCGCTAAAGATAAGAAGCTCATTGTAGTGCAGCAGGAGTCCGCCGACAGGATGGCCGAAATGAAGCGGCTGGGGGGTGAGGTTGCCCGCCTGAGAGCTGAGGGGAGTACCGCTGCGGCCGCTGCTGTTGAAGCGTTCAAGCAGTCGGTGGAGTTTAAGAAGACATTGACCGAAGCGGCGAAGTCTGGGGCCCGAGCCAATATAGACATGTTGAAGCGGAAGGGCGCCATTGACTTTGTAAAGGCGTCACAGCCTGACGTGCCGCCGGCCGAGAGTGTCCCGGCGGAGACAGAAGTCGTGGCTGCCCCAGCTGTAGGTACTTACTCGGGCAGCGGGGAAAGTGGCCCTCATCCGACGGAAGGGTCCCAGCAGACTCCCCAGCAGACCCCGTCGGAGGTGTCACGTGCCGGATTTCTGGAGGCACAAACCCGGGTGGATGGTACTATAGAGACCCCTAGTCCAACAGCTCGAGGGTCCGATCAAGCGAGCCGATCGGTCGCGCCGCCGCCTGTTGAAGCCGCAGAAGTCGAAGCCAAACGCTGAAGCTAGCTGAGACTTGCATGGTTTTTTTTTTTTTTTTTTGCTTTCCGCTTTTTTGTAGCCGCTGAGGCACATCAGTTTGTAAAGAATTTTGGGGCGTAACACAAATTTCTGACTTGGTTTTCCATGCAGTGTTTTTAAGTTATACTTTTTTTTTTTTTGATCAATGAAACATTAAAGGAATTAAGATTGGTCCAAGTGCACCTCGTAGCGGACGAGGTCCGCCGACGATTGCTGGCGTTGCCAGTTGCCCTCAGTGCTAGACTTGGTAACAATGGTTTGAATAATTCCTCGTTTCATTGATAGCTGACTGATCAGTGTACAAAAGCGGGGTAGTACCCGTTGGGTAGCTTCCCTTAGCTAAATATTTGAACAAAAAATTTAGCTAAGTCAAGATGCCTTTGGGTAGCGGCATGACTATTTGTAATAATACCGAATGTGTTCGGTATTCCAAGGGTGGGTCGTTGTGACGCCATCCTTGTCCATTAAGTAGAAGGTGCCTGGGCTAACGACTTCCACAATTTTGTATGGACCTTCCCAAGTTGGGCGAAGCTTTGTTGGCGGTGGAATGACTTCCTTCATTACCCAGTCCCCCAGTTGGAGCTTCCGGGCTTTGACTCTGGCGTTGTAGAAACGCGATACCCGCTGCTTGTTTTGCAGGTTGCATAAGTGGGCCTTGTGTCGCTTTTCCTCCAGGAGGTCCCTGTCCAGGTTGATGCCGTCAGTGTTGGTTTCTGGTCGGTAGCCCTCGACTCTGGCGGTAGGTTGAGTAACCTCAATAGGCAGGACAGCCTCCGTTCCGAACATCATGCAAAAAGGAGTTTCACCGGTTGCGGAAGTTGGGGTTGTTCTGATGGCCCATAGAACTTCCGGGAGTTTCTCCGCCCATAGACCCTTTGCTTTGTCGAGTTTTTTCTTCAGCAGCTTTTTGATTATCTTGTTTGCTGCTTCGACCTGACCGTTGGTCTGGGGGTGGGCAACAGATGCAAAACTCATCTTGGTACCCAAGTTGGCGGTGAAAGAGATGAGCTCCTTGTTGTTGAACTGTGTGCCGTTGTCTGTGATTATTGTGTGTGGGACACCGTAGCGGCAGTAGATGTTCTTCCAGAGGAAGTGAATTACCTTGGCGGTAGTTATTGCCGTTAGTGGCTCCGCCTCTATCCACTTGCTGTTGTAGTCGATAGCAACTATGATGTATTTGAACTGGCCCTTGGCGGTTCGAAATTTTCCCATCAGATCCAGGCCCCAAGTTGAGTGAATCCATGGAGCGATGATGACCGATAGTGGTTCCGCCGGTGTATGTGGGAGATCAGCAAATTGTTGGTATTTGTGGCATGATCTCGACATCTGGCGGGCATCATCGCCGAGAGTAGGCCAAAAATAGCCTTGCCGCATTGTGCGATTGGCTAAGGATCTGGCGCCTGAGTGGTTTCCGCATTCTCCGCTATGAATTGCCGTTAGAACAACCTTTCCCTCCTCTGGGGTTAGGCAGCGGAGGTTGGGATGGGTGAATCCCTGGCGGTACAGCTTGCCGTTCTGGATGTTGTAGCAAGTTGCCCTCCGTTTGAGTTGTCGCGCCTTAACTTTGTCTTCCGGTAATGTGCCGTTGCGCTTGTACTCAATGACCTCGTCCATCCAGCTGGTATTGACCTCAACGGTGAAGATTTCCGCCAGGGTCTTTGTGATACTTGGCTTGTCAAGATACTCCACCCTTGTGTCCGCTGGACTCTGATGCGGTTGGGCGGTTGCCAGTCTCGCCAGTGAATCAGCCTTGGCGTTCTTTTCCCTGGGGATTTGTGTGATTGTGTGAAATTTGAACTTCTTGAGGAGTGTCTTAACGTACCCCAAGTATGCCGCTAACTGTTGGTCCTTGGCCTGGAAGCTGTTATTGACCTGGTTAACGACCAACTGGGAATCACTGAAGATGTTGACACTGTCAGCCCCCGAATCGATGGCGAGGAGTAAGCCGGCAATGAGTGCTTCGTACTCCGCCATATTGTTGGAGGCCTTGAAGTTGAATTTCAATGCGTATTCCACGTTCAGCCCCCCAGGTCCTGTCAGGATGACTCCGGCGCCGCTGGCCTTGGCGCTGGCGGAGCCGTCCACATGCAGGTTCCAATCTGACTGTATGGGAGCTGGCTCCTCAGCGGTTACCATCTCCGTCCCGGGCTCAGCCTCCGTGCCGGGACTGGGCTGACGCTCGGTGAGCTCAGCGATGAAGTCCGCTACCGCCTGACCCTTCATGGCGGTTCTTGGCTTGTAATCTATGTCAAATTCACTGAGCTAGATGGCCCACTTGCTGAGGCGCCCTGAATGTTCAGGGTTCTGCATCACCTGTCTTAGCGGTTGATTAGTTAGCACATGGATTGTGTGCGCTTGAAAATATTGGCGGAGGCGCCTGGCGGCAACGATGAGTGCGAGAGCTAGCTGCTCCAAGGGTGGATATCTTGTTTCTGCCCCGTTCATGCCTCTGCCGGCGTAGAAGACTGGGAGCTTGTCCTGTCCCTCCCGCCGGACAATGGCGCAGCTCACCGCTGATATCGATACCGCTAGGTATATGAACAGTGTCTCTCCTTGCACAAGGATAGAGAGTAGTGGGACTGTCGCTAGGTAATCCTTCAAGCCCTGAAATGCCGTCTGACATTCTGGGTTCCAGTTGATGACTTTCTTGTGGGTCGTTTTGAGGAGTTTGAAAAATGGGGCACACCTGTCAGTGAGCCTGGAGATGAATCGAGAAAGGGCGGTTAACTTGCCTTGGAGGCACTGGACATGTACCTTATACTCAGGGTCCGCTAGGTCGAGTATGGCCTGTACCTTGTCCGGGTTAGCCTCGATTCCTCGTTCACTGATGATATAACCCAGAAATTTGCTGGCGGTGACGCCAAAGAAGCATTTTTCTGGGTTGAGGCGCATGCCATAGTCCAGGAGGATGGTAACTATGATCTTGAGGTTTGCCACATGTCCACTGGCCTTTATACTCTTGACCAACATGTCGTCCACGTAGACTTCGATTATCTTGCCCAAATGTTCAGCGAACATAGCATTCATCAACCGCTGATAAGTTGCACCGGCGTTCTTCAGACCGAAAGGCATAACGTTGTAGCAGTACAGGCCTTTGTCGGTGGTGAAGGTGGTACACTCCTGATCGCTGGGATGCATCTTGATCTGATTGTAGCCGGAGAAAGCGTCCATCATGCTGAGGAGTTCATGCCCGGCTGTTGCGTCAACCAGCTGATCAATGCGTGGTAGAGGGAAACTGTCCTTTGGGCACGCCTTGTTGAGATTTTTGAAGTCGACACACATCCGCCACTTGCCGCTAGGTTTCTTGACCATGACCAGGTTGGAGATCCACTGGGGATAGACTACCTGGCGGATGAATCCCATGCCCTGGAGCTTAGCGACCTCCTCCCCTATGGCGCGGTATTTCTCCTCGTCAAAGGCCCTTCGCTTCTGCTTGATAGGATAGAAGGATGGCTTGATGGTTAGCTTGTGTGTGATGATTTCAGGAGAGATACCTGGCATGTCTGCATATGACCATGCGAAGACGGCGGCGTTGTCCCGTAGGAATTGAGTGAGTTCTGCCGCCACCTCTGGGTCTAGCTGAGCTCCTATGCGGACTGTCCGCTCTGGGTGCTCGTCGGAGATGATGATGACCTTCAACGATGTTTCTGGATTGACCGGTTCCTTCTTCACATATTTCTTCTCCTCATCCCTAGGATCCTCGAAGATATCTGGTGGCGGTGCCTGATTTCCTACCGTTAGAATTTCGTGACGGCGGGTTGACCGCGCAATGGTGGTTGAGTAGCACTCTCTTGCCAATTGCTGACTTCCCTTGACACAGCCCGTGCCGTTGGGTGTGGGGAACTTCATGAGAAGCATGTATCCGGCGATGATGCATTTGAGCTTGTTGAGTGCCGGCCATCCTATGATGGCGTTATACGAACTGAAACAGTCCACAATTATAAATTCAGTATGTACCTCCGCCATACATGGACTGGAGCCGATGGTTAACCGCATGTAGTCGGAACCCAGCGGTTGAGTGATATCGCCGGAGAAGCTAAGCAATGGCTCATGGTCTTGTAGTAGTTTCTTGTTCCGCTTAAGGTTGTTGTAACAACCGCTGAATATGACATTGACAGCAGAGCCGCTATCCACCAGGATTCTTCCCACTGACCATCTGTCGAGAATGGCATCGATCAGAAATGGGTCGTCATGGGGTAGATGTGCTCCGCGCTCCTCCTCCTCTGAGAAGGTGATGGGCTCCCAACCAGACTTTGGGATTTTTGCGGATCTCTCGTAGCGGATGTTACAGACTTCCTTTGGGTGAGTGGCGCGTGCGTAACGCTTTCTTGCCCTGTGAGACATATTGGTGATTAGAGCCCCGCCATCGATGGTGTTGATGCGGCCCAGTGGCTCAATGTTGGCAATTACAGGTGGTGGTTGGCGCACCTTGAATTGATCCATCTTGCCGTCACGGTACAAGGTCTCAATGGCCGTTTTGAGAGCGTTGCAACTGTTGGTATTGTGACCGCTGTCGTCGTGGTATTTGCACCACATGCCGGTGTTTCTTGGCTTGCCCTTTTTGGGGAATTTCGGTGAGGGTGGCGGTGGTATCTGATCCTTGCACTGATTGTAAATTTCCTCGTACGAGGCTGTGAGGACAGTAAATACCACGTACCGCTGAGAGGACTCCGTTTGCTTGTTGCGATTGTCCCCATGGGATGGGCGGTTGCCCTTGTAGTGGTTGTCTTTCTGCCTCTTGCTTTGATAACTGCCCTGTTGCCACTCCCTCTTCTTGTGGGGGCCTTGCTAGCGGTCTCCTGATGGCTGGAGGAGGGTTGAGATGATTTCGTTGGTGTTGGTGGTGGCGGTGGGGTTTCTCCATATGTGATAAACTCTGCCTGGGCATGAATGACCGCCTCACTCATAAGGTGATCATACGTCGCGTTTGGATGATTGTAGTTGAGGTGATAGAGGAATGGTCCCTTGAGGAGTCCCTGCTTGAAAGCCGCCGAAGCCATTGTTTTGTCGAGATCGCGGCACTGAGATGCTGCCGCCCGCCATCTTGTGACGAATGCCTTCAATGATTCGTCCCCTCCCTGCCGGACGCCAAACAACTGGCTCGTGTTGTGATGACCGGCGGACAACAAGATGAATCGAGAGAGGAAAGCATGAGATAACGCCTGGAATGAGCCGATGGACCCTGGCGGACACTCGAAAAACCAACTCATTGCCTCATTATCCAGCGTTTCGCTGAACAAGTGGCACAGGGTGGCGTCATCAAATCCCTTGTTGTTGGTGACCTTCTTGAACGTGTCCATGTGGACGAAGGGATCGGTCTTACCGCTATAATGTGACATTTTTGGGGTCTTTGCAAACCCTGGTCTGACGGCTTGCAAAATTGTAGCGGTGAATGGTCCTGGCCTGGACGCGAAGAGTGGGTTTGGGGCTGGCGCCGGGGTGCCTGCCTCCGCCAGGATTAGCCTCTGTTCTAACTGCTGTATCCTCTCCAAAATTTGGGCGGTTGCGTTGCCAGCGGGGCCTGCTCGGGCGCTCCGCGGAACCGACCCTCGCCCGGGAATGGGTAGATTGCCCTCAGTCCTTGCTCCGGTCCCCGAGGGGTGGGTGCGCAGCGATGATTCCGCCTCCTGCTCTAACAGTTGGGGGACAGGGGGTGGTCCCATTCCTGCCAGCTCAGGTGGGTTTAGCGGTACCTGCATTTGCACAATGGGTCCTATACCAGCGGTAGGCCGGCTGTGTCTGGTGCTGTGTGACTGCTCACTTCGTGCTGGGTTGGCGTTCGCGTCCAGCGCCCGCTTTAGCTCGTCGAAACGTGTCATCAGCGTGGCCACCTGCTTTTGGGCCTCAGCCTTTTCCTTGCGTTCCTGCTCGCGCTCTCTGTTTGCTTTGTGGAGGTCTGCCAGCGCCAGCTCATACAAGGCGGTGAGGTCCTGACCTGGGGGGCGGCTGCTGCTTGGATTTGTTTCACCGCCAGGGTTGACCGGGGTGCTGAATAGTGCGCGGTTGATGCTTACCGCTGGGTGGGCGGGTTGGGGAACGGCGGACTGGTCTGCCTGCTCCTCGACATTTCCCCCGCTACCGTTAGTCATGGTAATTGTGATGGGATGACTTTTTGTTCAAGGCTTCCCACAGACGGCACCAATGTTAATGTCTAAAAGTCTAGCGGTAGCTGGACTTTAGTTAACGCTGATCCGGCGGGCGGATCGATACTTCTGTTGTTAGTGGTTCCCGTTACCTGTCAAGTAAAATACAATGGGCGTCAGAGGGAGACCGCGCTGGGCGGTCTTCAACTCTCCGATGCCTAAGTTAGTCAATGTATTTATGTTGACAAAGTAACAGTAGGTAAGTATTGAATGCGTAATAAATGAGGAGAGAGGAGAGGACCTCTTATAGGTGAGGAAGAGGATGATCTTCTCCTTGTTTTCGATGTGGGACTGATGTGCTTCGGTTCCCAGTTTAAGTAGCCTCTGATGCCAACTTGACACGGCGCGTCGGCGGTGCTTTGGGGTTGATCCGGGGCTCAGGCGGTAACCCGGCTAGCTGTCTTTACGCCAGTCACTTATATGGTGGCCGTTGGTACCCCTGGCGGTACCATGAGTCTGGCTCATTATAGCTAATTATGCTTGCAAATGCACATGTATGTACATTTTCTTTATGTTTTACTGAAAAATTGCAGGTCATACTTAGGATTGAACTTTTCATACTCTTTCCCATATGCTCTTTTCAGGTATACAGTCCATTGCTCATGCAAATAACTGATGTCTATGAATGACTTTTATGTGTCTTGCTTAACCTTATAGCTATGCCATCACTAATCGGAAGTTATATTTATTTCAACATGAGATTATATATTTCAACAGGAACATCTTTCAAGTATCCAGCTGCACAAATGGTATTGTTGTTATAGCTTTTTTTTTTCCTTTTTTGCTTTTTGTATGAGCTTGGAAGGTTTTTCTTTTGATCTTATGTATATGTATCCACATTCCCACCCAAATAGAGGCTTCTACCAGATATTGGTAGCTTTTAGGATTTTACAGGTAAATCTTTGACTCTTAGAGCTACTACAAAAGTAAAAAAAAAATATGAGAAATTTCATTTTGAAGAGTTTTTCTTTTGGGTGAGTTTTTGTTACTTGGATTGGTAATTTGATCTTACCTTATTATACTTTTAGTTTATCTATGTTTTGTTTTATCTATTAGTTTTAAAACAAATACTTTGATGTGATTAGTAAGCATGGTTAAGACCTACATGGCTACTGCTTGCTAAAACACCTTCTGATCTTGTTATTTTATTTGGGCTACTTCTCTGTTCCTTTTGGTTTTGGCTGCGTTCCATCTAGAAAGAAAGAGAGAGGGGGAAGGGGGTTCTGGAAGAAATTGACTTTTCTCCATTTTTTTTTCCAAGGTCAAGTGATTTTCTTTGGTTACTTTCTCTTCTTCTTTTGGGAGGATTGAAAACTGAGTTGACATCTCAGTTTCAACTTTGAGTTCAATTAGTTTAGCTTCTGAGTTTCTGTCCTTGGGTACTTTTCAACATAATCTGGAGGTGTTTGAGAAATTAGTTCTTATTTTCTATTGTGTTTTGCTCTTGTAACTTATAATTTATCTACAGCTCACTTTGTTTTCCTAAATTTCTTCACAACTAACTGTTATTGATTTGGGTACTGAACGTTTTGAATTACTTTGGTAGTTTAACATCCTTCTCTTCTCAAAAGTCTCTCTCTTTCTTTGTTCTATTATTCACATCTTTCATATGCGTCTATTTTCTTTGTTAGTATGCAACACTAAGTGTTTGCTTTATTGTCAATCAAGTTGATTTTCTTATCGAGTGGAGATTGCAATTTTTGTTATTATGTCTATTTTTGTTTCTTTCTTCTTGAAACATAACTTGAATTATGAAACCTAATTCAAGGTATATCTATGTTCTGTTAGGTGTTGAGGGAGCTACTTGAGCTCGTTTGTTTTCTGTAACATGTTTAGACAATCTTCCTTATACAGAGGTGAGTGGATATTGATTATTCTATTTACATTGAGTTCTTGTTATCATGTTGGATGTGCTTGGTTTAATAACCATGATGTGGTCATGACTGATGATTGTGAGAGTGGAGTTCAAAGTTGTCAACTGTGGTGAACCTTTGATTTATGTTGTGAAAGCATAAAACTATAGATGTTGTTAACCTCATTCTTTTAGAAGAGCCCATGTTTGTATGCTGGACTGAAATGTTTCAGATAACTCTAAAAGGGCATGTTTTTGTTTTGCTATACCCTTTAACACTTTAGAAACTTGGAGTGTATTTACTGTTACATTTGTTTGTTTTGGTAGTCATTTGCATCTGGAAAAAAGATTTGATCTTATCCTGTGGACATAAGCACTTAGTTCGTAATACCAAATGTAAATATAAGTCTTTGTATTTTGTTTTTCTCTGCAGCTTCTTGCTTGTGTCATTTTGTCATGTTGCTCATGGGTAGTGTGGCTTTTGATGTGGGAGTATTGTATGCAGCTTCTTGAAACAAGTTGATGTGGTGGTAGAAGCAGAAGAAAAAAGAAGAGCTGCAGGAGCAAACATTAGTCGTGGCCGAAGTGGGCAAGCAATCATAAATAGTCCAATAAACAATGATCCATTTCTAGCACACTAATGTCTTTGTCCCGGATGCAATGTTAAACAATAAATTGTCACCGATTCATGATTTTGTGGAACAATGACTAATATGAATTGTACCTTGGTGGATCCAATGTACTTTAAAGTTTAAAATATGGGTTGGAGTACTATTAGTTCATTTGATTGTTTGCATCAAATTTTATTTCCATTTGATCACTACTGTTCATTAGGTAAAATGAATGTTTACATGATCATACAACAGATTTCTCATTTATCACACAATGGTTTTTTCAAAAAATAAGTCTTCTAATTTACTCTCACACAACAGAAAGCACTAGAACCCCGTTGTCTGACAAGGCTTAACAAACAACAGATTTAAACAAATTCTGTTGTCTGAAAGCAGTGCCTCAATTGCTGGGCAGCTAAGCTTGGCATCTGCCGAGCCATCACACAACAATTATAACACATACCCGTTGCCTATGTGTGTCTCAGACAACTGTGTTCCACCATTGTCTGAATTTTCAATAGACAAGGCTCGCTCTACAATGGTGGCACTCCAAATCACACAACAATTTTTGTTCGTCGTCTGATAAGTTTTTTGGCATAGTGTCGGGTCGTCCTGATCCGAGAAGGCAACGTAGCCATTGCTTCTCCCCATTGAACATGATGACCCCGATCAAGGAATGGGAACTAGAGATCTCCACCACCAGGGTTACTCAGCAACGCCACCGCATCTTGACTCCATAATAGCCCACGCCGACCCGGATCCCAGATCCTGCCCCAGAGCCAGACTCGATCTCCGGCAGTCCTCTATACACCCAATCACAGCCTCTTGCCACTCACCACCTCGCTCCTTGTCGCTGCCCACTGGTTCTTTAGCCTAGACAAACCAGGTTGAAGAACAAAACGCGCACAGCCACCGGTGAGATGTGCTTGCCATGGTCACCGGATTGAATCACAGAAAAATCCTGAACGCTTTGGGCGATCTGAGATTGAGAAACAAGGCCACAAGCCCTGCACAGTATTCATGACACCAGGAACGGGTCGTCGTACTCCTCCGCTAGCATGGAGGAAGGTGCTAGAGACGACCATCCAAGGAGGCGGCCGCTCTCACCCTAGCAGAGCGCTAGGTCATTGAATATTGAATATTAATAGAAAGTAATTTATGCAATTTCATTTCATGTATTAATTGGAAACTAAATGGTAAATGTTTAGTGACTAAAAAGAAAATCAGAAATAGAAAGTTAAAAAACTACAATCAAAATTCTCATCACAATACAACAACCCACATGAAACAAAGAAGTAGATAACAAACTATCCAGGTTCTTCCACCACTAAATGCCTACCATGTGGGCAATGCCTACTAGAGACACTGCATTTCCCCAATCAATCGATGCACCGAATAGAATCCAACATCGCAAACTATAGAGAAAAATATCAACAACATACATAAACTAAAATGAAATTAAAACAAATATTGATTTGCATTAAGCTAACAACACCACAATTAGTTTGCACCAAGGACGAATCCAAGTGATGGGCTAGTTAGGCTATAGCTCAACCCAAAGTTCTTCTAATCTTTTAGATGGTATAAGGGTACGATTACTTACTTAGAATGAGAATAAAAATGGAGGGAATGATTACGGAGTAAAAATATTCCTGCATTTACTAACACATAAAGGAAACAGAATGATTCCGGGTATGAAGGAATTAGAATTGGTGTAGGTTCCACCTCCTTGTTAGGAATCGATTCTTGAATACTCATGAATTTGATTACGATGGGGGGAGATGGGTTTAGGAATCAAAGCTTTTAGAATCAATACCGATTCCTTTCTTCTCCCATTCCAGTTGCCTCAGATTCATAATTATTTTACATTTCAAGTAAGTAAACGTGCCATAAGTGTGCTACTTAGTCAAGGCCCTGACTTTGGTTCAGTTGCTAAAGTGACAAGCCCATTAACTCTTTCTAACATTCTGATATGGGATCGGGTCCCCTAGGCTGTTTTTTTTGTTATTAACCGATATCTTTCATCCTTTTCTGCATCATTTTCTTTCTTTAGTTTCTGTTCTTCTTTTTTCTTTTCTTTTTTGTTTCTTTCCTCATTTTCTCCTCCCTTTTTCTCTTTTTTACCATTCTTTTATTACAGCTGTTCTATTAGTTTTTCCTATTAGTATTTCTTAAAAATTTCTTCTTTTAAATGCAAATCTTGTTTTTTTTTCTCTGCTCTTTCCACATTTTGCTCTCCCTTTTCTTTAGTTACAACATGAGTGTTTATAATGGGACCTCCAAATTTGCTCACTTGACCTCACTCTATTTTGAATTATTGAATGACATATATAACCTACTATAAAATGACTATTAAGGACAATAATTATACCAAAGAAATATTATATTAATTTTCTCTAGACTTTCCAATTCAATAACATTAGATTGTATTCTTTATTATTTTCCTTATCTATTTTCATTTTCCAATTTCACTACATACTCATTAAAGTATTCAAATATATTTATTAAGAATTAAAACTATGATTAAAATCATGTGGAATAAAAATGTATGATATACATATTGAACTCATATTGGTAAGGGAAAACATGCAAAATAAATCATATTATGACCTAAATCTAAGTCTATCCATTATATTTGTAAAAAATAAAAAATGAGCTAGCAATTAAAAAAAAAAACTAAATAAATATTTAAATAATTAATCATGAGATACAGAAAATAGAGAAAATAAAATAAACATTAAGAAAAAATGACTAATCTTTTCTTTTTTTGAACGGCTAAAACATAAATCCTAGTCAATGATTTTGCCCTAGAAGACACTGAGTTGTTCTTTGTTCATGGGTTTGCTCACAAAGCGGGCTCAAAATTGACTTGTAATGAGTTTACATTACTTAGATAGGAGCATGGTTGTTACCCTGTCATTTTTCTGTTTTTAAGTGTATGTTAGACTCTGGCTATTTGACTGGTCATCTAATGCAATGAACCTTTGTTTCAAAAATAAATAAATAGAATAAAATAATAATAAAAAAAATTAAAAAAAAGATTAGCGGTTTTCCCTATGTACGAGTGAAATCCTAGCCTCCGGTGGTGGTTTCTTCATTTTTCTCAGTCAAATTCTCCGGTTGTTTCGTTATGCTAGTATGGATATAGTTTTCTGGAATATCATGGGCACTAAGGACCCTCGTAAGTTACGGGCGTTATCATCCTTGGTTTTCCAAAGGCATCTTGGAGTCCTATTTCTGTTGGAGACGAAGTGTAACCGTCAAGAACGCTGCAACTCCTTTTGAGCTAATCTAGGGTTTCAACATGGGGTGATGCAGGAGTGTAGCGATAATGGATGGGGTGGTCTGATGCTGTTATGGGGTGAGGACATTGATATTCATCTTCGCTCCTATTCCCCGAACTTTGTGGATCCAGATGTGGTGTTGTCGGTGTCTGAAGGGGGTCATTGCCGGATCACTGGTTTTTACAGGCATCCAGAGACAGCGCAACGTCATGTCACTTGGGATTTACTATGGCAACTTGCCATGCTTCCCGAGGTAGATAAGTTGTTAGTATTCGGTGACCTAAACAAGATTCTTTCCTCTTCTGAGAAATCTGGAGGAGCCGCATGTCCTCTATGGCAGATCGATGCTTTCCAAGCGGCTCTTGACGAAGGGTTTTCGACTTTAATAAGGAGAATGCATAGTGCTGGGGAGTTGAGGGGTATCAATATTTGTTGTCATGCACCTACGTTGCACCATCTTTTGTTTGCAGATGACAGTTTTTTATTTGCCCAGGCTATTCCAGCCTCGTGTCATAAACTGAAGGAGTTATTGAATATTTATACATTAGCCTTTGTCAAGCAATAAACTTTCAGAAAAGTAGTGTGAGTTTCAGTCAGAATTTATCTATAGCTGCACAGGAGGATCTGGCTGGGATCTTGAATGTGGAGCTTGTTCCTTTCCGCGAGAAATATTTGGGGCTGCCTACACATATTGGCCGCAGAAAGAAAGAGGCTTTCTCTTATATTCGGGATTAGTTGAGGAAGAAACTGTTCGGTTGGCGGGGTAAGCTGTTGAGTGCGGCAGGTAGAGAACTTTTGATCAAGGTGGTCGCCCAATTAAGCTCTTCCCACATATGCAATGAATTGCTTCTTACTCCCAAAGACTTTTTGTGTACAGCAGTTGTGTGCTAATTTTTGGTGGGGTGATTCTGATAACCACAGTAAAATACATTGGAGCAATTGGGATTACTTGTGTTTGCCCAAAGATAAAGGGGCTCTGGGGTTTCGTAATCTGTATGCTTTCAACTTAGCCATGTTGGCCAAACAAGCACTGAGGATCATACAAAATCCTGATTCCCTTATGGGTAGAATTTACAGAGCTAAGTACTTTCACTCTACATCATTCATGGAGGCTTCTCTAGGAGCTGCCTCGTCATACGCCTGGAGGAGCATCTTTGCTTCTAGGGTGGTGCTTGAGGGTGGACTGAGGTGGCAGGTAGGTGATGGTAACTAAATTTGCATTTGGGAGGATAATTGGATTCCTAGAGATCATGCTTTTACACCTTTGTCTCCACTCAGGTACCCTACTACTATTTAATTGATCAGTCTTCGGCTACATGGAATGTCCCATTATTGCATTCACTTTTTGGTGCGGAAGATGTTAATGTCATTCAGTCGATTTTGTTAAGGCTGAGACTCCCACCTGATTTTTGTGTTTGGCATTTCACTTCTAAAGGTTCTTATGTTGTTAATAATGATTATATTGTAGCTAGAGATGCAGTACTTAAGGTGAATTTTTTTTGGGGGGGGGGTGTCCATAATCACCCTACTTTGGATTCTCAGTTTTGGGGGAAGTTCTGGGGGACTAAACTACCTAATAAGGTTAAGTTGTGTGTTTGGAAAGCCTTGAAGGGATTTCTCCCAATCCGTAGTAGATTGTTGTCACGTTTGGTAGATGTTCCAGTTCATTGTGGGCTATGTCAGCAGGACTCGGAAGTAGAAGAGCATCTCTTCAGGGACTGTGTAGTTTCAAGAAGGATCCTCACTCCTCTACTTGAACAGTTGGCTCAGCAACAACTTCCATTTCCAGCTTGGTTAAAGCTTTGTATAGAGGTGTTAACTTCTTACAAATGGTCTGAATTATTGGTGCTTCTTTGGTCTATTTGGAAGGCTAGGAATGATAAGGTTTGGCATGACAAGGCATGCGATCCTCCTCAAGTTATTGTGAGAGCTCATTTGTGCCTTCAGAATTATCTACAGGTTAATCGTCCTCCAGTTCAGATTGGTAGTCAAAGGTCTAAATGGATGAAACCGTTGCCAGGGTGGGTGAGTATTTGCTTGGATGGTGCTTTTAATTCTCTTTCTTGGGAGGGGGGTGTGGGAGTTGTTGCTAGAGATAGCAATGGGACTTGTTTAGGTGGACGGGCTAAATACATCAAGGGGGTTTCTTCAGCTGAGCATGTTGAATTACTAGCGGGTTTTGAAGCTGTGGAATTGGCGCGGGAGTTGGATTTGCAGGCGGTGAAGTTTGAGTCTGATTGTATGCAGTTGGTTGGTTCGGTAGCTCTTCCGTTGGAGTCTAAACCTGGCCTTCATTTGCTTTACATGGACTTATAGTCACTTCTTTCTCAATTTCCTGGTTGTTATTTTAAACATATTTTTAGGGAGAAGAATGTAGTTGCTCATCACTTAGCTGGGTGGGCACTTCATTCAAAAGTTTTTTCTTCTTTTACTAGTCCTCCAAGCTTCTTGGTGGATTTGTTATCAACTGATTGTACTTAAGTCTGATCAATAAAAGTGTTTACGTTGCTTCTCAAAAAAAAAAAACCCACAGAAAAGTTCATGTTATTTTCTTGTTGATTAGAAATTAATTTTTGAAACTCAATACCTTGTGTTTGATTTTCTTTTATTGAAAAAGAGACTTATGTTATCTGCTTAAGGAATGAATATGTAATTAAGATTTATAAAGTAATTAAATCATTGAAATGACTAAGTTTTTTTATCTTAAAGATAATAGTTTGTTTGCAAATTATATGAATGAGGTTATTTAAGGAACTTTAGTGAGGTTTATTGAGTAAATTTAGTACTTGCAAAGTTGATAGGAGGTGTAAAAAGCATAGGAGGTCAAGTGAGTAAATTTGGAGGTTCTAATAGAAAAACTCTTACAACATTCTCTACTAATCTTTCTTCCAAAATTTAGTCTCAATATGTATTGAATTATTATCGATAAAGAAACAAAAAAAATTCTTGTAAGCAAGCCTTAAATTATCCCACCCCAAACCTACACCCTGACTACGTCTCTAGTTTGCACAACACTCTAACCAAGCAATAGTTCTCTGAATTAGCATAGCTATATGATCAGCACAATTACAAATTGAGCTAAACTATAGACACAAAAAACAGAGCAAAAGCTGAAAAGCCAAAAATTTAATTAAAGAAATAAACTTTCGGACTAGAACGTCAGGAACCAGAGAAGCAAAGCCAATCATCAGGATTGGCAGTGACAACGTCCATGTAGCACCCCACAAAGGACAACACTTCCCCTGACACAGTCCCGGGGTACTCCACAATCACGTTTCCCTTGACAGGGTAGTTAGTCATGTGATTGATAAGCAAGGTCTCGCCGCTAGTGGTGGTTGTGTAGGGCAAGAGCGAATCGAGCAAGTGCTTCACCATTTGGTACTCCTAAGGAATCAGGTTAAGCGAGTTGTTCTGGATGAACTTGGCCTCCCCGATAAGCTTGGAGGGGAGGGAAATGAAGGAGTTAATGTCAATGCCGAAGAGATTAACACAAGTTTAGATCCATGAGCCAAATTTGTTTGATCTAAATAAGCATGACTAGATCATACCTGAAAGGCCATACGCTACTTTTAATGCCTTATGCTTCTCCGTGTCATCGTGAAAATCAAGTTTTAATACCACCAGATTCGGCGATCGAAGCTGTCATTAGCGTGCTGACTACAACGGCGAACTCTACTTCGAGTCGGTGTTCCAGGTCAGGATGGTGAAGAATTGGGGTTCTAGAACCTCTCAGTGGATGCCACGACCAGGTGGGACAGAGAGTCTGAGAGTCTGCGAGAAAATCATGAGAGAGAGAGTGGAAGGTTATGTAATTTTTTGATTCTTTTGAGCACAACAATGACATTTTGCCTTTCAATATGGTGAGTGAGAATTTGAATCTGTTGGTGGGAGGAGTGGTAGTGTTTTGGTTAAAATTTAGGCATTGGGTCAAGGCCCCTATAAAGTATCCCTATATCTAACAACAAAAATATATCGAAGAATGAATATTGGTAGTGTGAGGTAAAAATATGAGGAGTACGAGCCCTCTTTTCTCTCCTCTAGTGGCAGAAAACCCTAGATTTAGGGTTTTACTTACCCAGTTCCTTGAATGTTGGTAGTGTAAGGTAAAAGTATAAGGAGAGTACAAGACCTCATTTCTCTCCTCAGGCGGCGGCGAACGTTAGATTTCTGGTGTTGCTCGCCTAGTTCCTTGGCTAGTGATGAGGCCTCTTCTCCTCTTATTACTAGTCTGTCATCCTTCCTATGTCCGTTGCTTCCTTCTGTTCAATCCATGGGTTGTGGTGATCGATCCGGACAAACCATTTCTTCTCTTCTATAGGTATCATGTTTTCTAATTCTTTTTTAAAAGGAAATTTTCTTTAGAGAATTTGAATGTGCAGCTGTGTTGTGTTTGTGTTTATTTTGTGTATGGATCTATAAGTTGTCGGGGCCCTCCCCCTAAAGTGGCAATGGTAGCTAGTACTTGGCCTTCTTTTGCTCTTTTGAAAAAAATGTTTTGCTTCACATGTCAATTTTTTTTTTAACTTATATTGTCGGATATGTGCATTGTTATTTTTTTTATTACATCATCAACTGAGAACCACAAAAGTTAGCCTTCCTTGAATTGAACTCACGACCTTCGTCTTACATAATCGGATTTGAGATTTTGAGGTTTACAGGGCTGGATTTGAGATTTTGAGGCTTGAGGTGAAAAATAACAAATGTGCTTACACCTTTTATAACAAAGAAGAAGATCAAAAAAGAAGATAGCAAAGAAAAAGAAAAAATCCTTAACAGAAAAGGGATTTGAAAATGGGCATACACCTTTTACAACAAAGAAAAAAAATGAAACGAAGGAGAAGGGAAATAATGGCTTTGGGCTTTGAAGCTTGACAAGAGTAAGCTTACGATCGGTTGAATGGAGGTTCCTAGAATGTGTCTTGCTCAATTTTGATTTCTCTCCTAATTGGGTTCTCTGGATAATGTGTTGTGTCAGCATGGTCTCCTATTCTTTTGTGCTTAATGGGCTTCTAAGAGGAAATCTTGTTCCTTCTAGGGGTCTGAGACAAGACAATTCCATTTCTCCATATCTGTTCCTACTTTGGGCGGAATTTCTTTCTAGACTTATCATGAAGGAGAAAAGTGATGATCTTTTGCATGGGACTCGGATTTGTACATGTGCACCTTATATTTCTCATTTATTTTTCGCTGATGATTCATTAATTTTCTTTAAGGGCTAAATACTGTTTAGTACCCTGTGGTTTGGGTTTAAAATCAATTCAGTCTCTGATCTTTCAATTTCATTAAAAACACCTTCACACTATCATTTCTCATCCAATAGACCCTTCCGTCATGATTCCGTCAATGGAACCGTTAAGTAGCTGATGTGGCATGCCAACTTGGCACTAGTGGGGCCCACATGGCAAAAAAATTCCAAAATAAAATTTCAGAATTTTTTTTTTGATGACAAAATTGCAGAAATTCAGATTCTCTCTCTCTCTCTCTCTTCTCTGTTTCTCAGCAATCTCATCCTTAGATCTGCCGAACCAACCAATCTCACCACTCTGGTTTCTCCGTCGGCCGCTCCCATACCGGAAAGGAAGCTCTTTGTAAGTCTCACGCTCCATACCCACCACTCTATTCATCATTTCGTCTGTAGTGAAAGCCCCAAATGGATTGAAAACCAGCGACTCCGATTAGCTATCAGACTCGGAATCCTGATCAACTTCAATTTTTTTAGAAGAACACGAATTCGATTCGGAGATGAGGCTATCACAATGAGAATCAGAATCTTGAGTTTGGGTATTCTCTCGAGTCATCGGGACTTCATCGATGTCGATCTGGATGTAGTCCATGAGGATTGATTCTAGGTTTTTGCAATTTTTAATTTCCCAGAATTGTAGAGATAAGGGCTTGTCATCGGAGGCCTTGCACAGTGCAATCCGATAAGGCTCCGATCCGATCCATTCCGCTATGATCCGCGTACGTCATCATGTTTCTGTTTGACTGGTTGTATGGTGTGCTCGCTTCCCTCGATCTGTGGCAGAAGGAGGCCAAGATCTTATTCCTAGCGCTCAATAATGTTGGCAAGACCACCTTGCTTCACATGCTCAAAGATGAGGTCAGCCCCCCCATCCCCTTATTCCTATTCCATTTTTTCCTTTACTTCAATTTCAATACATAGATTAGATTCTTCTTTTATGTTTGAGACGAATTGGAAGTTAAGCTAGATTTACCAGATCTGTAATTTTTATGCTAAAAACTAAATAGCTTTACAAACTGTTGGGAGCTTGAAGCAGAAACAGATTCATACTCCAAAGCATAAAAGCAGAGAGCACCAGAAAACTAATAACTAGGCCAACTCTAAACTTATCTCTTCGGTACCAGCAATTAATCAAAACAAACAGCTTAGTCCGCAGCTCAGAATACAAGAAAAACTATCCTAATCCACCTAGTTAAAGATTTGAGTTTATGCCCAAAATGTTCAGTGTTTAGGATGGATTATACTTACATGTGTGTATTAGGATGCTAATTTGTTTGGAAATAGATTGTTATTTGTGTGATATAATTTGAGCTTTATTGTTTTGGTTTCAGAGGCTGGTGCAGCATCAACCTACGCAATATCCCACATCCGAGGAGTTGAGAATTGGCAAAATCACGTTCAAGGCCTTTGATTTGGGAGGTCATCAGATTGCTTGCAGGGTCTGGAAGGATTACTACGCAAAGGTAGATGTTGTGGTGTACCCTGTGGATGCCTACGATGGTTTTAAGTGACTCTCTCAATACATTACTGTGAATTGGTTGTTCAAAGTTCAGAGCAGTGCCTTGTGTAGTTAGTTTCTGGAATTGGTTGGTCTGTATGCTTACTATGAATCTGTGTTTATTAGAATGAGGAATGGAATCGATGTGATTTCATTCTTGGTTGTTGGCTACTGACAATTAAAACTATGTTGCGATTACGTTGGGTTTTGCAAGCTCGACATTTTGTCAATGTTGCTTAGGCAGTTTGTTGAGTAAAATTGTTATTGAACCTGTGTTAAAGAAAAAAAAAATTCTATGTCATTGCTTTGTAATTAAAAAAAAAAAAATTCCCAAAATTTGTTATTTCAAAGTTTTTGCAATTGTCATAAAAAAAATTCTGAAATTTTATTCTAGAATTTTAGAATTTTGCCTGCCATGTGGGCCCCACCAGTGCCAAGTTGGCATGCCACATCAGCTACTTAACGGCTCTATTTGACGGAATTATGATGGAGGGGTCTATTGAATGAGAAATTATAGTGTGAGGGTATTTTTCATGAAATTGAAAGTCCAGGGACTGAATTGATTTTGGATCCAAACCATAAGGTACTAAACAGTATTTAGCCCTTTCTTTAAAGAAGAATTTGAGGACACCTTTGTGTTGAAAGAAATTCTTGGAGAGTATGAAAGGATATCTTGTCAACTCATTAACTACCAAAAGAATAGTATCAACTTTAGCAAGAATGTGAGACGAGACAAACAAGATGATATTGCTACCATGTTACAATTGAGTAGGTTTAAGAAGCATGAGAAGTATCTCGGCCTCCCTATTGAGATTAATTTTTCCCAAAATGCGGCTTTTGTTCAAGTAAACCCTAATTTGTGTTTGGCCCAAACTCTAGGTTACTTGACCTAGTGATAATAGGGTTAAATTAGAAGGATCTAGATTCCTATTCAATGTAAGATTACTTTCCTTGTCTGATTGAGATTCTATGCATTGTAATTCTCTATAAAAAGAAACCCCTATTATTAATGAGAATACACAGCGAATTTCTCTCAATTTCAGTTTCTCTACAACACGTTATCAGCACGAGCCCTAACCCTAGCCCTAAAAACCAAAACTCTTCTCACCAAAACTACCGCAAGCTCCTAGCCCTTGCTAGCCATACCGTATGCTGCCCCTACAGCCCTTGCGCACCCGTGTGCCGCCTACTGCCCCTGCAGCATTGCCGCATGCCTGCTGCCCCCTGCAGCACAGCAGCACGCTCGTTCCTGTGCAGATCAGGCTGCTTACACGCCCCAAAACATCTTGTTTGGAACCTCTGATCAAAATACTTTCTTCATCAAAGTTGTTCATCTATGTCTCTTCTATCTGAATTCCAAATTTCAGCCATATTTGAGTCATTTTGAAACCTGTACACCATTCGAGGTGGGAGCTGTTCAGCATGCTCGTTCCTGTGCATATCAGTCAGTTTTCAAGCCCCAAAACGTCTAGTTGCGGACTTCAGATAAAAATTCTTCCTTCATCAAAGTTGTTCACCTGTGTTTCTTCTATATGACCTCCAAATTTAAGCCCAATTGGAGTAGTTTTGAGACCTGCACACTAATCGGAGTGGGAGCTGTTCAGAAGCGAATCTGCTCCGAATTTCAACAAGTTTGATTCGCCTAGGACTGAAGCTCGTCTGCAATCCTACAACGCCTAGGACTGAAGCTCGTCTGCAATCCTACAACGAGGATCGAATACGCTCTGCAATCCTACAACGAGGATCGAATACGCTTTGCAATCCTAAGAGGTATGGTTTACTAAAAGTTCCCGTTTTTGAAGTTTTTTTATTCTTTTCGCTTCTTTTTCTCGGGGACTTGCAACCTCCCTTCTTCTACCCCCCTTTCTTCATCATAGGGGAGACCTGATTAAGCCGAACTGTGGGGGTTCGTGCTCACTCCAAGCTTGGAGCTTGTAGAGTCCTCCAAACTTAGAGTTTGTTGAGAAGAAACGATCGACCACAAATATCATTGTTTCGATCTAATCCAACCCCTCTTGGAATCGAATTTCTTGGAAGCGACTACGCTTGGAAATTCCTAATTTCTTAGAAGCGACTACGCTCAGAAATTTTATTTGTTTTCGTGGTAGCTTTTTTCGCTCCGAAACTAACCCTAATTTCTTGTTCTCTTTCAGGATGAGTAAACCTGAACAAATTGGACTTTGCTCCATTGGGAACAACTGGCTCTGAATATCACAGGTGGGTTCGTGATGTCTGCCAGCATCTCAAGGCTGATGGAATCCTGGATACGATTCTCGAGCCTAGCCAGGACGTGCTAACTGTTGAGCAAGCTCAAGCTTTGGAAGCAAATAGAGTAGCCTTATAGGCAAATAAGGCGAAAGCCATCACCCTAATGACTCGTCATATGGATGATTCGCTCCAGTACGAGTGTATAAATGAAGAAGACCCCAGAAGGCTGTGGGTCTCACTCAAAGAAAGATTTGGCAATGTCCGTGACTTCCTGCTTCCTGACCTAGAAGTGAGATGGCATAGCCTCCACTTTTGTGATTTCAAGTCAGTTCTTGACTACAACTCGGAAGCCCTTCGCATTAAATCCTTAATGGAATTCTGTGGTAAAGTGATCACAGATGCGATGTTGATTGAGAAGACTCTCTCTACCTTCCCCTTCTCTGCATTGATGGTTGCTAAGAACTATCGAATCAATATTATTGCAGAACAAATCACAAGGTTTCATGAGCTCATTGGAGCTATGAATGTCATTGAAAAGCATGACAACACCCTTGTGAAGAACTATAATTCGAGATCCGTGGAAACAGAGTATATTCCGGAATCCAATTATAGCCGCGCCCCTAAGAGAGGGTGCCAAGAGCGAAAACCTAATCTTAGGGATACTTCTGGACGTTCTGGTCCATATAATCGCTCTACTTGGGAAGGTAACCGCCAAAATAGGCGAACACGGAACCGAAGAGGTCAACGTGGAAAGAGAGAGGGAGGCAACGCCTCTGGCCATGTTGGTGCACTAACAGCCATCTAAATGACGCTTTCAAAGCGCCTCAATCAATGGAGTCTGAGCAAAGAGATGTATGTTCTCGATTTGGAGTATCCAATCATTGGGCACACATTTGTAGAGCTCGTGAAGAAATTGTCACCGCCTACAAAGCATATTGTGAAGCAAGAGAAGCTCACTATGTGGAACAAGAAGATCAAGAAGATGATCTAGAGTGAAGGGCTGAAGACTACAAATCTGGCTAGGATCAATAGATCGCCAATTCTGTTTAAATCTTTATTTTTTCCAAGAGATGTTATAGGCAATTGTCATATACTTTGCAGTAAATGCCAATGGTTTAGTCTTTCTTCAAAGTAGGCTCACCCAAAGTAAGTGTGATGTCTAGGAAGGTTCTGAGATTAGTGGTACTTAAGCGAGCCTTGCTCCACCGACATCTCTCTACTCATCTGGTCACATGTATTTTGGAATTACCGAAAGAAGTTAGACGACTACCATTGTTTTGCATTAGCTAGCATTTGGGTTAGATTCTCCTAATGGTTAAGAGACAATGATGTACTCCGTTGGCTTATGAATAAAATTTCGAGTTCTTTTCATTATGACTCAATTTTGATTCTAAGCATATTAGTTTGTGACTACGATGGCTGGGCCATCAGTATTAATTCAAGGACATGGAATAGCCCAAGTTCCCTTTGCCAAAGGGCACCTTAATTACTGTCGCAAAAAAAAAACTCTCTACGCTCTTAGGGCAAATCGCACCTATGAGTAGCCAATGGATTCTATGCGAAAATGTAGAGAACGAAAATGAGTTCCTTTGCAATACCTCTAATGATTGCAAACAAAGGCGCATCTTAGAGAAGTTTATGTGTCTTTCTAGTGGACTTTATGTCACTATTCGAGCTATTAAATCCAATAAATTTATGAGAAAAGATCTCTTGGATTTAGACACATATTGGCTTTGTCACGACAGGATAGATCATCCTAGTCATGATATGATGATCCGTCTACAAAAGACTTCACTCGGACATCTTTTCTCTCGAGCGAAATGAAGCATGAATCAAAAGTTGATTCTTAGACTAAGTGTGACCGACGCTGCTGCCTAGGGCATCGCCTCCGTCCACCACCAGCCTAGGGCTGACGTAGTCCCTATCCATGACTCCATGGATGGCGTCCATCATGGTGATGGCGCCCTAGGTGATGCTGCAATCACCAACTTGCTTCAAAATAGCATTTCAGACGCTCAGGCCTAACCAAAATTCTCATTGGTTGCTTCTAAAGCCTCTCGCTCGTTTTACAAAGCCCGTTCCTTAGGGAAACTAGGACTGAGACCAACCTATGCAAAGGATATGAAAATACTCATTATGTTCTTACATAGAATCCGTAGGGATTCTCTGGACTGATTCAACCAACTCGCAGACGTTTAAATATCTCATGATGTTGGTTGACATGCAAACACGCTGGTCACGTGTTGTGCCATTGTCCACTTGTAATACTGCTTATGAAACACTCCTAGACACAACATATGACAACGGGCTCACTCCCCAAATCATCCTATTCAGTCAATTAGATTTGACTATGCTAGTGAGTTTACATCGAAGACTTTCGATGGTTATTGCATTTGGGACTGATGTTGGACATCATATTCCATGAGCACACCCAAATGGTCTCGCGGAAATGACTACGATGGTAGTCCGGACATTGGTAATGCGCACCAACCTCCTTATATGCACTTTGGGTGATGCAATATCACATGCAGCTATGCTAATTCGTCTACGACCCACTGCCACTCAATCTACCTCGGCGATACAGCTTGTGACTTGGTACAAATATCGTACTTACGCATATTTGAGTGTGCCATTTATGTGCCAATTGCGCCGCCACAGCGCTCTATAATGGGTCCTTACAGACGAATAGGCAACTACGTTGGATTTAAGCTTCCAACAATCGTCCGCCACTTAAATGCCCTTGCTAGGCGATCTCCTTACCCCTAGATTTGCGGATGTCACTTTGATGAGACAGTCTTCCCGTCGTTAGGGGGAGATAAGAACACGAATGTTCAACAGGAAAGACAGGAATTGTCGTAGTCTGTCCCTACTATGTCTCATCTCGATCCCTACTAAAGTGACGAGATCACACAAATATGCTGCAAACATTCCTGCAAGGATGGACGTCCCTACGAGAGGACGTTGTGCCACCCTACACGGAGGTAGGCATGGCGCCAACACCATAAAGAGTGGCACTTTGGCGTTACAGGCCATGGCCCCAGCTAGGATGCGTGGGAGGCCCATGGGTTCGAAGGATACTTTGGCACATTCCAATCCTTTGATCATCAAGACTCAAAATCAGTCTCATGAGAATCTTCCGGGTTATGGTTATCGTTGGGGGACGCCTCAACGTCAGAACCTATTCCTGAGAATATAGAGCTCTATGAAAATTACACTAGTGTACATGAGACGTGGGATAGAAACTCCATCATAATGATGATGTAGTTGCGCATGTGCATGAGTTTGTTGAGTCTGATGATATCGAACCACGCTCCGTTGATGAATGAATGCTAACGTAGACAAATTTGGCCTAAATGGAAAGATGCGATCCAGGTTAAGATGGATTCTCTAACGAAGAGGAAGGTTTTCTGAGCCAGTAATGCCAACACCTTCTGACATAAAACCTATTGACTAGTGGGTCTTCGTTAGAAAGCGTGATGAGAAAAAGAGATGGCAATCTCGCCTTATGGCGCAAGGTTTCTCACAAAACGCCCTGGAATCGACAACGATGAGACATGTTCTCTCGTAATGGAAGTCACTGAACTCCACTACCTTGTCAGTTTGGTAGTTTCCAATAACTGAACATGCAGCTTACAAATGTGGTCACTACGTATTTCTATGGGGATCTAGATATGGAATATACATGAAGGTTCATGGTGAACTTCATTTACCCAAGTCAAGTGGCTCTAGACCACGGAGCGCGTTTGTAATAAGGTTGAAACGCTCACTAAAGTGACTACTTGATTGGGAAGGGATATGCCCAAGGGAAACCGCTGAACACAAGAAATCCGAGTTTGAGATGAAGGATTTTGGGAGAACACGATTATGTCTCGGTTTGGAACTTGAGCATCGTGTTGATAGATGCTTAGGCATTTTGACATCGTCCGTAGTCTTGATCCTGAAAAGGATCCTCTTCGTCTGAAGGATGATGATGAAGATGTGCTAGAGGCAGAAGTGCCTTACATAAGTGCAATAGGCGCATTATTGTATTTAGCTCAATGCACAAGACCGGACATCTCATTGCCATGAACTTGTTAGCTAAGGTATAACTCTGCGCCAACGCGACGCCATTGGATTGGTGTAAAAGATATCTTTCGATACTAGATGTACGACTGATATGGGCATGTTTTATCCCTACAGAGAGATGATGGATTCAGACCCATCACACACCACGAACGCCGCCAACACTGGCCTGCATCCACTGTCCCCATCCTAAAACGACATGTGTTTTGGAAGGTTTTGCTAATATTGGGTATCTCTCTGACCCATACAAAGGTCGTTCCCAAACTGGTTATGTGTTCACCATGGGAAAAGACCGTGATATCTTGGAGGTCTGCAGAGCAGACCCTAATCGCTATATCTTCGAACAATGTAGAGATTATTGCTCTTCACGAAGTGATTCGTGAATGTATATGGATTGAATCCATAGTTACGCATGTTCGAACAATTGTGATTTGAAGTCTACCACAGATGAGCCTACGAGCATATAGGATAATGCTGCTTGTTTTGAAGCAAAGGCTACATCAAAAGCGACAACACTAAGGATAATCAGCAACAACACTCTCCTCAAGATCAAAGTGAACTAGGTTCAATCTGAGGTCAGTATGGCAGACTTGCTCACTAAGTCATTTCCTAAATTCCACTTTCAAGAAACATGTTGGTAGCATCGTTTGCGGAAGTTATCCGAACTCCCATGACCGTAGTCATCAGGGGGAGATGTCTACATATATGGTCTCGAAACGTGAAGGGTGTGTTGTGCTCTTTTTCCCTTCGACCGAGGTTATTTTTGTCCCACTGGGTTTTTGTTACTCGATAAGGTTTTTAACGAGGCAACGAGAGAAGCACCACATTTGGGCAACACAAGGGGGAGTGTTCAAGTAAACCCTAATTTGTGTTTGGCCCAAACTCTAGGTTACTTGATCTAGTGATAATAGGGTTAAATTAGAAGGATCTAGATTCCTATTCAATGTAAGATTACTTTCCTTGTATGATTGAGATTCTATGCATTGTAATCCTCTATATAAAGAAACCCCTATTATTAATGAGAATACACAGCGAATTTATCTCAATTTCAGTTTCTCTACAACAAGATGTGAGACGTAATAGTATCAACTTCAGTTTCTTTATATAGCAATAATCCTCTATATAAAGAAACCCCTATTATAGTATCAACTTTAGCAAGAATGTGAGACGAGACAAACAAGATGATATTGCTGCCATGTTACAATTGAGTAGGGTTAAGAAGCATGAGAAGTATCTCGGCATCCCTATTGAGATTAATTTTTCCCAAAATGTGGCTTTTAATTTCTTGAATGAGAGAATTAAAAAGATAACCAAATGGTGGTGTGAGAAGACTTTTACTGCTGCGGGAAAAGAAATTCTTATAAAGGCGGTGGATCAATCCATTCCAACATCTTATGAGTTGCTTCAAGATTCCAATTCATCTGTGTAATGAGATGCATACTTTGAAGGCAAAGTTTTGGTGGGGATCTACGGAAGAGGATAAGAAGATACATTGGCTTGCGTGGGAATGATTGTGTCCTGCTAAGTCTGACGGTGGTATGGGATTTTGAAATATGCACCAGTTTAAGCTTGCGCTCCTAGCTAAGCAAGGTTGGAGACTCGTTTAGAATCCACAATCTCTTATTACTCGACTACTTAAAGCAAGGTATTTTCCCGATTCTAATTTTATGCATGCTTCTATTCGTGGGGATGTTTCTTTTGCTTGGTGTAGTATTTTGAAAGGTCAAGATATTCAGTGAAGGGGATTGCAGTATCGGGTGGGCAATGGTGCCTCGATAAGTATGTGGGAGGATCCTTGGCTCCCATTACACTATATTTCTATAATTTCAAGCCATTTTTGTTGCCCATTGTTGGACTCGAGGCATTGCTTGTATATATAGGACTTAATTGACCAAGAACAAAACAAGCGGCCACTGTCTTTTATCAAAGAATTGTTCACTGAGACTGAAGTGAGTTTTATTGCTAGCATTCCCTACCCGTGCTCCAACTAACAAATGTGTATGGCATTTCGATGAAAAAGAGCTTTATAGTGTGAAGAGTGGTTATCATACCATTAGATCGACTTGCTGACGACTTAATGAACCATGCTTCTACTTCTAGTAATGCACAAAGAGGTGGACATTGGCTGAGCCTTTAGAAGGCACGGGTTCTATCTGCCAACCAAATTTGGAAGGCATGGGAAATCAGGTTGTTTCTTTGGAGATTGTATAGAGGTATTCTGCCAACCAAATTGGTGTTGACAAAGGGTGTTACTACTAGCAAAGCAAACAACTCACACAGATTTAATTGACACAGATTTTTAAAAGTCACAGATATCAGTGTGAAATACCAATTCAAATAGATAACGGTGTGAAATAAGTATGGTTGGGTCCATAAGAATTTATGCAGCAACAATAACCACGGAAATCCATGTGAAAAAAACATTAAAGACAGATTTAAGTACACATAATATATTAGTTTATTCAAAAATGATTATTTTTGTGTGTTAAATAAATTATAGAAGGATAGACTTCCATGACTATTACAGATTTATCTGTGATCTGAGTATACACAAAAACATTCTTATGAAAGATCCAGTTAACTACACACAGATATCTGTTAGAGTTGTAACTGTATCTCATACGGATTACAGTGGCAATACAAACAACTCACACAGATATCTGTAAGTATTATTAAAAAATATTATAGAAAACCACGCAGCCTCATCCTAATATCCTTTTTGGCCTCCTTTTCCTTTCAAACCTACTGCAGTTCCTCTTTTTCTTTCTCCCTCACAAACTCCCGTTTCTGTTGGCTTCAATGCCGGCCCACGGTCGTCGGCATCTCACACCGCCACCACCACCATTAAGAGTAGTGGAGAGAGATGACCAAAACCCGGTCCTTACCACACCCGACCTCAAAAGATTGCACCATTACTTGAAGTTACCACAACCACTTTCTCAAGACGCCGCCGACATCAACGAGTTCAGACCAAGCCGATTGTCTTAGCCATGAATCCTTGCAAAGAGATGAATGAATGAATATATTTGATGAGGAATGCCTGGATATGTAAGTCAGTAGCTACATACATTCAATATATGTTTTTGGTTGCATTATCTGATTTGGTAAAGTTTATTCAATGTGGTTGTAGATACCTCTACTAGCAAGACTAGTTTGCTATCTCACCAAGCATAAGTAACACGCTCTTTGGGACACCCACAAGCCATGGTGAGGCCCAACCGCTACTTGCATCTTGTAGCCCTATGTTCAAGCTACGCTACGGTATCCGGAAGTCACAAATCCGTCGACAGGAAGCCATCTTTCCGGCCTCGCCAAGTTGCCTCCACAATATGCTTTTCTAGACTCGAATAGTAACTTTGAGTCCCACATCTAAGAAAATGTAAATGAGGGAGCCTCCTTCCCTTATAAAAGGAATGCCTCCTCCCACAACTCACACGATCCCATTACATCTTTTGTAATCCCCTTGGGCCGCAAGGCTCAACACACTAGTGTAACATTCAAGTGGATGTAGTTTCCCGCTAAGGCGGCAGACGAACCACTATACATCTCGTGTCACTCTCTCTCTCTCTCTCTCTATCTCTCTCTCTCTAAAGCTAACTAGAGACCCCCTCGGTCACTAACGTTAACATTGGCGCCGTCTGTGGGAAGCCAACACATTGGCTTCGTCACCTACCATGAGCTAAGTCTGCTTAGCGGAACTCAAAGAAATTCTTCCCTCCTTCTTTGAGCCATTTCAAATTCATTGGTCAACCATTTCTCTTTAGTCATTCTTGAGCCTTCATTGGTTCCCAGTGAGTTTATGTTTGAATTAATGCTTCTTGGCGGCAACTTTTGCCAAAACATGATCAACATTACTTCAGCGGTAAAACCAGAGCAGAAATTTGCATCTTAAAGGCAAGTCAACGCCCAACTCAGAGGTCAACGCTGACCTACACAAAAAAAAAAAATTTGCAGGTGCCAAATTGCTCTGGACACCCATTCCATCTTCAATCAATCATCAGCGGCTAAATCCTCCGCTAAGCTCCATCAGCGGCACAGGCAAACTCTCTCTTTCTCTTACGATAATTAGACCTCAATGATCAACAACGACCTTCTCCATGGTTCTATTACTCTGCCATGAGCCACTACCAGGCAGGTGTTCCGCCAAGAGCAACAGAAAACACTCATGAGGCAACCTTCGCTGGCCAGCACCTCCACTGGGGAGTCTCCACCGAGCGAGCAACAGCAGCAAAACTCCAGCGTCCATTCTTGACGCTTCAATCTATCACTGTCACTAGCCATTCCAACTTCACTAGCACAAATTTTCATCACCGCCGACCACAACCAGCGGATAAACCTCCGCTAGGCACCGCCAAAGTCATGGCCGTATCCTCCTAACTGTGCACCGCCAAACTATGGCCAGCGGCACTTTATCCGCTCATCGCCCTCAGCGGAAAAGCAAGCTTCTGAGCTTCGGTCTGCTGCAGCGGCGGAGCTTCGTCGGCGGTACATTCTTCCGCCCATATCCGTTAGCGGTAACACCAGCATCCATCACCGCCGGGACCCATCACTGCGATCCTCCGCTGGACTTTCACAAGCTTCACCCTTCACCGCCGAAATCCACACAATTTGTCCAGCTCCGCTTCTTGCCTTGTCACACCGCCAACAAGAACTGCAATTTTGCTTCCTCTTGTTGCACCGCCAAATTTCTTTAGCAAGACAGCATCAGCGGCACCCCAGGACCGCTAACATCCATCGATGCCCCGATAGCCATCCATCAATGCCCCGATAGCCATCCATCAGCGGGACCGATACCCAGCACCTTCGATGTGCAGCAGCTCCACCGAGCTCCACTCCCGCTAGCCAAGGCCACATCAACCGCCAACCGCTACCGCTAGGCAAAGCTACCGCTAGCCATGTTTAGCTGAACATGCACCGGAACTTCAATTTTCCTGGCGGAACTCATCACCCAAGGATTGACCAGCGCCTTCAATGCAGCTAAAAGCCTTCTGACAAAAACTGGAAAACAGATAAGCTTCTTTCGGTGATTTATACATATATCATCATCTAAAGGCACCTGCACAATTAAGTGGCTAACATGTACACAACGTGTCCAGTTGTCCTTATTTCATGGCCCAGCATGTGATGCATTTGCTTGCACATTCAATTATCATTGACCAGGCATATATAATATTTTACTTGCAAAGGTTGGCAGATCACTATGTGCAACACATATGAACGTCTCTTGCACATGCCATGCATTTAAAATCTGCAGCTTTATGGTATACATGCATATCCCTATATATGTACACATATTATAAGCCCATTTGACATGCTAGTACTCTGGTAAATTCATGTCTCCATGAGACCATGACTAATGCATGTCCAATTATATTCACAGTATGCAACTATGCTTATAAGCCTATTGCTTATAATATTGCCATACATTGGTACATGGCTACCCTGTTAAGCACATCAGACACACCTTGGAAATTGTCAAAAGCACAATCATTAAACATTTCCACTATGTGCCACGCACACAACCACATAACTATATAACCAAAACGTGCCATCTGCATATTCAGTTTTTGGTAATTAAAAAGCCAACGGAGCTTTTGTGGGTAGGAACCTGTACACACACACACACACATATATAGGCTATTGCATGCGTATACCAGGGTGTTTCTTGTCGTAAGGGTCGTCAACGGGCCGGGCCGAGCTTAGCCTTGCGGGCTTTTTTGGGCCGGGCCTTGCGGGCTTTATTTATAAATAAATATTTAAAGACACAAGTTTTTTTTTTTTTTAATCAAGCTTTGGAAATTCAATGGATAATGATCAAATACAACCAAAAATAACAATCTATATAACTATATTGTACCCAAAAAAATCTATATTTATATATAGATACTAATTTGTTGATAAATAAATTTTTAAAGACACTAATTTTTTATAAATCTATATTTATACATCATACACTCCAAAGAGCTACATATAGCAATTCAAAGAAAATGAGAAACCGACCGTTGGATGAGTTTATTACAATAAATTATGAGTGTGGTAAAATATTTAGCCAATTTCACCATATTTTTGAATCCGATCGGATTTGTCAACCGTAGTCACTTATATGTTTTATTGGTTGACCGATGCCGTGACAACGTCGAAACGTGCTTATTTTTTCACATCACGTTTGTATATATTCCATCAATGGATGTGCGTGGACATAAGATAAAAAAAATTAATTTTAATTACAAACACATTGGTTTGTACCAATTTTATTCCTAAAGTTGTATGACTTATACATTGCATTTAAATTGTTTAGGTTCATTCTAAAGAAACCATGAAGTAGAAAATGAATTCGGAGAAACCAACCGCTCGATGGAGAGATTGTAATGTTTTATGGTGATTGTAGAAAATCCAGCCAATTTGGTTATCGTTTCGAATTTGATCAACTAGATCAAACGTAGTTACTCATATAAATCTATATTTATATATCATACACTCCAAAGAGCAACCCCTATCAATTCAAAGAAAATGGAAAAACCGACCGTTTGATGAATTTATTACAATAAATTATGAGTGTGGTAAAAAATTTAGCCAATTTCACCATATTTTCGAATCCGATCGGATTGGTCAACCGTAGTCACTTATATGTTTTATTGGTTGACCGATGCCGTGACAACTGTTCACGTGCTTATTTTTTCACATCACGTTTGTACATATTCCATCAATGGATGTGCGTGGACATAAGATAAAAAAAAAAAAAATTTAATTACAAACACATTGGTCTGTACCAATTTTATTCCTATAGTTGTATAACTTATACATTGCATTTAAATTGTTTAGGTTCATTCTAAAGCAACCATAAAGTAGAAAATGAATTCGGAGAAACCAACCGCTCGATGGAGAGATTGTAATGTTTTATGGTGATTGTAGAAAATCCAGCCAATTTGGTTATCATTTCGAATTCGATCAACTAGATCAAACGTAGTTACTCATATAAATCTATATTTATATATCATACACTCCAAAGAGCAACCCCTATCAATTCAAAGAAAATGGAAAAACCGACCGTTGGATGAGTTTATTACAATAAATTATGAGTGTGGTAAAAAATTTAGCCAATTTCACCATATTTTCGAATCCGATCGGATTGGTCAACCGTAGTCAATTATATGTTTTATTGGTTGACCGATGCCGTGACAACTGCGAAACGTGCTTATTGTTTCACATCACGTTTGTATATATTCCATCAATGGATGTGCGTGGACATAAGATAAAAAAAATTTAATTTTAATTACAAACACATTGGTCTATACCAATTTTATTCCTATAGTTGTATGACTTATACATTGCATTTAAATTGTTTAGGTTCATTCTAAAGCAACCATAAAGTAGAAAATGAATTCGGAGAAACCAACCGCTCGATGGAGAGATTGTAATGTTTTATGGTGGTTGGAGAAAATCCAGCCAATTTGGTTCTTTCGAATTCGATCAACTAGGTCAAACGTAGCTACTCTTATAAACCTATATTTATATATCATATACTCCAAAGAGCAACCCCTATCAATTCAAAGAAAATGGAAAAACCGACCGTTGGATGAGTTTATTACAATAAATTATGAGTGTGGTAAAAAATTTAGCCAATTTCACCATATTTTCGAATCCGATCGGATTGGTCAACCGATATGTAGAATATATATATGCACATATTTTATATAGAAGTATAATAGTATAAGAACTTCCACACACACACACACACACACACATATATATATATATATATCTCTCTCTCTCTATATATATATATATATATCTCTCTCTCTCTCTCTATATACACACACATATTTATTAATATATATATATATATATAAACACACACACACACACATATATGATATATTGATATATAGATATGTATATATCTATATGTATGTATATATATCTATATCTATATGTCTCTCTTTCTCTCTCTCTCTCTCTCTCTCTCTCTCTCTCTCTCTCTCTCTCTATATATATATATATATATATAAACACACACACACACACACACACACACACACACATATATATATATATATATCTATATAAACACACACACAAATATATATATATATATATATATATTTATAAACACACACACACACATATAGATATATCTATATATATAACTAACACACACACACACACATATACATATATATATATATATATATATATATATATAAACACACACACACACACACACATATATATATATATATATAATATTTTGCGGGTTTTTACGGGCCGGGCCTATGGGCCTGGCCGGGTTTTTGCGCGCCTCCATCGGCCCACCAAGGCGGGCTTTTGCGGGTTTTTTGACGGGCCGGGCACGGCCAAAAGCCCTGCGGGCCGGCGGGCCTCCATCGGCCTACTTGATCTGCGGGCTTTTTGATGAGGCCTATCTTGTCGCTTGGGCCATATACATTTACGGGCCATATACATTTCCATGTAAACGCTACCATCACGGCCATGTTTCATTTTGCTTATACACTTTGTTTAAAATTTTATCAAAGTACATATGCAAATTATTTATGTTGATTTTACAAATCTACATATTAATCATCCATTTTGTTTTAAGGAAATTCAACTATTTCTATTCAACATTCAACCTCAACTACAAGTTGACGGACATTATCGGCGTACTTTATCCGCCACAAGCAATGGACCACCATGCTCGGCCAACTTCGCCAGCCTCCAAATCGGCATAAGATAAGTCACTATCTTATCTTTTCCGCTCTTGCGATTAGAGCTATTGCCATGTCTATACATGTCTCCATGACCCTTAAGCATGCCTACAAAATGTTATTAGCAACTTTACTACAAGTACATGCTATACACATATGCCATGCTCCTATTTAATTGCAACCCAATTAAATCAATATGGGACACTCAAACAAAATTTTATTACTTGCTTTGTTTGTTTGTCATGTTTCATACAAGTACAAACTTTACGAGTCTACGGTCACCGCCAAGCGGTAGGGCAACGACTCATAATGACAGTGACCGCTACGCAGCATTGCAGTTAAGTTTCTCCTCCAAGAAATAGTAAAGGGACTAGTTAACACAGCCCACAACAGCTATTGATCCGGCAGTTAACCCCGACGCTTGTGTACCGAAGATTGGGCTCGCTACCCAACACCCTCTGCTTCGTGCAGCTCCCCCTCAACAAACAATTTACCGACCATCTGGAGGTCCGTCGTGGCTGGGGATTGGGAGACTCCCTGGCGGGCCTAGCAGGGGCTCACCCGAAAGGGCAAAAGCGTTCGCTCCAACCAATTCTAGATGGACGACGCACTCGCACTAATTATGCTTGATATACGGCCAAAGCTACGCTTTGGTATCAACCCGCAAGAACACCCTCCTTGACTGGGGACTTCGGGGACTTGTACATACAGCCCAGCATAATTAGCAACGGTCACGCTCATGCTTCAGGGCATCACCTTCGAGCTACCCGTTAAAGCCTAAGCGGCATCCTCGAGCTCTCACGCTCTCGCCACAGCGGTACCGCCGAGCTATCATGCTCTCTACTCAGTGGCATCCACGAGCTTCCGCTCACGCCTTCGCGGCACCCCCGAGCTTCCACTCACGAGCTTTCCGATCACGCCTTCGCGACACCCACGAGCTTTCCGCTCACGAGCTTCCGCTCACGAGTTTTCTGCTCACGAGCTTACCTCTCACGCCTTCGCGGCACCCACGAGTTTCCGCTCACTCCTTCGCGGCACCCACAAGCTTCCGCTCACAAGTTTTCCGCTCACGAGTTTTCCGCTCACGAGCTTACTGCTCACGCCTTTACGGCACCCACGAGTTTCCGCTCACTCCTTCGCGGCCCCCACGAGCTTCCGCTCACGAGCTTACCGCTCACTCCTTCGCGGCACCCACGAGCTTTCGCTCACTAGCTTACCGCTCACGCCTTCGTGGCACCCACGAGCTTCCGCTCACGCCTTTTCGGCACCCCCGAGCTTCCGCTCACGCCTTTCCGGCACCCCCGAGCTTTCGCTCATGCCTTCCCGGCACCCCCGAGCTTCTGGTTCATGCCTTCCCGGCAACCCACGAGCTTCCCGCTCATGCCTTCCCAGGCAGCCCGCGAGCTTCCCGCGCTCATGCCTTCCCCGGCAGCCCGCGAGCTTCCCGCTCATGCCTTCCCCGGCAGCCCGCGAGCTTCCCGCTCATGCCTTCCCCAACAGCCCGCGAGCTTCCCGCTCATGCCTTCCCCAGCAGCCCCCGAGCTTCCCGCTCATGCCTTCCAGGCCTCATGCCTTCCCGACAACCCGCGAGCTTCCCGCTCATGCCTTCTCGACAACCCTTCCCGGCAACCCACGAGCTTCCCGCTCATGCCTTCCTGGCACTCCTCGAGCTTTACACTCATGTCTACTCGACACACCACACGTTAATGGAACATTGAATTCTTCTACCATTTGTCGCTTGCGACAAATTGAATTCTTTTCGCGTTCCATTAATACGAGCGACAACCAAACAAACACAACCGTACGCGCGGTCATCGTTCATGAGTTACAAATGCATACCTTCACGGCGCTCATGCAACTTGCATCTTGCGAGCATAACCCTGTCAAACTCGACCTCGTTCGTCTGCTTGCCCGCGTCACGCATTTATCATATGCAATTCATTTGCTCACACGACCATATGCTCACTATTACGTTCATATATGCCAACGCATATCGGTGCAACTCACATTTGTTGCCCAATGCAACGAGCATCCTACATATGCCTGTTTTTTGTCTTTGTTTTGCAGGTTAATGAGTCCCTTCTTGCTTACAGAGTTCGGGGACTTGTAGGGGTTCCGTGCCGCCCGGTTACTTATGCTTGATGACTTCATGATTATAACTCCCCAACCAAGAAGCTCCTCTTACTTGGGGACTTCGGGGACTTGTAGATACCTCTACTAGCAAGACTAGTTTGCTATCTCACCAAGCATAAGTAACACGCTCTTTGGGACACCCACAAGCCATGGTGAGGCCCAACCGCTACTTGCATCTTGTAGCCCTATGTTCAAGCTACGCTACGGTATTCGGAAGTCACAAATCCGTCGCCAGGAAGCCATCTTTCCAGCCTCGCCAAGTTGCCTCCACAATATGCTTTTCTAGACTAGAATAGTAACTTTGAGTCCCACATCTAAGAAAATGTAAATGAGGGAGCCTCCTTCCCCTATAAAAGGAATGCCTCCTCCCACAACTCACACGATCCCATTACATCTTTTGTAATCCCCTTGGGCCGCAAGGCTCAACACACTAGTATAACATTCAAGTGGATGTAGTTTCCCGCTAAGGCAGGAGATGAACCACTATACATCTCGTGTCACTCTCTCTCTCTCTAAAGCTAACTAGAGACCCCCTCGGTCACTAACGTTAACAGTGGTTCATAAGACTTATTTGATAGAGTTACGACTTAATTTGAATTATCTGATTTGATAAGGTTTATTCAATGTGGTTCATAAGAAGAAATGGGAAAAGTGGGTTTGATATAGGGAACTTCTCAATAGAGTTAAGACTTATTTTATTACTATTATACTGTACTTTTGGTTGCATTGGTGGTGTGACTCCTCAGTCGTAGCTCATTGTTTTGTTTTTGAATGATAGTAATACACTTTTGGTGTTCCTGTTCTGTTTCTGTTGAATAGGTCTAGCATAATAGTAGGTCCTACAATCTTCGACGTCCTTAATCAAACATATTTGGTTGACTGATTTTATTGGCTCTATAAAATCACAGACTAGAATCAAGTATCAAGCTTTGTGATTGAAAGCTTGAGACTTTAAGTTTGGACATTCTCTGTAACATAGTTGCAATCTGTAAGATTATGTTTCCTTCAGTAGAAAAGTATAAACTTCAATTTTATTGAAACTCTTTTTGCAGGCTTTCGTTTTTGATTTTCAACCTTAAGATCCTAAAACAATACTTTAGTTTGCAAGATGATAATGGGTATTCCCTTTCAAAAATTTGGAGTAGTTATTGATATGAGTAGCATTAATAAAGATTTCTGAACATATTTGTCCATAATTTTGAATTACAGACTGAAGGAGAAAGACTTATTTCATGGTACATGTTTGTTATCTTAGCTTGCATTAGTATTTCTATTTCTGCATATTTACTCCAGTATACTCATGTATGTACTGATATCTTTGCTTTACCTAGCGGCTTAAGTGAATATTAACACTAAATAGCTATCCATTCATTAATTATTTTATGATGTTCATCTCGCAGGTACAAACAAAAGACCTTAAGCTACAGATTAGCCACTTTATTTTCAGGTATAGTTCCATTTTGCTTCAAGATGAGCTACTGTTTTTCAAATTGCACCTCTCTCGGTATTTTGCATATTTTTGCAAAATACATAGTAAAAACATGATAGGGGACCTCTCTGTTGCTTATTTGCTTCTATATTCTTTGCTGCACCTTACTTTTTGCTCAAATTATGGTTATGTGTATAAGTATTGAGAACGATTTAACAACTATAACATATTTGGCAGTTATGTCATCTAAGAGCAGGATGACGAGGAAGAAAAGGGTCTTAGAAGGTTTACAAGACGGTGGAACTGACTGGAACATCAGCAAACATGATCTACTTCATCCTTTGTAGTAAAACAGACTTAATCCTTTGTTGATATAATGATCATGTCAACTATATCATCTATGCCTTTAAATTTAGTCCTTGAATAAATGTTGACACTTTCTAGTTAAAAGTCTAAACTTCAAGTTTTGCTGTTGTGGAATTTTCTTTGTATAATTTATTGAGAATAAAGTATTGAAATGTTAAAAAATGGTTGGTTGTGAATTTCTATATATTTTTTAAATGATATTTTCTTTTCATACATATTTAAATCTGTGTAAGTTGCTCCTTTTACTAGTAGTGTGAATCTTGATACCCGTTTATTTATTTTTTTTGTTTTGTTTTTTTTGTTTTATCACAATTTTGCTGAAGATGAGTTACATATCTTTAAAGATTGCAAGCAGGTGGAGGAATTTTGGCTCCTGGGCCCACTAAAACTTAAAGCACGTACTCACCATGCATGCTCTATCTCTGCATGGGTTTTGCATTTTAGTGAAGTTCTCCCTCAAGAACAGTGACTTATTCTATATGCTTTCATCGTGGTCAGAACGCACTGGTGTGTTATGGAGGGGGTCGACTTTCAACCTTCTTAATACTGCTGGATGGGCATCTAAGCTCCTGATTGATTACCATAGTGTCCACCTAGTTATGGTGAAGAAGAAGAACAGGCTTCAGACTAAATGGCAACTCCTTCCAAGTGGTAGACTCAAGCTTAACACTGATGTAGCTTTTGACGTAGAAAATGGTGAAGATGGAATTGAGGCTGTCATCATAGATACCAATGGTGTGTGTTTGGCTGCTATTGCACTCCCTTTTTCTTGAGCTGCCTTTCATATTGAGGTGGAGGCTATGAGGGCAGGACTCCTACTTCTTACCCATCAAGGCATGGTCAATGTCAGAGGCGGAGCCATGTCCCCGTGCCCCAGTCAGATCTTCATTATATATATCTGGTTTCATACTTCCATGAATAGTTATTGTGATGCAGTGGTGGAGGTATTCAAATACTTGAGCTTGGTCTAGGTTTGAGTGTTGGTACCAGCCACAATGTGTCAACCTTTTTGTTTATTTCTTCCTTTTTATAACATTAGTACCATTCTTGCTTCTCAACACAAAAACATTAACACTATCCTTTCATATAGTTGAATGTAGTTGAATGTTTGATTAATAAAACATATAATTTTTTTAAAAAAATATTGATCTTTCTAATTTTTCATTTTTATTAAAATATTAATATATTCTAAGTTTTTTTATTTATTTATTTTTTTTATTTTTATAAACTTTCGAGTGCCCCAGTAAAAATCAATTTCTGGCTCCACCACTGGTCAATGTGAACATTGAAACTGATTGTGGTGCGGTGATTAATCTGCTCAAGAGTGTGACACAGGACTTCTTTGAGGTAGGTTGTATTGTGGAAGATTGTAAAGCCTATTTGAGCTCTATTCCTTCTTTTACTCTATGACCTATTTTTTTGTGAAGCAAATGATGTGACCCATATATTGACATGCCTTGTTAGGGTTTCTTATTTAGATGCTTATTGACTAGATGAGGCTCACGCGTGTGATTATTCAGAATGTAATCTATAAGGATTCTTGTACTAGTGCTCGAGGTATAGGTTTTGTCACGCCCTTGATTTTTAACACAAATAAAAATCGATATATAATCCCATAATTATACATGCGTGATGGTTCAGCCATCAATAAAAAATATGTGGAAGCTTTTTCCCTTTAAACCAAGTACATATTGATGCCCTAAAACCCACTATGTCAATATTGATTCACTCTACAGAGTCATATATTACATAAGATTACGAATTAAATTGTCACCACAAAATAAAACGTAAATGCTTCTCAGAGCTTACTGCACAACGGAAGTCTTTATCAGCGGTAAAGTCACAAAAATGGCTTCCTACCGTAAAGTTGCAAAGATGCTACCTCAACTTCAGCCACGATTATCCTGACCTACAGGATTAACCCCTACATCATTGAATAGTGCACTGGGTTGCCACACAACAAACCCGGTAAGCTTAAGAAACCTCGTATGAGTAACTCAAAACCACCACAAAACAACTCACACCAAACTAAGGAAAACAACTCACGTCTTGATCTCCTTATTAACACGTAATAAAGGAAAACAACTCACTCATTGGTTCCTTTCAAAACATAACAATAGAAAGCAACTCACTCCTTGATTTCTATCAACACGAAACAAAGAAAGCAACTCACACCTTGATTTCTTCTTAATCATAAATAAGGAAAAAAAACCCACTCCTTGATTCCTTAAACACCAACTAAAGAAAGCAACTCACACCTTGTTTTCTTTCAAATCACGAAATAAGGAAAGCAACTCACACCTTGATTTCATATAAATCGTAGATAAGGAAAGCAATTAATCCTTAAAACACAAATTCATGAGTTAGATATAACCTCGCACCGTTACCCCATGAACTTCACTGGTAGACAGACTAGAGCTCTAACTGTCGTAACCACTCGTCCGGCCAAAGACGTGATTACTCGATATACTACCTAAGGTCACCATTTGACCTTAATTCCTCGGGCCTCACTGTCCCTTGGAATAAAACATTTAAAGGAGTCGCTCAAGACTCAAAATGTTACACAAATCTCAATTCTTTTCAAAACATTAGAAATCAACATTTCCACAATCATTTGTTTTCCGAAAAGCCACACCCAAAACAATAAAAAGTACAATTCATGCATATTGTTTTCATCGATCAACAAATCCACAAATACATATATATTTCACGTAAATATATATATATATAGTCATCCGCTCAAGAATGCTTACTAATACCAACTATAGTTTGCAGTTAATAAATAACTCTCAAAATGATAATGGTACTCCGTTCGTAAATGAACCTTGTGAGATTACTCACCTCGAAATTCCCGCTGCGTTTTCAATACAGAACAAAGCAACTCAACCACAAATTAACCATCCAAGAATACTTCGTCAAGTACCTAATCACATAGGGTCTCAACTTAGTAACGAATCACAAACGATTTAAGTCTGAAACCCCTGTTTTGAACAAAAATCCCCAAAGTGACGCCAATTAAGGCTGTTTGGCTCTAGATTTTCTTGAGCTGGTCAACAGTCTCTTTTCTTGGGTAGGTGTGCCAGCACCGTTCAGGTGCCGTCATCGGGGGTGTCCCTTGACCTGACTTCTTTCGAGCGATTGTAGACGAGGAGAGCACCAACCCCGTCGCGGGATTCTTTGTGCCTCGTGGTGAGGACCTTGTCAGGTCAAAATGCTCATTTTGGGTTCAAACAGAGGCGAAACCACATCCGAGACCACCCAATGCCTCCAGAATGCTCAAATCCTCACGGATCAAATCATCGAATGGTCCGAAACCGTAAAAATCACAACATATTCATACGATCTCTAAAAATTATGTATTATATATCGAAACGCTCGTATCGACGAATAGATGATATATAACACCAGAAACTATCCCTTACATGGCTAGAAGGATGCCAAAATGCTGTCACAGTCAGTGGCACAACCACCACCGTCCAAAATGTCAAGAACACCAAATAGAACAACTTTAATACCGGGGGTTCAAGCCAACTAGGCCTAGATTGCCGCCTATCGCCATAAGCTGCCTTGAACTGTTCACCATGAGTTGATCCGATTCCAACGTGAATCAATCAAAACTAACACCATGGATCTCTTGAGGAGGCTCCTACGAACTCAAAACAGAAAACTGGAAGCCACGACGTCGCCGGAGCTACAAATTCCGATTGGGTTCGACTGTGCTCAAAAGATACCACCTTCTAGCGTCGCACACAGTGAGAATCCTCGATAGAGGATGTCATAGGGAGGAGCACACAGTGGAGGCAAGTCGGTTTGGGCTTGCTTCACTGGTAGAGGTCGCCATAGATCGCCGGAAAAGCCGGGTTGGATTGCCCAGATCTGGGTCAGGTCGCGTGCTGAAGAAAGAGTTTTCTGAGTTTTTGAAAATGGTTTCTGAAAATGGAAGCTTGCCAAAATGAAAATAGTAACTTTCCAAAAATGGAAACTCCTATTTATAGAATTTTTCCCAAACTTCAATTGCTCATAACTTTCTCATACGAACTCCGATTTTCACGTTCCACATGTCTACAAACTCATATCGCCGCGCTCTACAACTTTTGTGAATGAAGTTTTTAGAAAATCTCAACGTATAAAAAGTCAACCTTGAACCCCCCCCCCCCCCCCCCCCTAAATCCATACTTTTCGAATAATTAATTGTCCGAAACAATTCCACTTCACATACGACATACGAACAAAGCATAATAACAATAATTCATACAACTGGTCCATTATAAATTACTAAAATTAAATAATGAAAATCCAGGTCATCACAGGTTTAATGTATCCCTCGCTATTCAGTTATCTTTTATTTATCAATAATAACGAGCATGTGATTGAGTCTTCCAATTAGGCTGGGTTCCAAATCCATTTCAAAAAAAAAAAATGAAAAACAAAAAATAGCAAAGATAAGAAAAATAAAAGGGAATGTAGCTTGCCAACTACACCAATGTTGCTATTCAGTAAAGACTCACATTTTCTGCAATTAATACTTTTGTCAAAATGCATCAAAAAAAGAAAATTAGACATGCTCAAATAAGACATCGGGCCTGAGGAGGCCCCCTCAGATGCCTCACTTCAAGTCTAGTTTTGGAGACTTGTGCCACTAGACTAAATATTATTTCCCATACGTGCATTGTTTTAGTAGCAAGTTAAGTGTTTTTGTAATTGCATGAACATCAAATTTGATTAAATACTAGGGAAAATTTCACAAATGGTCACTCAATTATGATTCATTCGACACTTTGGTCACTGAAGTTTAAAATATATCACTTTGGTCACTCAACTATTACATTGTCAATCACTTAAGTCACTTTGTTAATTTTTTTCATTAGAAAAAATTATAAAAAATACTTTTTGGGTGACTTAAGTGATTGAAAATTATAAAAAATACTATTTGGGTGACTTAAGTGATTGACAGTGTAATAGTTGAGTGACCAAAGTGATATATTTGAAACTTCAGTAACCAAAGTGCCGAATGAGTCATAGTTGAGTGACAATTTGTGGAATTCTCCCTAAATATTATATTAAGCCATATATTTCTACCACCTCCCATCTATATATTAAGACACGAAGACGTGGTCCACGTGGACATTGGTTGAGCCTTTGGAAAGCGCAGGTTCCACCGAAATTCAGGTTGTTTTTGTGGAGATTGCATAGAGGTATTCTGCCGACCAAATTGGCGTTGACAAAGAAGGGTGTGAATCTTGATACTAGGTAGGCCTCATCAAAAAGCCCGCGGATCAAGTGGGCCAATGGAGGCCCGCTGGCCCTGAGGGCTAAAAGCCCGGCCCTGCCCATAAAATATTATATATATCTCTATGTGTGTGTTTATAAATACACACACACACACACACAAATAGATATATATTTGTGTGTGTGTTTATAAATATACACACACACACACACATATAGTGATATAGATATATATTTATGTGTGTGTGTGTGTGTTTATATATATATATATATATATAAATAAATATATATATATATATATATATATATCTCTGTGTGTGTGTGTGTGGAAGTTCTTATATTTCTATATAGAATATGTGCATTAGTGCATATATATATTCTACATATCAGTTGACCAATTTGATCGGATTCTAAAATATGGTGAAATTGGCTAAATTTTTTACCACACTCATAATTTATTGTAATAAACTCATTCAACGGTCGGTTTTCCCATTTTCTTTGAATTGATAGGGGTTGCTCTTTGGAGTGTATGATATATAAATATAGGTTTATAAGAGTAACTAAGTTTGACCTAGTTGATCGAATTCGAAACGAGAACCAAATTGGCTGAATTTTCTACAACCACCATAAAACATTACAATCTCTCCATTGAGCTGTTGATTTCTCTAAATTCATTTTCCACTTCATGGTTGCTTTAGAATGAATCTCAACAATTTAAATGCAATATACAAGTCATACGACTTTAGGAGGCAAATTGATATAGGCCAATATCTTTGCAATTAAAATTGAAAATTTTATCTTATGTCCACGCACATTGATCCATCGATGGAATATTTACAGACATGATGTGAAAAAATAAGCACGTTTCGTGGTCGTCATGCCATCGGTCAACTAAGAAGACATGCAAGTGACGACGGTTGACCAATTCGATCGGATACGAAAATATGGTGAAATTGGCTAAATTTTTTACCACAATCATAATTTATTGTAATAATGTCATCCAACGGTCTATTTTTCCATTTTCTTTGAATTGATAGGGGTTGCTCTTTGGAGTGTATGATATATATATATATATATATATATTTATTTATTTATTTATAGGTTTATAAGAGTAACTAAATTTGACCTAGTTGATCAAATTCGAAACGAGAATCAAATTAGCTGAATTTTTTACAATCACCATAAAACATTACAATCTCTTAATCGAGTGATTGATTTCTCTAAATTCATTTTCCACTTCATGTTGCTTTAGAATGAACCTCAACAATTTAAATGCAATATACAAGTCATACAACTTTAGGAGGCAAATTAATATAGGCCAACATCTTTATAATTAAAATTGAAATTTTTATCTAATGTCCACGCACATCCATCGATGAAATATTTACAGACGTGATGTGAAAAAATAAGCACATTTCGCAGTCGTCATGCCATCGGTCAACCAAGAAAACATACAAGTAACGACGGTACGTTGACCAATTCGATCGGATTCAAATATATAGTGGAATTGGCTAAATTTTTTACCACACTCATAATTTATTGTAATAATCTCATCCAACGGTCCATTTTTCCATTTTCTTTGAATTGATAGGGGTTGGTTTTTGGAGTGTATGATATATAGATATAGGTTTATAAGAGTAACTAAATTTGACCTAATTGATCGAATTCGAAACAAGAATCAAATTAGCTGAATTTTTTACAATCACCATAAAACATTACAATCTCTCAATCGAGCGGTTGATTTCTCTAAATTCATTTTCCACTTCATGGTTGCTTTAGAATGAATCTCAACAATTTAAATGCAATATACAAGTCATACGACTTTAGGAGGCAAATTGATATAAGCCAACATCTTTGCAATTAAAATTGAAATTTTTATCTTATGTCCACGCACATCCATCGATGAAATATTTACAGACATGATGTGAAAAAATAAGCACGTTTCGCGGTCATCCTACCATCGGTCAACCAAGAAAACATAAAAGTGACGACGGTTGACCAATTCGATCGGATTCGAAAATATGGTGAAATTGGCTAAATTTTTTACCGCACTCATAATTTATTATAATAATCTCATCCAACGGACGGTTTTCCCATTTTATTTAAGTTGATAGAGGTTTCTCTTTGGAGTGTATGATATATAAATATAAGTTTATAAAAAATATTATCTTTAAAGATTTATTTGTAAATAAAGCTCGCAAGGCCCGCCCCGAAAAAGCCCGCAAGGCTTAGCCCGGCCCAGCCCGAAAAAGCCCGTGAGGCCCGCATTAAATGGATGGGTTTGGATCCTTCAATTTACAATAAAGCCCGGCTCGGCCCAAGCCCGCTACCAATGGGCTGGGCCGGGCCCGACCCGTTGATGAGGCCTAATACTATGTGTGTGTGTTTTTTGTAACAGTTTTGCAAAAGATGAGTTACATGTCTTTAGAGATTGCAAGCAGTGGAGAAATTTTGGCTCCTGGACCCACTAAAGCTTAAAGCATGTACTCACCATGCAGAGATAAAGGCCCGGCCCGTTGATGAGGCCTAATACTATGTGTGCGTTTTTTTGTAACAATTTTGCAAAAGATGAGTTACATGTCTTTAGAGATTGCAAGCAGTGGAGAAATTTTGGCTCCTGGACCCACTAAAGCTTAAAGAACGTACTCACCATGCATGCTTTATCTCTGCATGGCATGGGTTTTGCATGTTAGTGAAGTCCTCCCTCTAGACCAACATGACTTATTCTATATTCTTTATTGGGCATTGTGGTCTAAACGCAATGGTGTGTTATGGAGGGGGTCAACTTTTAACCCTCAAAACACTGCTAGATGGGCATCTAAGCTCGTGATTAATTACCATGGTGTCCATCGAGTTGTGGTGAAGAAGATGAACATGCTTCAGAGTAAATGGCAACTCCCTCCGAGTGGTAGACTCAAGCGGAACACCTATGGGGTTTTTGATGTAGAAACTAGTGAAGGGGGAATTTGGGCTGTCATCAGAGATGAGAGTGGTGTTTAGCTACTATTACACACCTTTTTCCACATGCTGCCTTTCACATGGAGGTGGAGGCTATGTGTAATAGCCTGAATTTTTCCTTATTAATTTCGTGTGATTTTTGAAAATTATTAAGTTGTTGTTTGGTGCGAGTAATTATTTTTGCGTGCTTTTTATTTTTTTTGTAGGTGAAGTTAAAGTATTTCAGACGAATAATTACTAGAAATATTTTATTTCTAAGGGGTCAAGAGTTGACTTTTTTTATTTGTTGAGTTTCTTTGAAAACTTCATTCATGAATGTCATAGAGTACGTCTATATGAGTGCGTGGACATGTGGCACACTATTTTTCGTGATCATATGAAAAACTTATGATTAGTGGAAGTTATTTTCATTTTTGAAATTTTAGTATAAATTGGAAATTTTCAAAAAAATATATCAGTTTTTGTTTTTGGAAATTTTCTGAATTTTCCCGAAAAATTCTCTCTCAAAGAACCCTGACCCCTTTGAAAATCATACGTCCGCCGTCTAAAGGCGGTGCCATTGACCTAGATTAACGTGCCACGACCTCCTCTTCCTACCCCTAGAAGCCATGTCCTCTGATTTACATCCTACATGGCGGATCGGAGCTCGCAATTAGTGGCGGAGCTGACTCATCCGAAACTCCATTTTTTGGCAACTTCAAGATGTGAAACCAATTGGGTTTTGAACCCATCTTCCTTCTCGTTCGATGCATGCATGCCTTGAAGATCAATTGAAGTTTGGAGCTCAGAATTTGGATTAGAAGTTTCAGCCACCGCAAATTTTCAAGCTTAACCTAGCTCGATGCAGGCCGAATTGGACTTAGTGCCAGATATAAAAGTTTCTCCCCTTGGTGTGATCTTCAAGTTAGTCAGAGTTGATATTGTTGGTTTTGACTTTCAAAGGCAGTGCATGGGGCTCATGCGCAGTCACTTGTGGTGGCATGTCCGGCCACTTTTGGAGCAGTTCTTTACTCTCTTATCTTGTGTTGGTCGAGACGAATATGTAGATATTTTTTGTTTTACCTTTGCTCGATCTTTTGGATGAGTTAGGTTATTTTGGTTTTCGATCCGTGAGGATCAAACCGTTGGATCATCCTTTACTTTGGGTGATTTGATCCTAGAAGTGTTTCAAAGACCTTGTGGTGTCTCTGGTGAAGTTTTGTCTCGATTGGTGTAAACTTTGGTTTTTAGTTCAAATGTGTATTTTTAACTTTAAAAGTTTTTGTGCAATGTGTTGTAATGAGTTGTGAATTTGAATTCAGTAGGTGCTTTGATGAAGTTATTTTGAGGCGAGTAAATCTCATGTTGTTTTGGGTTGTGAATTAGTTATGTTATGGTTTTATTAGAAATTAATGGTAGCTGCATCAAATTTATCGAACACAAATATTTATTTTCAAATATATGAACTTGATCATCAATGGTTCTTGTGTAAGTTAAAACAAAGTTTTGTTATAAAATGATTTTCGGATGGGAAATTGGTCTGTACGGTACCTAAATTATTGCTCATTATAAATTTCGGTACCTTATGTTTTGAAAATATTAGAACAGTACCTGAGATTCTTGCCCCGAAACAAGATAGGTACTTAGAGCCATTAGCTCCTTTACGGAGGTTGCCAGCTGTTAATTTTTTGAAGGGTATTTTTCATCCCTTCATGTTTTAATCCATAATTTTTTTTGTTAAATATATTTTTACTTGTTCTTCTTCTTCCTCTGGGATCTTTTTCGAAAAAAAAAAAAACCAGAAAAAATTCCATTCAAATTCTATGAATTTTTGATACCAGACATATACTATTTGAGTATTGTAATAATGCAGCAAACACTAAACGTCACCAAGCAAAAATTGAGCATGAAAACAATCATACAAATCAAGGTCATTATCTCTCTGAATTCATAAGATTCTTTTGTTCTAATGCACCAAACCCAGGAACAAGTATCTCGAGCAGGAAAGAAACCAAACCCAATTCCATAAATCTTGATTTGATTTTGTTACTTGCTCACGAAACTAAATAGATGATAGAGAAGCTTTAGTAGTTGTACAACAGAAACTAGGACCCTCCTTAATTCTCTTCACCAATGCTTTATTGGCTCCTTCAATCTCTACAATCATATCCACACCAAAGAAAGGAACTCTCTCAACTTGGTCCAACACCTCTGAGACCAATCATTGTAATTGAATTGGAATTACTTGCTGCACCACATCTTTAGTACTCTATATATAACTTCTCTCATCTTCCAAAGTTGCAATCTTCAAACTCTCATCTTTGTATGTGAACTTCCCAATCTTCTACCAACCCATTCCTCTTCATCTCTCTCGGTGCACTTCTCTAGAGACTTTGAAACTTAGCAACATACTCATCTAGATCGACAACTATAAATCGTATCCTCTCCAATTTTGATAAAGACCTGATGAGAGAGATTGTCAGATAACATAAGAGAGATATTGTTTTTCGAATTGGGGAAAACAAACATAAGAACCCATAATCTGAAACGATCCCAGAGACGAACCCCACCACCAAGAATACCAATTTGACCTTTTCAATGCATCTGAGTAATAAATCAAAATCGAAAAGAATCAAGATTCAATTGTTGACAGAAACCTAGCTTTAATTTGGGCTTTTAATTACCGACCTAAGAAGAAAAAAGAAAGGGAAAAACTTTGAAAATTTTCCTTTCGTGGTGTGGTGAAGTAAAGCTTAAATCAATCCTTGGGATCTGAAAATCTGAAATGGTTCTCTCCCTCTCCCCCTTCCCTCCCTCCCTCCCCCTCTCTTTCTCCCTACAAAACGGAGAGTAACCCAAACTTGTTCAATGACAACAATATATATACTCCTTCTCTAATAACTTCTAAACCTCCTACAAATTTGTTTCACAAATTCACACAAACTCTAACCTGCGACTGTCCCATAAATCAAGAATAGAGAGAGAGAGAGAGAGAGAGAGAGAGAGAGAGAGAGATATAGACTTCTTTGATCCATTAAGAGGAAGAAAGAAGATATGAAAGAAGAGAGAGAGGAAAATATTTTGAAATAAATAAAAATAATAATAGATTAAGCCCTAAGGGACGATAATATCCTTCTATAATTGCCAGCTGGCAACCTCCGTAACGGAGTTAACTGCTTTAGTTACCTATCTTCGGTCGGGGTAAAAACCTTAGGTACCGTTTTGATATTTTCAAAACATGTGGTATCAAAATTTGTAATGAGCAATAGTTAGGTACCGTACGGACCAATTTTCCTTTTAAGATTGAGTAATATGTAACCTATAGTTGGTCTTAGTTGCATTCATGAAAGAATGACTATGTGTATGCCTTTGTGTGTGTGTGTGTGTGTCTTTATGTGAAATATATATCTCTTGGTGGGATTGTGTGGTGAAGTGAAAAACAATATGTTTTGTGTGATTTTGAGGAAAATAAATGATTTTGAAAAAGAAAAGACGGTGTTGTTGGCTTTCTGTTTTGAAAGAAGTATGTACGAGTATGGTGAATTTTTTGAGGTGTGAAAACAATATTTTGTGGCGGTCAACTACATTCTTTTGAGATTTGTTTTGAACTATAAAAATAGTTATAGTAAAGGGTACAATTTTGAGATTGTCAAATTGTGTATTGAGTGGAGATTGTGAAATCCTGTGTTGAGTTGAGATTGTGAAATTCTATTTGTTGAAGTGTCATGGGCCCAATGTGACCATCTTAATTGTGTGATTTAAGATGTGGTGACTTGTGTAGCAGTACCAAAGTAGTGACCAAAGTGGTGATAACCAAAGTGGCGACCTCTGAGGTGATTTGCTTGTATGTGTGGTGGTTGTTAAGTAAAGGATGTCGGTTTGTTGTTGAGTTAATAATGATTGAGATTGTTGCTGTGGTAATTGGTGTTACCTGTAAATGAAAGAGTATTGATTTTTAGATTACTGCTTTCTGAATTGATTGGTTTTAATGTAATCTCCTAAACTAAAGTATTGTTTGAACCTAAATTTGGCAAGACCTACGTGACGTTAAGCCTGGGCCCACATGAAGCAGGCCCAGGTCATCGTGAGCTGTGATATAATATCCAGCTGAGGTCCGGCTCACTTCACCTCAGCCGAGGCCGACTCACTTTAGCCTGGCTCACTCCAGCCGAGGTCCGGCTTACTTCACCTCAGCTGAGTCCCGGCTCACTTCAGCCTGGCTCCCTTTAGCCGAGGTCTGACTTGCTTCACCTCAGCCGAGATCCGGCTCACATGAGTCGATTTCTAATTTACTTGTGGTTGAGAAAGTCTTATCCAATGCCGTTTCAATTGGCCAGAGACACTGATGGCAGGACATTATGAGCAAATAAAAGCTACTGAATGACAAATTCTACTTTCAGAGACATTGCAGCACTAAGTGTGGCCGTTACAAAAGATAAGCATTGAAGAGTCATGATGGTTGATTGCCAGTTATGAACATCAAAGGAATTTTATTCATAGAATCCAATTTGTAATCAATCCAGTCTCACAATTAAAGTCGAGACTGTATTTGTTTTATTTATTTTGTACTATAAAAGGGGCCGTAGACATCTTTGTTAAAGGTCCACGACCAAAAACACAACAGCTCAATATAAATTCAACATTCTCAAATTCTCTATCGCATCTCTACATTCTATCAATCTAAATTATCCATCGTCAATTATTTTACTTACTGGTATTTTTCTTGTCTTTCCTGCCCTTTACATTCTTGCATATTTATTTTGTCGTTCTTTAATTCCTTGCTCGTTATTTTTCCTGCACTTACTTTTTTCACAAATCATATCAAGAAAATCATATAAACAAGTTTTTAGAATTCATGAGTTTCTTCGTCCGAACTAGTATTGAATCAAGGCATCAGGGTAACACCTTATATTTTGATTTTGTTTCACTGTGACTTGTGAGTATCTGGATCCTATAGATTTATCAATTATCACTCGCACTTTCACATTCACTCACCGAGTTGCACAGCACGAACACTCCGGCTAGCAAAGCCGAATCGTGTAAAGTCCTTGCATCCAAGGCAGAGAGAACCCCACGGCCGAGATCGATCCTTCCTCGGCCCACAATCGACTGATTAGAAGTCAGATCAGCGCAAACTCTGTGACCTAGATCAAAACCTCGCTAGGCCTCTCGGCCGCGAGTTGGCACGCCCTCGCACACGTCACCAAGCCAGAAGGACACGTGTAAGCTAAGAAGACCTCGGCCGAGTGACACGTGGCCGAGACGATTTTTGAGCGAACATCTTTTGGCACGCCCAGTGGGACTACACTCGCTGAATGTTACCAGATCCTTACGCCAAATCTCGAGGGAATCGTTGTTACAGGTGTAGGCAACAAGGCCATAGTTCTTCTTCTTGTCCGAACAGAACAGTTATATCAAGAGACCCTGTGGTATCAATGTCGACCCTTCCAATGACGTCAACATCAACTTCAAATGGGGTCTCTATGACAAGTGGAGTCATAGCACATCCTGTATCGTCAGTTGTAACGACTGCTACGGTAGTATCAACCTCTACTACAGCCGGTCATCCGTCTTTTAGTCAACAGTCGCATGAGGTCCATCTTTCAGGGACATCAAGCAGAGATAATTATACGATCGCGGCTAGTACGCAGCAGTATAACCCTGTATCTTATCCATGGGGGCTCCCTCCAGGATATACCCCTCCTTACGAATCTATAAGTATGCCGGCCATTACAATCAGTACTGGATCATTCCCTTGGGGGTTTTCGCAAGAATATAATCCATTATATGAACCAGTTAATTCGTCAGCAACAACAGCCGGGACAGGACAACCTCCGTGGAGCCTACCACTAGGAGTCAATCCATTATATGAACCAGCACCCACACCTGCAACCACTGCAGCCGATATATCTTGGCAGAGTCTTAACCATGATCTTGACAATGTTGATGATGGCATCGGCCGATTGGGCCAAAGTCTCGAAAATTGTTTCACTCGGCTCGACCGCAATCTAGAAAATAGTTTTGGGCAACTCAACCGCAGCATGGGAGTCCAGTCTGATATGATGAACGCATGGCTGCGTTGGTTTCAGACTGGAACAGGAACACATAGTAGCCAGAGTGAAGGCAATAGAAATTGGTCTTTTGAGCAAGGTCAAAGCAGCCATGCACGCCAAGTATCGACACCAGTTGGACAAACGACGCTAGTGTCACCTAGGCCGACCATGGCCATACAGACCTCTATGCAACAACAGGTTATTTCTAATGGGCAGCAGGTGCGTGGGTCCAGTAGTCAGAATCATGGACACCAGGTTTCAAGGCCTCAAAATCAGATGGTTCACCAAATTCCCAACCAGAATAATTTTTGGCGACATCCTCGTCCTCCAGTGAACTCGCTATTACCTTACCCTGGTCCTACCCAGGCAAGCTTTACCCAGACTGTGCCGTATCAGACAAATTCTATTCATCAGAACCCTGGTCAACCATTTCCTACGCATCCAGTTCAGAACCAACGTGCATATACACAACAGCATGTTCTTGGTTCACAAGCATGGCAGCCCCAATTCCCAAACCCTGGATATCAACTCATTCCTGGTCATACTCAACACATACCTATGTATCCAGATCTGATATATAACCCGATGGGTACTCAAGCAAATGGGAATTTTGGTGATCAATGGCAACCTATTCAGAATCAACAAGAAACAGTGCAGCCGGGACATGGTGATATGAACCGACATGTTCTCTTCAACGAAGTGCAGAACTTGGTGGAAGGCATGGTTGGAGATTTGCGCCAGCGGGTTGATAGACCCACATATACGAAGCCATATCCACCTCATGTTGACCTAGTTCCTCTACCACACAGATATCGTGTCCCAGCTTTTCATTTGTTTTCAAGAGATGCCTATCAATCCACAGTGGAGCATATTGGACGGTTCATTTCATAGTGTGGTGAGGCCAATAGTGAAGAGAATCGTATGCAACTATTCATCAATTCCCTCACCGGGCCAGCGTTTTCATGGTTTGTTAATTTTCCACCCAATTCTATTCAGACTTGGAGAGATCTTGAACGAGCCTTCCATGATCGATTCCATAAGGCGGAGCAGAATATTCCTGTGGCTGAGTTGGCCAAATCCTTCCAAACGGCCAATGAAACGGCTCAAGAATACATTGGAAGGTTTAAGCTTCTTCGAGCCAGATGTAAAGCACAACTACCAGAATCAGAATTTGTGGAGATGGCATTGGCCGGGCTCGGCTTTGAGTTTAGGAAAAAATTTGAAGGATTGACATTTAAAGACCTATATGAACTTGAATCCAGGGTCATAAGGTATGATGCCATTTTGAGAGAAGAGGTTCAAAAAAGACTTGCGTCAAAGGGAACGTATTACACAAGTCAAGCCGTTGGCACGGCTCACATTGAGGAGTGGAGTAGTGATGAAGACATGGCCGAAATCAATTCAGCCGAGTTCACGATGAAACAACCTTTCGTCTGCAAGGCTTTAGAGAAAGCAGATTCCAAGGCACCCCTACTACATAATAAATCTCCACCACGCACATACACTTTTGACATTCGCAAGGCCGATTTGATCTTTGATCAACTTCTGGCTGCAAAATTAATTAAATTATCTTTTGAGCATGTGTTGCCTTCTGTTGAGCAAATGAAAGGAAAAGTATTTTGTAAATTTCATAATTCTTGGAGGCATTCAACTAATAATTGTGTTGTTTTTCGTGATGTGGTGCAGGATTTGATTGATCAAGGAAAGCTCAAGTTCCCAGAAAAATCTAAGTCTACGATGAAGGTAGATAGCGATCCATTCCCAGCTGCCGTCGTCCATATGGTTGATGTTAGGGCTCCAAGTCCGAATTCAAAGCAAAGGGACTTGTCCATGGCTGAAGGGGTGGTGATCGGCACCATTAAACTTTCTCCGTCTAAGGTACTAGCTTCTAAGGGGCCTGCGGCAACTGTGCTTTGCAGTAGGTATCAGAAGGAACTTAGTCTTGATCAGATTTTGCAACCAACTAAATCTGATAGTCAAAGAGCTAAGGAGAAGGGTAAGCAAACAGAGCAGGAGGTCGTACCTAAGTCAAGAGAGGATGGGCAACTTCGGCACTTAGAGCCGAAGCCAAAAAGCGGCTTAAACCTAAAGCCGGAAGCTTGGTCTAGTCGGAAGAAAATGTCTGTTACTACTGAATCAAGCCGTGTTCAGAATATTGACATTAAGGAAGAACCCACCAGGGATGGCCGAGTAGTTGCTAATGAAGTTGGACATGGATCAATTCGAAGAAGACTTACTTATGACAGTCCTCCTCCGAGAGACAAAGGCAAGAGAGTGTTATCCCCAGAATCTAACAAGGTCGGCCGTGAAGGGGCCGATAGCATGAATTACATTGGGAATAATAGCAAGAAATATGGAGGAAGCAAAGTAAGCCGTGAAAAGGCCATTAGCCGGAATTATGTTGGAGATGACAGTAGAAAGTACGAAGGAAGAAGAATACAAACATACAAGCCTCCGGTGACATATGATAATAGGTGGTACGGCCGGATGTCTAGAGACCAGCGTGTGGCACCCTTGACAAAAACCCAGAAGCGCAGGCACCAACGTGAACTTGCTTTTGCCAGGAAGGTAGAAGCGACAAAAAGTGAGCAAGAAAGACCGAGAAAAGTTCAAGAACAAGGTGAACATGAGAAGTCCCAGTTGAGAAAGGGAAGAAACAATCAGGGGCATTCGCATGACCGTTACGAGAGAAGTCATGAATCATGTAAAAGATTGCAACATGGAGACTGAGATTCAAAGGAAACTAGGAGAGGTAGCTCGGCATCAACTTCTCAGGTTACTACAACTCCAGTTCCGAGATTGAAGGCAATACAGAAAGAGGCTTCACCGGTTAGTCTAGAAACCCACAAGCTATTGAAGAGAGATGTATCTTCAAAAGTCAGTGTGCATGTGCATTTAAATCCACCTTTCAGTCCCAAAGGTTTGGAGAAAATGAAACAATATCATAAGAAGCACTCAGCTATCAAGCTTTATGGTTTGCTTGAAGAGGAGGAAAGCCTGTTTTTAGAATTGTCTACGGATGAAGACTTCTTGGCACGACCTAGCATTAGTCAAGGTTTAAAGGCTATGTTCCAAGCAGCATGGGAAAGTTCATCTCCAACAATGTGCACACCAGAGGATAGCTCAGCCTTACCAGTGTCTGAGGAAGATTTACTGTATTTAACGGAGTACCACCGGCGCTATTAGGCTGAGGAGTTATACAGCCTTACTGAGGAAGAGGAAGAACTAGCAGATGCATTTGATCGGTACATTTCCCAGAAGAAAAGTAAGGCAGGGGTAAAATCCAAATATCATTCTCGATCTGAGTAGGTGATGGTTAAAGTGCTGAGGAATAAATTGCCTCCTTTTTCAGCGAAAGATTGGACCACCATGAAAGAGTATCACAAGAAGCAGTCGGCCTTAGCTTTATACGGGCCGACATGGGAGGAGTTAGATACCCTTAAGGCTCTGGCAGATAATCCTGAGCTCGAGCCTATAATGGTACAGAGTACAGCGAGTGTGGGTTTGAAGATTTTGTATCAAGCGAAGTTGGAGAACATAGAGCTGGCAGCTGACATAAAAAATTTGCCCATTTCTCAGAGGGATCTCAAGTATTTGAGAGAATATCATAAAATGTATTCAGTGGTAAATACCTATGGAATACTGCCACAAGAGAAAGAGTTATTAACAAGGATGGATGAACGCATTCGGCAGCGGGAGATTGAGTATGCAGCCGAAGTAAGCAAGGAAGACTCTGACTTTGAGTTGAGTAATGGGCCAGAAGATATGGTCACAGACTTCAATGAGAGTCAGCAAGGAGCCATCTTTCATGCGCCCGAGGTTGAAAATTCACAATCCCAAGTTCAAGGTAAGAAATTTGAAATTGAAGATGAACAAGCAATGATTGATGTTGAAGATCAAGAGGGTGACAAGCGCGATCAGGATTTTGCTAAGGGTCGGGTTTCTGGAGGAGGAGCAGAGTACAACAATCATGGGTTAAGTGAGGTAAGAGAAGCTGAGATGAATATGGTTTATATCTTGCCTATTGATTTCCTTGCACGGCCGGATCAGCCGAATACAATGGAAGGAGATGTTGAAGATAGAATTTTGCCTAGAGTTTCAATTCAGGAACAGCCTCAAGCTCACTTCCAGAAGCCAACGCTAGAGATGGTAAAGCATATAAAACCTTTGTACATCACGGTATGCTTTGAAGGATATCTGGTTTCTAAAGTTTTGGTTGATGGTGGGGCTGCAATGAATGTCATCCCTATGTCTATGGTGACCAAGCTTAAGAAAGCAGAGAAGGACATTTTGCCTGCAGACTTGGCAGTATATGATTTTTCTGGTGATAAGAAGAACACCATGGGGGTTATCCCTCTTGAGGTTACAGTTGGAAGTAAAAGTGTTATTACAGGTTTCTATGTAATCAACGCTGACACGACATATAATGCAATCCTCGGTCGAGATTGGATCCACAAAAGTATGTGTGTTCCTTCTACCCTTCATCAGTTGTTGGTTTTCTGGAACGGAGATGATGTGGAGACTGTAAAGGCTGATGATAAGCCGTTCAAGGCCACGGCTAATGCTGTTGAAGTTGCGTATTATAATGATCATGTGGGTCCATCAGAGGTGTGGAAAGAGGACCGTACTGGGAGAATTACTGGGGTTACCATGCGCAAGATGGTAGCACTTGGGGCTGAAACCGTGTTGGAAGACTCGAAGCGCCCAGCCTTGGCTAAACTTTTTGACTCAGTTCTCAATGAGTAACAACAACAAAGCAGATAAAAGGATGGCCGCAGTTGAGCTTTCAATGAGCAACTTGCTGGCCTATTGGCATGAAAGGGCCGCTCAGAGAGGCGCGGCCATTAACTTGGCTGAATTTTTATCAGAAGGTAAGCATGAAGAAGAAATTCAAATACAAGACCTCGGCCCAGCCCGGCCGAGATGGAGGACACAGTAGCAGAGGTAGAAGATCCCCGGGAAGAAATCAATCTTGGCACCCCTGAGAACCCGAAGCCTCTCTTTATAAGCAAACTGCTTCCCAGTGAGTTTAAAAAGGAATTAATAGTTTTACTTAGGGAATTTAAAGATTGTTTTGCTTGGGATTATCATGAAATGCCCGGATTAGACCGGAGGGTTGTAGAACATAGATTACCTCTGTATGAAAATTGTAAACCACATAAACAGCCACCACGGCGCTTTTCCGCCGAGGTGCAGCTTGAAATAAAAAATGAGATAGAAAGATTGCTCTATGCTGGTTTTATTCGTACTGCTAGATATGTAGAGTGGATTTCTAATGTAGTGCCAGTTAAAAAGAAAAATGGGAAAATCAGAGTATGCATTGATTTTCAGAACTTGAATACGGCCACTCCTAAGGATGAATATCCAATGCCGATGGCTGACTTACTTGTAGATGGAGCGGCACGTCATGAAATTTTGTCTTTCATGGACGGACATGCCGGATACAATCAAATATTCATTGCTGAAGAAGATGTACATAAGACAGCGTTTAGGTGTCCTGGAGCTCTTGGGACATACGAGTGGGTTGTTATGCCTTTTGGCTTAAAAAATGCAGGGGCCACGTATCAGCGGGCTATGAACATGATCTTTCATGATCTGATTGGCAAGACAATTGAAGTGTATATAGATGACGTGGTTGTCAAATCCAATAAACGACAAAATCATCTAGTTGATCTACGGCAAGCCTTTGAAAGAATGAGAGCTCATCAGTTAAAAATGAACCCACAAAAATGTATTTTTGGGGTCTCAGCTGGTAATTTCATGGGCTTCCTTGTGCATCAAATGGGCATTGAAGTGGATAAAAATAAGGCTAAGTCCATCATCAGTGCACCACCACCAACAAATAAGAAAGAATTACAATCCTTTCTTGGGAAAGTAAATTTTTTACGGCGATTCATTGCCAATTCAGCTGGAAAAATACAACCTTTTTCATCGTTATTAAGACTCAAAGCTGAGGAACCCTTCACATGGGGAGTTGAACATCAACAGGCTTTTGACGAGATTAAGTGTTATTTAGCAAACCCACCAGTACTGATGCCCCCTGTCCGAGGTCGGCCATTGAAATTGTACATAGCCGCGGCCGAAAACTCAATTGGTGGCTTTTTAGCCCAAGACAATGACCGAGGAAAGGAACGAGCCGTGTACTATTTAAGTAGAATTTTAACGGCTGTGGAGGAGAGATATACACCAATCGAAAAGCTGTGCTTGGCCTTGTATTTTTCGGCAATAAAACTACGACATTATATGTTGCCGTCCGTGGTGCAAGTCATATCTAAGACAGATTTAATCAAGTATATGCTCACTCGTCCCATTATCCGAGGACGAATTGGCAAGTGGACAATGGCCCTCTTAGAGTTTACTTTCAAATATGTTTCGCAGAAATCGGTGAAAGGACAGGCTTTAGCCGATTTCCTGGCGCACCACCCCTCTGAAGAAATAGAGTCCATGGAAGAAGTGGAGATTGGGACTATTGATGTAGTATCCATGCAGAATAACTTCTGGACCATGCATTTTGATGGTTCAAGCACGGAAACTTCAGCTGGGGCTGGAGTTGTGATCGAGTCCCCTGAAGGACAGGTGTTTCGCTTTGCGTGTCAACTTGATTTCGCTTGCACGAATAACCAAGCTGAGTATGAAGCCTTGATTATTGGCATGGAAATGCTACAAGAAATGGGGGCTCGGAGGGTATTAATAATTGGAGATTCACAACTTGTTATTAATCAATTGGTGAAAGAGTTCAAATGCACAAGTTGGTTATTACTACCATATTACGCCTTAGCAGACCAGTTAGCTGAGGCTTTTGATAGGGTAAGTTTTTCCCACGTGCGGCGTAAAGATAACTCTGATGCCAATGAATTGGCACAGCTTGCTTCAGGTATGAGTTTGACAAAAAGTGAGGAAAATCAAACCATCAAGATATCGAAGAGAACAATGCCTGCTTTGCATGAGCGTGGTGTGCCAATGGAGATTTTTGTGGTTACTGTGGACCCATCTGATTGGAGATATCCCATCATTAGATTCCATGACAACCCAGAGGGCAGCCATGACCATAAAACAAAATATTTGGCTCAAAATTTTGTTCTCTACAAAGACCAGTTATATCGTAAAAGTGCAGATGATTTGTTGCTGTTATGTCTTGGAGGGCAAGATGTCATGAATGTGATGCATGAAGTGCATGAAGGAATTTGTGGAGCTCATCAAGCTGGAATAAAAATGCGTTGGTTAATTCGAAGACATGGTTACTATTGGCCAACTATTCTGAAAGATTGTATTGAGTATGCTCGTAGTTGCAAGAAGTGTCAGATTCACGGACCTCTCCAGAGAGTACCTGCTGAGTTATTACATCTGATAGTTAAGCCATGGCCGTTTCGAAGCTGGGCCATGGATATTATTGGAAAGATCCATCCAGCGTCCTCTAAACAACATGTTTGGATCCTAGTGGCTACTGATTATTTCACAAAATGGGTTGAGGCCAAGCCGTACACTTCTATTTCTAGTGAAACAGTGATTGCTTTCATTAAGCAGGAGATAGTTCATAGATTTGGAGTTCCAGAGACTATTACGGCCGACCGTGGATCAGTATTTATATCGGAAGCTATGCACACGGTGGCCAATGATCTGGGAATCAAAATGATCCACTCTACCCCGTATTACCCAAAAGCAAATGGTCAAGTCGAAGCTGCCAACAAGGTAGTTATCAATGTTCTAAAAAGAATGATTAATGACAAGCCACGTGATTGGCATAACATTTTGTCTGAGACTTTGTGGGCACTTCGGACTTCAAAGCGGTCTGCAACCGGAACTACCCCATTCGCCTTGACATATGGCCATGATGCCATGCTCCCAGTTGAAATAAAGATTAAGGCTATACGGGTGGCAGAGCAGAACAATTTAACAACCGGGGATTATACTCAAGCTATGTTACAGGATTTGGAGGATCTTGATTGAGCTAGATTGGATGCTTACAACCGTATAGAAGCTCAGAAACGCGCTGTGGCACGAGCTTATGATAAGCGAGTCAAAGGGAAAACATTTGCTGAAGAGGATCTGGTTTGGAAGGCAGTACTACCTGAAACTGCAAAAGATCCAAAGTATGGAAAATGGTCACCAAAATGGGAGGGGCCATTTATTGTTCATCGGATCCTTGGAAATGGGGCTTACCATCTTCGGAATCGAGATGGTGAATTGCATTATATGCCCATAAATGGCCAACATTTAAAGAGGTACTACCCTACTGCATTGGAGATGCTGGAACATGATTCATGATTAAAGTGATCCGACTGTGCAAATAGTCGTCTCACTTGGGGGGGATTCGAAACGATATAATAATCTAGCAGTGAGACAAGACAGGTTGGTTGATAACTTGATCGAGGTTCTAGCTGAGGTTTGGCTAAGCCTAGCCGTGGATCAGTTGAATTTGTCCAGGATTGAATCGGGTTAGGTCAATAACTTATTTCAGATTATTCTAGCTGACGTTCGGCTAATCCTAGCTGAAGATTGGATATATGGTTTGGTTGATCAAGTTTGTCCTAGCCGAGGCACAGCTGACCTTATTTAGGATTCGGCTTAAATTTTGAGCCGTGAAAAGTTACTAAAGTTTCTATCGCTAGCCCATAGCGGTAATTGCAGTAATTTAAGAGTTCTAATGAATGTGAATTAGCCAAAGGTTCGGCTAATCCTAGCCAAGAATCGGATATGGGCTAGTCAATTAAGTCCGTCCTAGCCGAGGTTAAGTTGATCTTAGTCAAGGTTCGGCTCAATGGTGGGCCATCAAAAGTTAATTTGGGTGATATCAAAAAAAAAAAAAAAAAAAACACGAAGCCAAATTAAAAAGGCCAAAATCAAGGCCGAGGCCTAAGTAGCCGAACATATATAGGAAGACAAAGCCGAATTAAAACGGCTAAAAAAAAAAAAAAAATTATCAAGGCCGAAGTTTAAATAGCCGAAGAAAAAAAAAAGGGGGTCACAGCAAAAGGTTGTGCTTAAGCCGAGGAAATCAAAGAAGAATCTTCCTCCATGCGTCCCAGTCAATACTAGTCGTGGTCAGCACGCTGTCAATTTCTTCTTTCTTAGCCAAGAATTCTTGAGTAGCTTTGCCATGCCTTGAGAAAATTTCAAGCTCACGGTGATGTTCGCTAGATTGTTGCTGGATAGTAGCTGTCGTCTGAGTCATACGGTCGCGAACTGCAATCACATGCTTCTCCAACTCGGCTAATTCTTGAACATCTTTGTCATAACTACGGCGCAACTCTATTAGCTGTGCGGCTCGAGAACTTTGTCGTGCAACAATATCTCCATAATTTCTTTCAAGTCTACGGCCGGTGTCCCACTTTTTGAGAGCAGTGATGTAAACAGGAATGCTAGCATCCATAATCTCAAGGTGTTCTTCAATTTTTTGTGTTTTTTCATGACTAAAATGGTGCGCCGAGATCAAAACGTTTAGCTCCTCCTTGAAACGGCTGTAAAGGTTATCACCGACCACACCTACAAGTTCAGTATGACAAAGATCCTCTACAAACTTGGCCGCGACTGCTATTTGGTCATGGTTGACCATATCTTGTTCATGGCTAGTTTGTTGATCGGTGAGCTTGTCTAGCAAAGCTAAGGTATCTGCTGATAGAAGATGAGTTGGTGGAATGACCTGAACAAAAAAAAATAAATAAATAAATAAAAAAATGAGTGTGGGTGCAATCATACCAGGTTCATTTAAATTCCAAATTTAGCAAATTACCTGATTAGTTTGTTGATATTGGAAGCTTGTTGTCTCTTCTACAATCTCGATTGGAGAAGGTTCATGATAATATGATGTTTGATTTGGCTCAAAAGATTTTTCCTGCCAATAGATTATTTAGAGCCATGTAAAAAAAAAAAAAAAAAAAAAAGAGAAAATTTCATGAGACAAGGGAAAGAGGAAAATACCTCATCATCCTTGGGTACGGATTGAGCAGAATCTTCAATTGACATGGTGTCTTTACTTTCCACCCAAGTCTTATTGGCAGCTTCATTATCGTCGAGGAATAATTCTACTGTGTGGTTGCTGTCACTAGAGTTAGAAGGAGAGATTTCAGTAATATCGGTAATAAAAATGGTGTTTCGTTTTTTTGAGGCCGACTGATTCTCTCCATCTCGGTTATTTGGGCTAGCCAAATCTTCATCGGTTCGTCCCCTTTTCTGAGCTCGCCGATACTCAGGACCATTGGAGATACCTTTTAATATTCGTGTTGTGAATAGGTCCATTAGATCTGCATTGACAAATTTTGAAGAGTAACTTGACCACCAGATAGAAAAAGGAGGAGTTGGTCTACTGCTTGGTTGAAATATTCTCATCTTAAAACGGTTGAAGTGTTGACGGAAGCGTTTTGAAACCGGGATGCACAAGCTCTTTGATCTGAACTTCCGGCGCCATGAACTCAAAAGATTTTCAGAATGTTGATATGGGACAGGGCAACTTTGCATAAATCCAAACTGACGAGCGAAGTAGTTGGGGAGGTAAATCTCAACACCTGGTTTGTATTTGCTGGAGGTTGCAAGCCCATAATGCAGATCCCGTGAAATTAGAAAGCTGGCCCAAGTTTCTCTTAATTGAACTTCACTAAGAACTTCTGATGGTTCATTCAAACCGAGTGCAGTGGAGGCTGGATGCCATTGAGAATAGCAGACAGAGAAGCTCTCTAAACTTCTAAGTGTGTAGAACATCTTAAAGCAGTCTGCAAAAGACATGTGGGATGAAGATGTAGCCATAAGGTATTGGCCGTACATAACATCATGGTTGTATTCGGGCCGAGCAACAGATAATTGAGGAAAATAAGTTCGTAGCCACAGTTGGAACATCCAAAGTGGACCGCCAACATTAGGATTCATGCGGTCAGTCACAATACGGTGTAAACTTCTATAAAGATGCGCAAGAACAAATGGGCCAAGGGCTAGTTTGGTACCAGAAGCTAGGGCCTCGGCTATTGCTGCATAGTCACGAGGGCACTGTCCTGACTTACAACAAAATACGTACTTGCATAACCAATAGAACAAGAAAGCCGCGTGTTCATACTTTTTGACCGGTTGTCTTTCTGAAGATTCTTTTGAGTCGACCACACCATATGTGTTATACAAAGTGCTATAGTTGCGGTGCCTCTTCGATTCGTTTGTAGCATCCATTTGTTCTTCTTTATCATCATGTTTGGGAGGAAGAAAGCTATCCATAAAAGCTGTTGGAAGACTGTGGTTTGCATTAATTTCAATACCAATGGGTGATAAGCCAGTAATAGTACATATGTCCAAAATTGTAGGACTCATGTAGCCTAATGGCAGATTCATGGTATTAGTAGCAGAGGCCCAAAAACATAGTGCTGCCGCTAACATGGGTTTTTCTGCCACTATTTCTTGTTCCGTGAGTTTGATGGCATGAAAGATACCAATTTCTTTCCAAAGGTTGCCGAAGTAATGCTCCATTCTTGGAACCCATGCTTTCCATTCGTCTGTAAGAGTTGGCCAACCTTGTGGCTTCCCAGCACGCCACGAAGACCAGTCACGTTCAGAAAAATGCCACGAGGTGTCAATTTGGTATTCATCAAGAACCTGTGAGATTACTTGCGGCATGCCTCTAGGAAAGTGAGGACCCAAATAACAGGATGGTGGATTGTCCCCTGATAATTCATGAATTACTCCTTCATGCACCGCATCCTCCATTGACGATAGAGCTTGGTTGAATTTCGTTGAAAATTCTATAGCCTCTTCTTTTACCACATCATCCATGATGAGATTGGAGGGATCACTGCAAGCTACTGAATTTTTTCTTTTACAAGGGAAAGCTGCATAAGAGACTCGTTTTTGTAGAATTTTGGTAAGCAGAATTCTTATTCAATAAGGAATCCACGTACAGGGGAAGAAATCTGAAATAATTCCTACACATCATGGACTCTGCTGCACTTCCTTTTATAAATCCTTCTTTGATACGGAATGGATATCTAATGAGATGTGCTCTGGGATCTATTTAATTAATGGAACTAATTAATTAAATATTTGATTCCACAATCTTTGGTGCAATTAATTGCATGGCAGCCACGGGAGGGCCACCATTCCATTACTTAAATATTTAAATCCTTGGTTTAATTGAATGGTAGCCACGTGATGGCAGCCATTCCATTAGTTAAATATTTGTTTCTACTCCTTGGTTTAATTGCATGGTAGCCACGTGATGGAAGTCATTCCATGATTGAATATTGCAATGGCAGCCATTCCATAATAATCATTAACATGAATAAATGGATTAAATATTATATTATTTAATTCTTGGTTCAAATGAAGGATGGCAGCCATTCCATGAAATTAAAGATGCGGCAGAGCAGAGGGAAGTATGTGATATCACTTGACATGGACTTGAGTTAATCCAGTTAATTCAAGGGAAGAAACGTACATGCATTCACGTTTCCTTAAAAGATAAGAATATTGCTATGGAATGCTCGGCAAACTCTAGGGCCGAAATTTATAAATAAAAAAATTCGCAACTCAGCTTATCCTGAGCTATATATTTATATATATATATATATACAGAGACTCGGCTAGAATTACTGATTCATGAAGCCGAGATCTATAAATTATTTCAGCTCGGCTAGCTATTTTTGAAGCCGAAGTTTAAAAAATTCACGGTCAAGGTAGGCTGAGGAACAACAATTGAAGTCAAACTTATGGCCAAATAAGGCCGCAATCAGAGGCCAGCCCAGTTGAGTTGTTTACAAAGAATGGAAGCGTACCAGACATGGCATGGTGTAGGTAATTGGAGCAGATAAGTTAGAGAAAGTTGGCCCTTGCCAAACCAAAGTACATCAGTAAACCTACAATCCCTTAACCACTCGGCATTGAAGCCGAAACCACTCGGCATTGAAGCCGAAGCTCAAGGGACTGGGAGGCTCTGTTTGAACCTAAATTTGGCAAGACCTACGTGACGTTAAGCCTGGGCCCACATGAAGCAGGCCCAGGTCATCGTGAGCTGTGATATAATATCCAGCTGAGGTCCGGCTCACTTCACCTCAGCCGAGGCCGACTCACTTTAGCCTGGCTCACTCCAGCCGAGGTCCGGCTTACTTCACCTCAGCTGAGTCCCGGCTCACTTCAACCTGGCTCCCTTTAGCCGAGGTCTGACTTGCTTCACCTCAGCCGAGATCCGGCTCACATGAGTCGATTTCTAATTTACTTGTGGTTGAGAAAGTCTTATCCAATGCCGTTTCAATTGGCCAGAGACACTGATGGCAGGACATTATGAGCAAATAAAAGCTACTGAATGACAAATTCTACTTTCAGAGACATTGCAGCACTAAGTGTGGCCGTTACAAAAGATAAGCATTGAAGAGTCATGATGGTTGATTGCCAGTTATGAACATCAAAGGAATTTTATTCATAGAATCCAATTTGTAATCAATCCAGTCTCACAATTAAAGTCGAGACTGTATTTGTTTTATTTATTTTGTACTATAAAAGGGGCCGTAGACATCTTTGTTAAAGGTCCACGACCAAAAACACAACAGCTCAATATAAATTCAACATTCTCAAATTCTCTATCGCATCTCTACATTCTATCAATCTAAATTATCCATCGTCAATTATTTTACTTACTGGTATTTTTCTTGTCTTTCCTGCCCTTTACATTCTTGCATATTTATTTTGTCGTTCTTTAATTCCTTGCTCGTTATTTTTCCTGCACTTACTTTTTTCACAAATCATATCAAGAAAATCATATAAACAAGTTTTTAGAATTCATGAGTTTCTTCGTCCGAACTAGTATTGAATCAAGGCATCAGGGTAACACCTTATATTTTGATTTTGTTTCACTGTGACTTGTGAGTATCTGGATCCTATAGATTTATCAATTATCACTCGCACTTTCACATTCACTCACCGAGTTGCACAGCACGAACACTCCGGCTAGCAAAGCCGAATCGTGTAAAGTCCTTGCATCCAAGGCAGAGAGAACCCCACGGCCGAGATCGATCCTTCCTCGGCCCACAATCGACTGATTAGAAATCAGATCAGCGCAAACTCTGTGACCTAGATCAAAACCTCGCTAGGCCTCTCGGCCGTGAGTTGGCACGCCCTCGCACACGTCACCAAGCCAGAAGGACACGTGTAAGCTAAGAAGACCTCGGCCGAGTGACACGTGGCCGAGACGATTTTTGAGCGAACAAGTATATGCAGAGATTACTATTATTTTGAATGGTGTGATTTTAATGTAGTCTTCTGAATTAATCGATATGTAGGGATTTTTATGATTTTGGAATGTTTCATTTTAGGTGATCACCTGAACTAAATTCTATTTAAGGATTACTAATTTTTACATTGTTTAAATCGTGAGTGCTATGATGGATTAAGATGTACATTTTTACTTTGTTGTTGCATTTTAAAATATTTTAAAATGTTACGAGGGTGACAAATGTTTTGTTTTCTGAGAAGGGAGTGATGATTTATGTGGTGCTGATTATTGATTTCACTTTTAACGTTACTTAGTTAACTTTAAGTAACTCACCGAATGGTGAGTTGAGAGTTAGAGCATGTGGGCGTTATTCTTGAGTTGGCTTACTTAAGCCTATTATGTGAAATTGATGATTGTTGTTCTGATATACGCATATTGATTTGTTTAGGTTGATATAACTTAAGCCTGTGTTTCTGTTTTGCTTGTTTGAGCTTACTCATACGAGCTTCAAAAGCTTACCGAGTTTGTTTGTTGCAATCCTGTGCACTATCTAATGATGCAGGGATTATGGGATTATTCTGCAGGTCATGGTACATGGTTGTTGAATGAGGCTCCCTGTTGCTATAGTAGAGTTCGGTATCCAATTGCGTTGTTTGTGTAGTGAGCGTGGTGATGCGCTTACTTCTTGAATCGTTTTTCAGTTTAATTTGTAAACTTCGTCTAATGTAATATATGACTTTAAAGAATGAGTCTGTATTGACATTGTGGGTTCAGAGCATCATTGTGTACTTGTTTTAAAAAGAAAAGAAAAAGCTCCCAAGTATTTTGTGTCAAGGTCTGAACCATCATGCTCGGAATATTTGTGATTGTTTAACTTGTTTATCGAAAATGTTCACCTGGTCAGTTATTGACCAAGAAAATAATGCTCAACCATCATTGGATTTAAATCCAATGGTAGAGAGAATTATTATTAAGTTGAGGTGTTTTGTTTTCCACCCTTTGATGTAAATTTAAGGGTTATTGAGTATAAATTCTTTGGTCAGCAACTGATCAGGTGAACACCACTGACTTGTTTATTATTTATGCTTGAAAATTGGGGCATGACATTATGACGGCAGGACTCCTACTTCTTATCCATCAAGGCATGGCCAATGTGGACCTTGAAACTAACTGTTATGCAGTGGATAATGCACTCAAGAGTGTGACGAAGGACTTCTCTGAGGTAGGTTGTATTGTGGGAGATAGTAAAGCTTATTTGAGTTTTGTTCCTTCCTTTACTCTACGACTTATTTTTGTGAAGCAAATGGTGTGTTAATTTGTCACTCTTTATCAGTATTTTGTTTTGTTAATTTGTTCCATGTCATTGGTTAGGGATGCAAACATAGGTTATTAAGATGTTTCCTCCGTTCACGTTTGGATTGCGGATTAGCCACATTGACTACCTATTATGTCATTGTGTCCAATGTACTATATGTAAATGCAATTAATCATACAAAGATACTCTAGTTCTGTTTCATTTTTATATATGAAAGACAAATATATTTTCAATCTTAATTTGAATAGACATGATCAAGCAAAACTAAAGTATAATTCTTTGCAGCTTCATATCAAACATTGAATAGCAACAATGATAAAGTCAGATCGACAACTCATCCTAGACTAAACTGACCCATTGTCGATTAATGAACTTGAAACAACATGCTCATGCTCGCTTGATCCATCTTGATATGGAATTTCAACACCTACATAGTTTTGTTCTGTAACAAAAGTCATTTTTGACATTTGGATGACTTCCAACTTAGTTCTGACCTCTCTCATAGTAGGGCACTTCTTTCCATTCAAATCCAAACATCTATTCGCAAGGTCAGCAAATATTCTAATCTCACTTTTGGAACCCTCCTTTAAAACCTATGCATCAACAATTTCAAATAAACGATTTTTTTGCATCAGTATAGTGAAACATGCAACAAGACTATGGTATTCTTCCTGTTGTTTGAACACTTTTATAATGGAAACTGGCTTCTTCCCTGTTAAGAGCTCAACAAGGACAACCCCGAAGCTATACACATCACTTTTCTTCGTAAATTTACTTGATCGAAAGTACTCAGGGTCCAAGTAACCGAATGTTCCATGTACAAGTGTGGTCAAGTGAGTTTGGTCAATGGCAACTAATCTAGAAGTTCCAAAATCAGCAATTTTAGCTCTGTATTTTTCATCTAAGAGAATGTTGCTAGACTTAATGTCTCTATGATAAATGGGACATGAAGCTGTAGCATGTAAGTAGGAAAGAGCTCCAGCAATTTCTATGGCAATACGTAAGCGCATTTCCCATGTAAGTGGAAACTCTTCAATCGATGTACTGGAAAAGCGTTCCATTAGGTATGAATTCATAGACTAAAAGCGGAACCTCAGTCTCCAAATAACAACCCAGAAATTTAACCACATTTCTATGTTTGATTTCCGAAAGTATGACAGCCTCATTGATGAACTGTGCAAGTTTGCCATGACCTCCATGTCCAAGAATTCTATTGATACTAAAATTGTCAGTGGACTTCTCTAATTCTTCTGATTTGAAGAGCTTGATCTTATCACCGTTAAATTTAGCAATCTGTAATTGTTGCTCCAACAATAAACCACCATTTCTCTTGTAGAACAATTTCTTGCGGATAATATTTTTCTGTCTATTTATGACTGTGTAAACATACCATGCAGCAATGAGCAGCAACAACAGTGCAAAGCCCAGAAGAATACCTATTTAAAACACAATCAAATTAGTAAGAGAGGCATGTATGATGTAGGACAAGGAAGTGGCTGGTTTAATCAGAAAAAGAGAAAAATAAAAAAGTGGTTGGTAATCAGAAAAATGAAAATGAAAATGAATAATGTTGTAAACCAACCACATTTTTTTTTCTACATCAACAAAGTGACAAATGGTTTGTAAAACAATAAAGCTCAGTCTGTTTTATACTTTTCCTGATAGTTATATTCAACTACTTCTCTAAACTTTGAATTGGCTCTTTTAGTTTTATACAAGAGAACTTATTCTTGGTCCCAGATTTTCTTATCAATTAAACTATAAACTAATGAGCTTATAGTATATGATTATGAAACATTAATATAGAAAACCCTCCTAGCTTGCTCAATTCACCCACACTTCCTTAGTCGATCTCTTTCCGTCATTCCTAAAGCCCTTATTGGTTATTCATCTACCTTTTTCATGATATATGAACCTTTTGTTTTGCCTTTTCAGTAGTTAATTCTTCTACCTCCCAACTCCAATTTTAACATAATGTTCAAAGAAGATTCATAAAACAAACTTATTAGAACTAAATTCAGTTTGCTCCCTCAAATTTTGGGTCAAACATCGGTTTGGTCCCTGATTTTTTTTTTAATCGCGATCATCCCTGCAGTTTTAAATTGCATCAGCGGCTTTTAAATTTCAAAAGCGCCTTTATTTGTGAGGTCACATGCTGACTTGGCACAGACATAAGGACGCACTTTTCAAACTTTGACCCTCAATTTGGTTGAAATATCCAAACTACCCCTTGTTACCCTAATTTTCATCGCCTCTGTCTCTATTTGGTTTCAGATGGAAAACAACGATGAATTTGGATTCGGCTAGAGACAATTGAGATCAAGCCTAGACGAGATCCTAGCTCAAGCTCCTCCTTCTCAATCCAATCCCAATCCCAAACCCTAATTCCTGATTTGACCAAAGATGATTAAGATCAAGCCTAGACTTGCTTCTTCAGATATATAATCTTTAGTTAATTAAGACGATGATGATATTGAGATCAAGCCGTAATCAGTTACCATAGATACCAACCTATTTCATAAGAAAGTACATCCACTGTTGCCAGCCTCCATAAGAGACCACCAAAGCCGCGCATCACTGCACCACTGCACTTCAATCTTCATCTATTTTCGGTCAATTCTTCCACACACCGTTCCCACTAACGAGCTGGGCCAAGCCGATTACCAAATCCCAAAAGCCTTTCCGTCGACCTGACATCGGAGAACCCTACACGTGTCATCACGAGACTCCAGGTTTCTCCAGTCTTACTTCTCCGAATCAAATTGAACCAAATCACCTCCATATATAACGCCTCTCCTTATACTAGAATCCGATAACATCGACCTCTCATTTCTGCCAGAACTACCACACGCCACTGCTGGTGGGTGGATTTCCATAGCTCCAACATGAACGTACATCGGCCTGTTCGTTCTACTTTCAAGATCAAGGGTGATGGAGCATCCGAGCTAGATGCAGAATTTGTGGGAGGTTTAGTCTCTGCATAACTAGATTAACGTGTTAAATCGAATGTTGGTGGATTGCAGCAATGATGGATTAACTCCTTCCTAGCTATCGGTGTGATTGTGATGGCTTCGGTAGTGTCGGTGGAGCTCGAATCTTTTAGGTTGGTGTTGTTGACCCCTTAGGTGGTATGGTGGAGCTCGATTTGTTTGTTTTGGTGTTGGTGATATCTTTGGAGGTAGTGGTGGAGCTCAAGTCCTTTGTGGTTGCGATAGTGATGGTGGTGGCTTTGGTAATGGTGGAGGAGAACTAGTATTCCTTGAGATGCATTGATCGCTCTAGGTTGTTTGTGGCGTTGGAATTGGAATGGATTGTGATGTTGGTTTTTGAATTGGGGTTGAATTTAGGGCTTTGAAGAGTGAGGTGGAGCAGCTCAAGGTATTGGCGAAGGAGAGGTTGAAGGAGAAGTTCACCAGGAATGGGAGATGTCCATTTTGCCCTTCTTAGGGGTTAAAAATCTAAAAGTCGGCCCTCATGTTCATGCTAAGTCAACATGTGACGTCACAAATGGAGGTGGTTTTGAAATTTGGACGTGGTTGATGCAATTGAAAAATGCAAAGATGATCGTGATTAAGGAAAAAAAAAATCAGAGACCAAATTGATGTTTGACCCAAAATTTGAGGGAGCAAACTGAATTTAGTCCAACTTATTACTTTACTAAAGTCTAGGGAATATAGGAAGCATACCAAAGACAATGAAGAGTAACTGGTTGGGCTGATAGCTATGATAGTAGTGTCTAGTTGAAAAGCATACAGCACCGCTCCACCCACTAAGAAATTCACAAGCAACGCTATCTATATTCGAGTAGCATATATGACCCCCACCAGTATCTTGACAAGCACCACCACTAAAATTCCATTTTCCGGCAGCAGGATCATCGCCCATACAATGAGTATCTTCCTGACACTTATCAATATCTGAAACATAACGAACTCTAAGATTAATAAAGGAATCGAATTCCATGCACGAATGAGTATGATGGCATGCATAATGTTAATAATAAATATGAGTAGATTGAGTCTTTTTCGGGCCAGAAAATATCACTTCTGTCAATGGGAATATCAAAGCAACCAAACAAGGCTACCCTAATGAAATTGGAGAGAGTATTTTGATTTACGTACCTTGGCAAGGTTCGGCAAGAAACGGGTTTCCATTATAGCCGGCCGGACATAAACACTCAAGCATTGGAAGATTGTTTGTTGGAGAAGTGGAATTATATAGATTGCAATACGGTGTTGGGTCATCCTCCCGTCGTATTATAAACTAGAAGAGACGAGTCTTATATGGTATACTCGCGTAAGTATAACCCAAAACTAAGGTTCTCATGATTTTTTAATATATTTTCAATGACGCGCGAACTATTCTTTTCTAAGCTCAACCTCCATTCTAGCACAACAGGAACGTTGTCCATATCCTTGACGTCTCTAAAGTTTGATAACTGAAACCATGCTTGCTCAACCAGAAATATAGCATTTGGTTGCTTTCCACTATCTGCTTGGGCAGATTCAAATTGCAACTGAGTACTTATCTCACTGAGATATTGAGGAAGAGTAGTCTGGCAACAGTTAGTACCAATACAACCATTAATGACGAAGGCGTTGTCAACACAAGTTGACATGCAGCCACCAACAATTTGATTATCTGACCGCATCAGTGCAAAGAAGCTGCAGCTGAATGCAGTAAATCTGTTATAGGACTGTGAGTATACAAAAGGACTTCCGGTGAAATTTGGCCCTAATTGACCAGCTTTCCTTCCTTCATAGAAAAAATGAACTGCTGTTTTAACCCGAAGTGTGCCATCAATAGAGATTTACAGCACCTCTAGCTTGGGATTACCTTTATTGGCTCAAAAATGGCTTGTGACGGCCGCTATAGTTGCGGCATTCTATCTCAAACCATTTGTCAATGTAACAATCTTTATTAGGTCCAATTCCAAAAGGGTACGGGATGCTAACTCCGCAAAGCTGTTGGCAATTAGGCTTTGCCATAGGTGGTGCTTGATTCGATGATGCTTCTGTACTCGTGTTCCATAACAAAAAAAATAATGAGAACATCAATGAGCAATTGCATATTGTACTTATTACCCTGTTTCTCTTAGCTGCTGCTGAGTTCTAAGAAGATAAAAGAAAATCAATCTGGCTTCGTCTTTTGTTGAGAATATGTATTTTTCTTGTACTAATATCTGACTATGAATTGCTGCCGGATTGGTTGTTGTTGCCTCATGGTATGTGCTTGTCTTTTAGCTCCTTGTTACGTATGTACTTCTGGATGCGTTTGTTTATCATATAGCTCTCTGGTTTTTCAAGAGTATATATTCGATTAATGGCTTATAAGGAACCAAAGAATTACTTGAGTCGTCATTGTTAACAATGTTGTGCAACGCATTTGAATGTAACCATGGCTGGCCATCTGCATGGTTTTTCACGATACATTAGTTGTGATGGATCATACATGCAATACAAGATGCAAAGTAGTGGCCAACTAACTTCCCATGTTCAAACTTATGGTATCTTACTGGACGGCCTATGTAATTACCAACAACTAGATATCACAATGGAACTGTTTAGAGAGTTGGAAGGCATGAAGTTAGATATAGATACTGTATTATATACAATATTCTTATTGAAGGTTTGGGTAAGGCTGGAAGAGTTGAATCTGCTAGGGAAACGTTTTGCAATTTATCATCATAAGGATTTCAACCTGATGTCAGGACACAAAATATAATGATTAATGACTTCGGAGTTGGGGCCACTATATTAGTTGAAGCAGCAAAGTTTCTAAAATAAATGGAAGATAAAAGTTTTTCTCCAGATCAATGCACCCATGACAAAATTATCCAAGGTCTTATTAAATTATTAATAACAATGAGACATTAGGGCCTATGGGACTAATGTATCTGCTACGAAATGGTGGAGAGGGGTCTCTCTGTAGATGTATCTACTACGAAATTGGTAGTTGGTTTACTACCTGAAGATAATGCAGATCCTGCTTTGCTGCCATTGTTAACAAATTCGTTTTGAAGTTAATTTGGATCTTTGATACAGAAAAACTCTCTCATTATCGTAGGGAAATTGGAAAGGCTGCACCTTGACCACTGTGGATGTATTATGTATGTTATTTGTCACTCCGTATTATGTATGCTTTTGTAGAGTACTAGCTAGATTTGTTGGCTATGAGTACGAGTGAAACATTGTAAGCTGCCAGTTGTGTGCTCTGATACTCGATATGACATATGAATTTACAGATTCGGGCTACGAAAGTGTGCTGATTGATTTTATTGAAAAGGAAAGCCCCATGAGAAAGTCTTCATCGACCAGTGTGAGCCTTTTTTTTAATTTTTTTTTGCAGAATTGTTAGCTTTTCAGAAGAGCCAATACACAATACAATATAATGCAAAAGCAGAATTGGTAAGGCGCAACTGGTGAATGTGCTTAAAGTTTTCCTCTGGCTGGAAAACAAATTAAAACTAAAGGCCATGCTGCTAGTCTGCTAAATGAATTTCCATCACTTCATGTCAACCTTTACATATATGTGTGAGGCAAAAGCATTTGAATCCCATGCTTACCATTAAATTTATACTGCACTCTTCAACTAGAAAAAAACATTTACAATATTGAAATTCATCAAGGAATCAAGCCATCTGGTGCTTATACAAATACATGCAACAAGTTAATGCTCAATAGTAAAACCCTGTGTAGTACAACAGAGATATAACTTGGCAAGACATCCAGAAGGCTTCAAGGCAATTCTTATGCTTACAAGGTTTTCATATATCCTGCCAAGATCGAAAACAAGAAAGGAGAGGTTTAAGAACAGTAAAAAAATGTAAGCTGAAACTGAGGAACTCTAGCTATATTTCAGCAAATAACATAATTAAGTTAAGCCAGTGATCTAACAGTCTAACACACAACAGTAAGATATATAAGACAATCAGAATAGAAAACACTAGAATTAGGTAAGCTAACCAATTTCAGTTGCTTCCCGTGATCCTACATTATTACATCCCATCCCTTCAGAAGCTACACAACAAATTTGGACATGATAGCTTCACTGAAAAATGTGGCTGGCAAACTCGATTACAATACAGGATAAAATGCTTATGGTTCATCACTATAGGATGTACGTATGCATCAAGAAGGAAAGTTTACCTACTTCCTACCTCACCCACTAAAAAACTAGAAGGAAAAAATTCAGTTTATCCCCCTGAACTTTGGGCCTAAAATCAGACTGGTCCTTAAACTTTTTTTTTAATCAGACTGGTCTTTGTACTCTCAAACAACATCACCCAAGTCCAAAATTAAATCTGGGTCCAAAAATGACGTCAGCTGCTGAGTTGAAACCGACAAGGGGGCCACACTTCAGTTTTTTAAATTCTCAAGGAGGGCAGAATGGACAATTCCAATTTAATATAATTTCTAATTTTTTTTCCTCTATACTCTCTCTCTCTCTCTACCTCGTCCGCCCTCATTCGGTTGTGGACTAGATCAGAAACGACGGAATCGTCCTCATCGTCCAAGAACGTCGAGTGGCCGCCATACTCATCCAGTTTCTGCTTCGACGATAGTCGCGCCGTCGAGGTCACCGCCACGCCCAAGCTGTTGTCGCTCCCGCTGCCGCGCTGGTGCGCAGCCCAATTGCCGACGGGGCTATTGCCTGACATTTACAGGTGGGCCCCACCCGCCAAAACGGTTCCGGTTTCTCCTCTCTCAATCTCTCTCTCTTTGTGTTTGAAATCAAAGCCCCCACTCTGAACTCTTTCCTTCTCCTCCTTCTTCTTCCGAACTCCCGCTCTCTCCTCCTCCTCCTTCTTCTTCATCTTCCGAACTCCCACTATCTCCTTCTCCTTCTTCTTCTTCATCCGAAATCATCAAATCCACCATACCAATTACGGTTGCACAATCATATCCCCTAGTTTACAGAACTAAGACAGGCTTCAATTTCCAACTTCCTGATCAACAATTCCAACTCTAATCCACCTAGTAGCTAACATTCAAGGAAGCACAACCAAATCTACCCAAAACCAAGGCAATTGGGGAGAAAGCCCCCAACTTTGAATCCCAGAAAACTTGAAATTGAGAAAATAAGGGAGACCCATAGGTTCTTCCACAGGTTTCTTCGCCGGCGGACTGCTGCTTGGCTTGGAGGAGGACGCCGGACTGGCGGATGGTTGTGCTTTGATTTCTTGTGTTGCGCAACAGATTTGGGGGTGTTGACATGGTCGGAGGAGGAGTAGGAGGAGGGAGGGCGTCGAAGTGTAGGGAGGTGCGGCACGTGGATCGGCGAGGATTGGAGGAGAGCAGAGTAGGAGGAGGAGAGAGAAAAGGCAATGAGGACTTGGGATTGGATAGAGAGTTGGAGGATCTCTTGGAGGATTTGGGATCAGATCGGAGACTGTGCAGCCTCCGCCATGAGGACTGCGCAGTGGAGAGAGAGAGAGAGAGGACTGCACAATGGAGTGAGAGAGAGTATAGAGAAAAAAATAAAAAATATATTAAATAGGAAATGTCCATTAATTTTGCCTTCCTTCGAGGTTTAAAAATCTGAAGTGTGGGCCCCCTTATCGACTCCAACTCAGTAGCTGACGTCATTTTTGGACCCGAATTCAAATTTTGGACTTCGATAATGTTGTTTGAAAGTACAAGGACCAGTCTGATTAAAAAAAAAGATAAGGACCAGTCTGATTTTAGGCCTAAAGTTCGGCCGGGGGGGGAGGGAGGGGGGTAAACTGAATTTAATCCTAACTGGAAATAAGTAAAAGGCAACCAACTGAACCTTCAACAAGTCAACTGCTTCTACCTAATAGACATCTATTTAGCTGAAACAAACTATAGCTTATCAACTTACGAAAACAAAGGTTTCTTTTGTTTTGTAGTAAGTGTAGTTTTAAGTGATAAGATGTAAAGCAGACTCATACCAACTAGCTAGTTTTCGATTAGAGAACCTATGGTAGTCCTGTGTCAATGGTCTATATCAGAAAGTGATGTAAAAGTAATGCATCCTTAAGCATGAACGTTGGCATGTCATAAAATATCTCAAATCCAAGTGTCCAAGGAACAAATACCAAGTTCACTATCTGCAAAACAGAAAATCATAAAAAGATAGGAAAGTAAACAGGGGAATTTCAGAGACATTATTGAATACTAAAATTTCAAGAATAAAAATAAAACAAAAAACACAAGAAAATCTCATATCTACTGAGAAAAAAGGAGTTGGAGTTTTGACTCAAACTGCCAAAGAGGAACCCAGAAGGTGACCAAAACGAAGCGCTGCAAGGCAGGAACCAACGAAAAGTTAGTGTGGGATCGATGAGGAAGGGGTAACAAGACCAAAGAATGGTCTTAGACTCTTGGTATTAGGAAACTCGAGGTTTCTCAAATCAACCACATCACAAGGACACTATTGGGTGCTTCAAGAGTATTTTATGGAACATAACAGTGTCCTTAAAATCCAAGAACTCATGATGAGCACTGAGGCTGATCATCATTGAAAACCCAATTGAACTACTAGTCCATGTATTGAGTGCACGTTGTGCTGAAGGCTAGACTAACCTTATAATACCAAATTCCATGAACCGATTTTCGAGCTCCTTCATCAAAATCTTGCACATCCCAAGTCTCCTAAACTGAGGCCTAGTTGCCACGAGTGGCACTTCAGCCACTCCCTTATTGATCACTCACCGTGGCGGCACCGATCATCTCCTTATGACCATCATCATCATCTCTCCTCTCCAAAACCACAGTGTAAAACCCTCTCAAATTCAACTCGGAATCGGATTCCAAGTTGAAGACAATGTCCTCAGCAATGTCTCTATTGGTGTAGGGGTCTTTGGAAGGCTCGAAACACTCGTGGATGGCATTGAGAGCGGAGTGGAGCTTGGTGCTGTAAAAAGATTCAATTCTCATGTGAGATTTCAAAAGCCTCCATGTCAGGTTATTGCTCACGGGAATGGGTGTCCCCAAAATCTGGTTGATCCCAGAAATCTTGGATCTTTCATCTTTTAAGACATCGTTGATGTTTCTTGTTTTCGATCCTTTTCTTGATCTAGATTGGATTTGGGGTTCTGTTTGACGATGCCGTTTTGCTCTCCCAACACCGAACTGATTCTTCTTCAGGGAGGCGTGAGGGTTTCACGGTAGACGACGTTGAGTAAAGGCCAGCTTCCGCTTCATGATTGATCGATCTCGATTAGGGTTTTTGATCGATGTGGGTCTCGATCTTAGGGTTTAATTCAGCATAAAGTTTGATCAGAGGAGAAATTTTTTATACAGAGAGAGAGAGAGAGAGAGAGAGAGAGAGAGAGAGAGAGAGAGAGAGAGAGAGAGAGAGAGAGAGTGAAAGTGAAAGTGAAGAAACAAAGTAATGTTTTGCAGGTAGAGGAGTGAAAGTGAAGACAGAGCAAATGCAAGTAAGGGTCAGTCCCAAAATACTGGTCTCTATTTATCTTTACCCATTCCTGATGATATTTGGCAAGATCTTGCTATGGACTTTGTATTGGGATTACCCCGTACCCAAAAGGGTGTGGATTATGTGTTTGTAATAGTTGTCTAGTTGACAGGGTCTCCAAGATGGCGCACTTTATAGCTTGTAAGGAGACTACTGATGCTTCCAATTTAGCCAAACTATTTTTTAGATAGTTCTTTTGCATGGAGTACACAAGTCCATTACTTGTGATAGAGACACGAAGTTTCTTAGTCACTTCTGGATTACTTTATGGAGGATGTTTGGAATAGCTTTGAATCATAGCAGCACAGCTCATCCTCAAATAGATGGGCAGACATAGGTTACTGACAGAACTTTGGGCAACATGGTCAGGAGTGTTTGCGGAGATAGGTCCAAACAGTGGGATTATGCTTTGCTACAGGTGGAGTTTGCTTATAACAGTGTTGTGCATAGTGCAACAGGGAAGTCATCATTCTCATTAGTTTATACTACTATTTCTCGGCATATGGTTGATTTAATGAAGCTTCCTTAGGTTCCTGGTGTTAGTATTGATGCTAAGGTCATGGCTAGAAATGTGCAGGCTGTTAGAGAAGAAGCTAAGGCCAAGTTGGAAGAAACTAATGGCAAGTATAAAGCTGCAGCTTTAGGGTTTAGGCTAAGGGTGATGACGTGATGGTGTTTCTGAGGAAGAAGAAGTTTCCTTTTGGTACCTACAACAAGCTGAAGCCAAGAAAATATGGTCCTTTTAAGGTGCTGAAGAAGATCAACGACAATGCTTATGTTGTCGCACTCCTGATTCCATGGGCATTTCTAACACCTTTAATGTTGCTGATCTGCATGAGTTTCGTGAAGATGAGGTTCTTTATCTAGAAGAGAACTCAAGTCGAGTTCTTCGGAGGTGAAGGAGACTGACGTAGAATGGATGGCGACAAGGATCGAAGAACAGCTCGATCATGAAAAAGGAAAACTAGGTTTCTTGAAAATTTGGCATTCGATGTCCGAATCGTGATTCCTATAACTTTTCAGAAAGGGAACGAAGCCAGGAACAAAAATTATCACTTTGCCACGATGTGTGGGCTTTTTCGGACTTTCGGGATCGTTTAGGCTTCAAAACTGCAATTTACTATTTTTTAGAATTTTTGGTTTTCTAGTTTGATTTAGATTTGTTTTGTTTTAACCAATAGGCTTTAGGGTTTCATTGTTAGTCGCCGTAGGGTTCCTTTTCCTATATATATAAGCAACCTTAAATGGTTGTAGAACCTATCTTTTGTCATATTATCAATCATCAATCAAATTGAGAGTTTTTTCATTTATCTCTGGTGGACTCTAGATTTCTTGTTTTAGGTTTATTACTTGTAAACCTAGTGTTACTTTTCCGACTGCGTCAATAACCATCCAAGCATTTAGGAAAAACCAATACCATCCAATGTTACATGGATGCTTGCTTATTCATCAGTGAGCCTATGAGACTATGACTAGTCCTTTTACACAAAATTAAAAAATGAGCGAGAATTCCACTCAATTATAGTACTCAGGATCCTTCTAACTAAGTGTAACAATTCACTCTTCATAGAAATAGAATGTAGGCTTCAAAACTCAAGTAATAATAATCAAGAGAGACAAAACACCTTCCTTAATTAATTGGTCCAGCCTAACTGTAGGTGCAGGCCTAAGAGAAGACCCAGTAACTATTGCACAGACAATCCCATACTTAACTTCTTGCATCCCTAAAGAAAGACCATGCCCATACTAGGCGCAATCCCCGCTTCGAGTAGCTTTGTTTAGTCTGTCCACTCAAATCAGTAGGCCTAAATGTTTGATCAAATGTCTGAATGAATAAAGTATCTACAATTCTACAATTATACACATGGATGTTGACATTTGTGTACCTTATCAAACTAGGAGTAGTTCTATAATTGTAATAGGAGAAAAGGTTCAGAATTCCTAGTCCTATTCGGAATAGTTTTTCTTGTATCATTAGAATATGTACTCTGTAATCCCTATATATAATGCTCCTATTATCAATAATGGAATACACAATTCTCTCATCAATCTCTCTCAATTCTTTCATTCTAAAACACGTTATCAGCACGAGCCCTAACCCTGAAATCAAAAACCAAAAACTAAAAACCACAAGCAAAAATCCCTTGCACCTAGCCCACGCTAGCAGCACCACCACTAAGGTCACAGCACCGCCGAAGTACACCACCGCCGCACCTCCTCCACGCAGCCCTTGGCCCCCTCCACGCCGCACGCACCTCCTCACTTTCATACCGTGCGTCACCAAGCCTACCGAGGCATCTCATCAACCTACATTGCCTCCAAAGCTAAAGCTTCCAAGTTTACAAGGTTTCAAGCTCCGAATTTAACCAAGTAAGTTTTTAATATTAAAGTTCCTCCTTTCTGCAATTTACTTTCTTTTTCTTTTCTCGGGGACTTGCAATCTCCCTTCTTCTACATCCTACCTTTCTGTAACGTGAGTTCGATTCTTTAAAAGAGAAATCGTAGAGATTCGCGCTATACAAACTAGGAGCGTTCGTAAACCACGAACTAAGATGTTCGTGAGCATCGAAATATTACAGACTAAGAGTGTTCGTAAGCTTTAGACTAAGAGCGTCCGTAAGCATCGATTTATGACCATATAAACATCATTGTTTCGGTATAATCCAAATATTCTTGGAAATCGATTTCTTGGTAGCATAGCGTGGAAATCTCATTATTATTAGTTTTTGTGGAGGCATTGACTCTAAAACTAACTTGTTCTTGTTTCATCTTTCAGGATGTCAAACGCAAACAAACTCGATTTTGTTCTATTGGATTATGCAGGTAAAAGGTATTTAAAATGGGCCATTGACATCTAGATCCACCTTATTGCTCGAGATTTGTTTCATACAATCCAAGTGCTTTGTTCTAATGAAACTGCTCCAGACCCTCAAACTGATATCGATAACTCCAGGGCACTTGCCCTAATTAAACGTCACATGGATAGTGACTTCCAGTTTGAGTACATGAATGAGGATAGTGCTATAATGCTGTGGCAAGCAATTCGTGAACGTTATGGCAATGTTCGTGACTCCATCCTTCCGAATTTAGAAGCAGAATGGAATAGTTTTCACTTCTCTGACTTTGATACAGTCATGTAATTTTATTCGGAAGCTCTCCGCATCAAAGCAATGATGCGTCTATGTGGGAAGACGATCATAGAAGACCAATAGATTGAGAAAACCTTAAATACCTTCCCTATCTATGCTATGAGGTTCTCTGATTTATTCCGGACTCATGTACATGCAAGACGGATCACAAGTTTTCAACAGCTTATTAAAGCTATGGCCACTGCTGAAAGACATGTCAATGAGCTTGTGAAAAGAGAAATTGATAGGCTTCAAGATAGCCATCAAGAGCATCGTCTTATGGCTAGAGAAAGTCGCCATCCACGTCATGATCCATACGATCAAAATGCTCATGAAGGTAACCGCCCAAGGCGACAATCACACGACCATAGGAGGCATGACTTTGAGGGACGAAGAGTTGGAAACCATGGAGCCAATGTTGGTCATGGTCATCAGTTTCCAATGCCACCGGTCCTAGGGACCATGCACATTGCGCCAATGCGCCTTAATCAAGGGAGAATCATCTTCATGGTGTCTATTTCTGATATGGAACGTCTGATCAATGGACTTGAATTTGCAATGTACCTAAGAAGGTAGCCGTATCATGGTGATCAAGACATTGAGTTCAAAAAGACTTTAAATCTGGCGATGAAGGCAGAATGCCGTAGATTTTTATTTAGAATAGTCTTTTATTTTCCAAGAATTATGTAATGGCAATTATGCCTCAAATCAATCAATGATATTTTGTATTAACTCTTTCTCACTAGGCTCATCCAAGATTAATTGTGATGTCTAGGAAATGTTTGAACTGAGAGAACAGTTTAAAAGTGAGGATAGTTCCACCAAAATCTCTCCTTACCTTACCTGGTCACAACCAAATTGGAGTTACCAAATGGATTGACACTACTAAAAAAAATTGCAATTGCTTCGCCTTTTTACTTCGGCAACAGTTGCCGTCGCAATTGATACCCTATCGCTACGGAAAATGTTCCGTTGCGATTAAGCCTTATCATTTGCGACGGAAAATCTCTGCCGTCGTAATTTTATACTCAATTGCGACGCTTTTTCCTCTTGCCGTTGCAAAGCTTATTTGTATATGTACTTTATATATAAAAAAAAAACTATGGCAACACTCTCTTGGCGCTAACCCAAATATTTTTCCCTCTTTTTTTCCTTTTGTTTTTTTGGCCAAATTGCGTACTAACAAACAGCCCTAGTTCTTTTTCCCTTTTTTTCCCAAACATCACCCCCCCCCCCCCCCCGCTCTCTCTCTCTCTCTCGCCCTAGAACTGGAACCGACGAGGTCTGCACCGCAACCTACCGCCGACATCAACGAGCTCCGCGCACCGGAACCTTCCACCGAGGCCGACGAGCTCCTCCTTTACGTCGAACAGCTCCTCCTTCACCAAATAAACTGTAACACCAGCTCCTCCTTTACCCAGACACAACAGATCAATTTCTTTACGAATCTATAAGGTAAATTCCATTGTTCTTTCCATTTGTCTCTCGTTAATCCTAGAGAAACAGTTTATTGTATATGAGAGGTCAATATTTAGATTGGGAGTTCAATTTTGATATGAAACTAATTGGGCTTTCTTTCAAATTTGAGCACTAGTGGCCAATCCTCCTGGATAATCTTCATGTTTAGTAAATAGATGGATATCTTTCTCTTAGACATCGATACAATCCTCCAGAATGCCAGTTGTCTTGCCTGCTTGTCACAGAGTACTCAAGGAGGTATGGATTCAAGGATTTATGTTGTGAATTTGATAAATGTGTTTTTGTATGCTAGAAATGAAGTGCTTAGATTGATTTTAGTATCAGGCTTTTAATTGAGTGCGAAATTATTGTTCTTTTCGGGTGTGTATCGATTGAGAGTTTGATGAAGTTTTGATCTTTGATGTTCAGCAGTGTGTTTGCGTTGTTGTTGTTTGACAGGTTTGTAGAAGGTTGCCGGGTTTTTCACCCGCTGAAGTGTTGGATTTTGGTGCTGGCATGGGTTTGGCTTTCTGGTGAGAAGTTCATCTAGTTATCTTTTGATTGTGAATGACGTGAAGATTTGGGATTATTGTTTATATGTAATGTGATTTTGATATAATGTAAATCAAATGTTGTAGGGCACTATGAGAAGTCTGGCCGAATTCCTTGGAGAAAGTTAACTTAGTTGAGTCATCACAATCAATGCAGCATGCAGGCCAGAGCCTTATACAAGGTTAGTAATGGTTCTTCTGTTTAAACTAGTTTAAAAGTCCTTGAGCATTATTGTTCCTGAGTAATAATGCGACATTAGATGTACCTTATCATGAAAAAACACTTACTAATAGAATTATCTTTGTAAACTCTTAGGGTGGTATCCTCTGACAAAGTTGAATATCTATGTCTTGTTGGCTTCCTGTCTTCCATTCACTCACATGTCAAATTGTCTTCTACCTTTTTTCACGTCTTTGGAAAATTAGTTGAGAAGATTCTATATGCGAAATGAAAAACTTACTAAGGTCAATTATGAATTATCTTTGTGGCCTTTGAGAGAAATGTATTTTGGCTTCCTTCCCCCATCTGCTCACCTGTCATGTGTGCCCATTGTGGATTCCTGTAGCAATGCATTTACATAGATCTGACAATATTTTCATCAGGTACACCTTTTGTGGGCTGGCAACAATGATTCTGATCAATGAGGTCAATTGTTTGGACTTGCCTAGACTAATTGTAAGATTTTTTCTTTTCTTTGTGTGGTTCAGATTGGATAATAACTAACTGTATAATATACATATAGATATAAAAATCTGTTCAAGTAATTTTTTTAATTTGTTTTTACTCTGCTGTGTATAATTTCACTATTGCATTCCTCTTGTGATGGTTTCTATGAACATGCTCTGTAATTTCTTAAATTTAACTTTTTCTTGTATTAGGATTGGTTGGTATTTCGACAAGGGAAGGAATGTGGATTTCAGGGGAGGACTAATAAGTTAGCTGATGGTTGCTACTCTTTCTGGCAGGTGATTTTCTTTATTATTTTCTTTTCTTTTTTCTTTTTAATTCTTGAACCTATGGATTTTCTGCATCATAGTTGAGTTAACTAAGATAAGTGACCAGGGAAGTGCATTTGCATTATTACAAAGAATACCTTCAGTTAGTGAGGAGCAAATTGTGCTACTGGATGTGGGACACTGCAATTTGGATACCTCACACACTTCTACAACATCTTGTATATCTGAAGTGGACAACAGTTCTGAAGGTACTTCATCTCAGGTTGATGACACCAGAGGTTTTAGCCAGGAAGGTAGGCTGAGTTACACAAGTTTTAGATGTTTGGCTATTTGCCTATATATGTTTGATACTGTAACAAATTGGTTTTTGTAGCCATATGTTTGTTTATATGTTTCTAGTTTTACCTGCTATGAGGTTTAATATTAGTTTTCCCTTTTATTTTATGCAGGGTTGAAGGTTCCCTTTCCAGTGAATTACAATGATATTGGATATGATTTTATCAACAGAAAGTGTAGAAATGAAGCCGCTTTTCCATGCCATTGCATTGCAGCGGTACATACTTTTATGCACACAGGTTAGTTTACAAATATGAACTTCACTGATTACTGATGGAAGTCTCATTTGCCTGATTAATTTGTTCAGTTCTATGGTTTTCTGCTGCACTACTAACTTTGTATAGGGAGAGAAGCCAGCTTTTTGAAAATTGTTGTCCAGGCATTAGCCATGATTAGATGGCATGTATTGCCACTTGTTCTTTCTTAATTCATATGTTGTATTCTCTTTTGAAAGATTTATCTGGTTACCATATTATTTGAACCTAAGCAGTTAGTATTGGCATTAGAGGCAGGCGTCAAATTGTTGGACATATCCAATTGCTAGATATATACTTGTAAGGGGAACCTCTATATTTTCTTAGTCCACTTCTTGGCATTGCAAGTATTTTAGTTTTGTAGTGGGGTTTTAGTCCACTTTTATCCAATTTGTTTGTGGGTTTTTGGATTTCTGATGATGGATGTCTTAATATGCAGATAGTTGTCTGTGAGAACATAAAGGAATTGCAATATGGAGGACTGGGGTAATACTGCTTTCCTTGAATCTTAGGCTTCTTCGAGTAAGTTTAAATGTTGAAGAAGCCTAATGGAGGTTGATTTTCTTTAATTTTGATTCTATGTAGTTTCTGGGTTTCATTTTGGTTTCCCAATTTGTCGATTAAGTGTTATCCCTAGTTAATTTACTTATCTAGTTGTTCTTGGGTCTTTGTAGATACAAGAGTATGTTGAAGCTGAAACCTTCTTTAAATTCTGCAGGAAAGGGTCTCTTTTGAATCTTGATGAGATTACCTATGTCCAAAATGCGGTGAAGAGTTCGACAATTTGAGAGGGCTCGAAGCTCATTTCAACCAGATCGTTCTGTACATCCCAATTTCTGATCTTTAAATATTACCTTAAAGTGACATTACATTGATATGTTAAGTGGTGCTCAAGTTTCACTAGTTATTGGTAAAACCCTGCATGTGATTATGTGAATATCTACTTGCTTGTTTGTTTGAATACAATCAAAGATATTAAAGTTTCTGCAGTAGCTCCTTGATCCTTGTTTATATTATCAAAAATATTATGATTGCAAGTGTTAAAACGAGGAGCTCAGACTGTGTCACAGAGATGTAGTTTGGAAATTGGTTCAAATGTACATGGCTAAACCTCTGTAATTTATTCTTGTCAGTATTGTTTATGAAGAATTATACATGTACAGGAAGAATCTATATTTCATTGTTAACAGCATCTTAATACCATTGGTCATTAAAAAGTGGGTAATGTTTGCCCTGTTTTTTATGTGCAGCATCTCAGTGAGTAAAATTTTTTAAGGGTCTCAAATATTGGACCTCTTGGAGAATCGTTTGTTAAGAGAGAGAAATGGGAAGGTCAGATAGGCTCACATGCCCAAGATTCTGATGTCTTGATGGCCTCAGTTGTAATTGTAATTATCAGATTCTCAGGTACTACTGCAAAATATGCATCTTTTTATTTTTTGCATTGTAAAATATTTCTATTAGATGTTTAACTTGAGTCCACAGTTTCTGATTGAAATGTGATAATTTGTATACTATATAGTGTGGAAATAGAAGTAAAACCAGCCAATAAAGTCTAGTCATTCATTAATATCTTTACTGATCTTGAAGCTAATTTCATTTTGCTTGTAGGGACTCTCTTCTGACCACAGTTTCAAGGTCAAGATGGTAGTGATGTTTATATGTCTTTTGTTGTTAGTGTGATATCAGCTAGCTCTAAATATGTTACAAGTTTACAACAATATGGTGCTTCCACTAAAGGTAATTTCACTTAGAATAACACCTGTGCTTTATTTCGTCCATATATGTAGTGAACTATTGTGGTAATACTTTCTATTAAAATTGTAAAGTATTGTGTGTATTGGTCCATAGGATTTGGGTGAATACCAATTTTTAAGATCTGGGTGAATTTCTACTGCTTAATGGCTATTGAATCATGTGCAATGTTGTCGGCTATTGAATCATGTGCAATGTTGACTTATATTGGTGAATTTCTACTGCTTATAAGTTAAGTCCACTATCTGCACCCTTCAAATTAAATTGTAAAAGAACCTTAATCTAGTTTCAGATCTAGGACATCAAAAAGGTCTAAAGTTGACTGTGGTGAATTTTGTTATTGTTTGATAGTGTTGGTGCATTAAAAATGGCTGCATTGCTTTCTGCAACTTCTATGAGTCCTAGTATGCTTGTTGGAACAAATTGAGCTTCAAATCGCAAGGGCAAAAGAGGAAGCTCTAAGCAGGAAAGAAATACTAGAAAAGATAGAAAAGTGGTTGGCTGCTTGTCAAGAAGAATCCTTGCTAGAGGAGTACAATAGGGTTGAGAATTCTACTCTTTTTTTTTTTCATTTTTTCTTTTTCACATATTATTGCCCTTTCTGTTTCACTTTGTCAATACTAACCACTTAAAATCTTCAAGGAATAAATCTCACTTCATTGTCCTTCCATGTTGTGTGCTTTCAGGATGATAATCGCTATACAGCAGGAAAAGGTGCTCATATTACTTTGAAACGTGCAGAGAAAGTGCATGTTTTACTAAACAAAATTCCCGGTAAAGACTTGGTTAAATGATAAATTGTAATTTGCATGGGATCCTTTTATTTATAGCATGCAGAGAAGATGTATATATTTGTGTTCCATGTTATGCCTTTATTTGTTGTAGTGAATCACACTGTCAGTTGTTTCATAGGTAGAAGTGTTCTGGTGTGGATCCTAATATAAATTTGAAAGTATGCTTAGGCAGCAGCTGTGGTTGATAGTCTGGCCATCTTTTAGAAGTGAAGGTGCTGCAGTGCGTTTGTTTTGGCTTACTCTTGATTGCTGCTTGGTTATAGATGATGGGTTTCATATTGTAATTTGATATTTTTCGGTTCATAATAATTGCTATAGATGGTACTAGCTTTGTTGTGCATTTCACACCATTTTTTTTAAAAATTAAATATTCTTTTGCGACGGCAAAGTATCCGTCGCAACCAATTCACCCCATTTTTTTTTTTAAAATGAAATATATTTTTGCGACGGCAAAGTACCCATCGCAAATAGTTTAGCCATTGCGACGGCAACAGTTTTCCGTCGCAAATACTTTTTGCAACGGCATTTTACCGTCGCAAATGGATTTTGTGACGCCACCTATTGCAACGCCAACATTTCCGTCGCAAAAGGCTCAATTTTCCGTCGCGAAAAGTTTTTTCCGTCGCAAAAGCCCAATTTGCCGTCGCAAAATAGGCGTCGCAAAAGCAATTTTTTTTAGTAGTGTGAGTGACTACAATTTGTCTACGTTTGATTTTTATTTTTGGATTAGATTTTGGTCAAGAAACTTTGATGTAATCATTGGCTATCATTAATAACATGTCGATTTATTTTATCTCATGTCTTGGACATAATTTTCGAACTTTATTATTTCAAAGATATAAGAGCCAATGGTTTTCATGTGGAAACACATTGTGAGAATGGACAAGAGTTCCTTTGCATCACCTCTAATGACTACGGACATAAAAGAGTCTTAGAGAAACTTATGTATCATTCTAGTGGGTTGTATGCAACAGCTATTCGAATCACTGAATCCAATCATGTTATGAGAGATGATTTATGGGATTCCGACACTTATAGGCTTTGGCATGACTGTTTGGAACACCCAGGTCGTGATATGATGATCCGTATATTAAAGACTTCAACGGACATCCATTTTTCAGAACAAAGAGAAGTAAAACTTGTGATTTGGATCAAGAAGAGGTACCCACGCCTCACGGCACCATCCCTATACAAGTCCAGCCATCAAAGGCCGGCGCCGCCTTCCCCCTGTGGCACCAAAGTGGCATTGACGCCACAAGTACTCCCTTGACTCCAAATTCTACTTCTAAAGTCAATTGTGACTTCATGGCTCAACCAAAATCCTCATTGGTTACATCAAAAGCCCCATCTTTCGTTCTGCAAAGTCTGCTCTTTAGCAAAATTAGGATCGAGACCATCCTATGCAAAGGACACTAAAGAATACGTACCATTCTTACAAAGAATCCAAGGTGATATTTGTGGACCTATTCAACCATATTTTATGGTGTTGGTTGATGCATCGACACACTGGTCACATGTCATGCTTTTGTCCACTAGGAATGCTACATTTGCTAAACTCCTAGCACAAATTATTAAGTTACGGGCTCACCACCCTGATCATCCTATTAAGTCTATAAGACTTGACAATGCTGGGGAGTTTACATAAAAAACTTTTGATGATTATTGCATGTCTATTGGGATTGAAGTTGAACATCCAGTTTCTCATGTTCACACCCAAAATGGTCTCACAGAAGCTGCCACTAAATGACTATAAATGGTTGCTAGAGCATTGGTTATGCTCACCAATCTCCCTATTTCTGCTTAGGGCAATGCATGTGCTTATTCGTCTGAGGCCTACTGCCACTCAACCATTTTCTGCGTCCCAGATGGTGACTGGGTATGAGCCTGATGTCTCACACTTATGCATACTTGGGTGTTCAGTTTATGTGACAATTGCGCCGCCACAGCGCATCAAAATGGGTCCTCAAAGACAATTATTATCCGCTACTTAGAACCCTTGATAAGCGATCTCTTTACCACTAGATTTGCAGATTGTCACTTTGATGAGACAGTCTTCCAGTCGTTAGGGAGAGATCTTCAACAGGAACGACAAGAATTGTCGTGGTCTGTCCCCATTTTGTCTCATCCTAATCCCCTAACCATACAGTCCGAAATTGAAGTGCGGAGAATTCTTGGTCTTCAGAACGTAGCAGAATCGATGCCTGATGCGTTTTCTGACATCATTAAAGTGACGAGATCACACATACCTGCTGCAAATGTACCTGTAAGGATTGATGTCCCTAAAATTAGAGGACATGACGCCATCTCAAGGGAATTTGAGCATGGAGCCAACATCCCACCCTATGGTGAAGTTGTGCCTAGGCCCATGACTCTTTCCAGGAAGCGCGGGAGGCCCAAAGGTTCGATAGATTCTCACCCAATAAAGAAAGCGAGTTTGGCACAAAATAATCCATTAATCATCTATGTGAATAATCCATCTCATGAGAATATTCCAGATTATGGTTATATCCAAGAGACATCATTAGGGGACGCTCCAATGTCAAAACCAATTCCAGAGAATATGGAGATCTCCATGAATTACACTAGTGTACATGAGATGATGGATAGAAATTCTATTGCTATTGATGATGCATTTACATATCATGTTGCAAAAGGAATTATAGAATATGATGATATCGAACCTCGCTCTGTCGAAGAATGTCAATGAAGAGCGGATTGGCCTAAATGGAAAGATGCGATCTAGGTTGAATTAGATTCACTAGCAAAAAGACAGGTATTTTAGCCTATAACGCAGACACCCCCAAATCTAAAGCCTATTGGCCATAAATGGGTCTTTGTTAGAAAGCGTAATGAGAAAAATGAGGTGGTTAGATATAAAGCCCGCCTTGTGGCACAAGGTTTTTAACAAGGCAACGGATGAAGCGTCACCACCAAGTTTGAGCGGCACAAGGGGAAGTGTTGAAGGATGTTGACATTTGTGTGCCTTATCAAACTAGGAGTAGTTCTACGATTGTAATATAAGAGAAAGTTCTAGAATTCCTAGTCCTATTCGGAATAGTTTTCTTTGTATCACTAGTATATGTACTTTGTAATCCCTATATATAGGGCTCCTATTATTAATAATGGAATACACAATTCTCTCATCAATCTCTCTCAATTCTCTAGTTCTAAAACAATGGACAAGTTTTTGGCTACCCACCAGAAAAGTCGGCAAAATGTGGACATAGCTAGCCAACTTCCAAATTGTTTTCAGAAGCAACCATGGTGTCCCCAGCTAGCCGATTGATCTTGTTACTTGTCGCAGAGTCTTTGAGTACATGTTTGGCTACTTGAAGCTAGAATAGACTCGAACAAGGCTGCTTGGGCTATTTTAGGCAAAGTAGATTTGGTCATGAACAAATGAGGTCCTTCTGCAAAAGCAACCAGTTCTTTCCCTTTTTTTTTTTTTTGATGACATGCAAAAGCAACGAGTTAATTAGAGAACTATGGTTTCTAAAGGTATTTGAATAATATCACACTTTTTTCGTATGATTTACTTTAGGAACAGAACCTGTAATCAAGTAGCTTACCATCTGATTAAGTTAATGTGTTGTCTGAATAAGGTTTTATAGAAAATCACAACAAATATCGCTCATGAAACCACAAAACATTTATTTTCTATACTTTCTCCATTTATTCTTACTAGTGAATTAAAAGGCGCGCGTCAGGTGTGCCTTAAGGCTTCGAAAGTGTGAGGCGTACGGGAAAACGCCTTTGTTTTACAGCTGAGGTGCAGAGGTGCGGAGTAGCCAGAATTTGCTGCGAAACCGCCGGAGTCTTCAAGCTTCTCACCGTCGATTTGCTCTCCAAACATGATGATTCGATGAACGAAGACCGGAGATGGGACGACGACACCGAGGCAAAGAGATTAGCGCCGGTTTGCTGGCCAGAGATGGTCGGAAGGTGAAGTTCCGGCCCGAGCCCCTCCTCTGGTTTCCGGGTCGCGTGTTTCTGGGATTTCTGGGCTAATTTTGACCATTCAATATGTTAAAATGGCAGAACTGGGCGTGAAGAAAAGGAGAAGCTGCCTCCATACGACGTCGTTTAGAGTTATTTCATTAAACAATCGAGGATTTTTTCTACCGTCTCTCTCCTGTTACTATTGTTCTTTATTTCCTCTTCCGTGCAAGTGGGTAGGGGCCTTCCTCAATGCATTTAGTCATTTTTTTTCACTAATCTAGATTAATGGATCAATTGAAGTTTTTTTTTTTGGTCAAATAACTCATTGAAGTTATTAGTTGGATTTGGCTTCGTAATTGTGTTAATTGATATGCTTGTTGAAGGATGTCAACATAATGTGTGCCTCTACAAACTAGGGTTTAGAGTTGTAATAGGAAAGTGTTATAGGTATTCAATTGTATTCGGATTCTATTACCTATTGTGTATCTTGTAACTCCCTATATAAAGGGCTCCTATTATCAATAATAAACACAATTACAACTCTCCTACAACACGTTATCAGCACGAGTCCTAACCCTAGTCGAGAAAAAAAGAAAAAAAAACTAAAACCCTAATCACCAAAAACTACCGAAAACCTCCAGCTGCAAGCCTCCAGCCGCAAGCCTCCTACCCAGCCCCTACTGCTCCTGCTACGCTCCTGCAAGCCCGCCAGCCTACCTCCTCGTGCCCTGCCTATCCTACACCTCCTGTGACCTGCAGCCTGCATCTCGCGCTCACCAGCCTGCCAACTTACCTGCCAGCCCACGCTGCCCTGCTCGCTTGCTACCGCACTGCTGCTGTAATGTACCCGAGCGCCTGCTACCCCGCATCTCACTGCAGCCCTGCATTCCAGCCCTCTGCCACGACCAGGATTGCAAACAGGCTGCAATCCTAACTTAGGATTGAACAACCACTACAATCCTAACTTAGGATTGAAACAGTATCTGCAATCCTAACACGTCTGCTGCGTCCCTGCTTGTTGCTGCTGCCCCTTGCATCTCTTTGCGTCTCTGCTGCCTGCGTCCCTAACTTAGGATTGAACAACCACTGCAATCCTAAGTTAGGATTGAAACAGCATCTGCAATCCTAACACGTCTGCTGCATCCCTGCTTGCTGCTGTTGCCCCTTGCGTCTCTTTGCGTCTCTGCTGCCTGTGTCCCTAACTTAGGATTGAACAACCACTACAATCCTAACTTCGGATTGAAGTAGCATCTGCAATCTTAACACGCCTGCATCAACACGCACGTGTTCTCAAGCCCAAAATCATCACGTAAGTTTTTGTAATTAAAGTTGCTGCTTTCATGTATTTTAAATTCTTTTATTTTATGCATAATATGGAATATATGTTGCCAAATGATTTTGAGTATTTAACAAAGCAGAATTGTGGGGATTCACGCTTAACGAGATAAGAGTGTTCGTATGAACTAAGAGTGTTCATAATTAGACGAACTAAGAGCGTTCGTATGAACTAAAAGTGTTCATAATGCTTGGACTAAGAGCATCCACAAGCATCAAATTGTGACCATATTAAAACATCATTGTTTGGTCTAATCCAAAAGAGATTCTTGGAAATTGATTTCTTGGTAGCATAGCTCGGAAATCTTATTGTTTTAGTTTTCGTGGAAGTTTAACTCCGAAACTAATATATCTTCTCTTCTTATTTTCAGGATGTCGAATGAACCTAGACTTGACTTTCCCATGCTTGACTCAACAGGCTCTGATTACCACAGTTAGGTAACCGATGTTGAGAACCATCTCACTTCAAAGGGAATATTACCCATAATCCAGGCACCTAACCCGGATCTTGTGTTGGTGCGAACACCTGCAAAGCATGCTCAAGCAGTTATCTTGATGCGACGCCATATGGACAAGGCACTCAGATTGGAGTATATGTCGATCAAGAATGCAAGAGAACTATAGGTAGCGCTAGAAGAGCGTTTTGGCAATGTCCAAGATTCCCTCCTCCCTGACTTGAAGGTTCAATGGAACAATCTACGCTTTGCTGACTTCAAGTCTGTTGCTGAATATAATTCAGTGGCTCTTCGCTTACAATCCATGTTGAAATTCTGTGGACAATCTATCACAGAGCAAGAGCTAATTGAGAAGACTCTCTCCACCTTCCCGGTTTCAGCCATTGTGGTATCAAAGCAATACCGTTTTGAAGTCAATGCTGGACGGATCATGAGGTTTCATCAGCTTATCAATATCATATCTGTAGCTGAGAAACATGATAACATACTCGTGAGGAATTATAATTCAAGGCCCATTAGAATTAAGAGCGTTCATGAGGCGAATTATAATGCACCCAAATGAGGGCGCAAGGAGCGGTACCCTAAGAATGGGGGACATGAGGGATGTATGGGCCCATATAACCACCCTAACCAGGAAGGAAACTGACAGGACACGCCCCGGATTTCACCCTGAAATCCGAAGTGGCCCTGCGGGGCCCACCTTAGAAGAAATTCTACCAAAAATTTGGCGGAACTTCCCCTAAAATGGGCTACCCAAAACCTGTAGAAAGCATTTACACTTCTAAATCAAATCATCCTTATACTTCTGGAGCCACCCTGCTCCCCAACTCAACATCAATCTCCAATTCACAAAACACAAACCTCAACTTCAAAAAAAAAACATAAATTCCATAGGTAATCAGAGCAATTCTAATAGAAAGGTAAATAAGGACAACCTAACTCAAAGGCAAACGCGGAAGCCATGCTGTTGACTATGCCTCAACTCCGTGTACGCCTGACCTCACTAATTCGCCTGCAAACTGGGCATTTGAAACCGAAGGGCCCAGGGGAAAGTATTGAAAACACGTTAGTGTGAGTGGACAAAAATAAGCAATTTTAAACAAAAGAGATTTTATACTTTCCCACATTTAATTTATTAAAAAATCTCCCGATGCATGCACTGATTTAGGAAAACGAAACAAAAGGAGTTTCGCTCAAGAAAACCGACTAGCCCCGCTAGTCCCAAACAACTGAAAGGAAGGATGGAAACTCTGATACTCAACAGAATAAGACCAGACCCGTTGGTTAAACGGAAATCAGACTAGGCCCCGCTAGTCAAGTAATTATAGGATATGGGGAAGAAATATCACCATACGGGTAATGGAGCCTCCCAGGCTCTACCTACCCTCGACTGCCACTCACACATAGATTGTGCGAGGAGGAGAACTAATAACCTCAACTTCCACTCACACATAGATTGTGTGAGGAGGAGAATATGACCTCGACTGCCACCCACGTGAGGAGGAGAATAAATCACCTCGACTGCCACTCACATACACAAAGTAAGTGAGGAGGAGAATAAGCTACCTCAACTGCCACTCACAAACACAAAGTCTGTGAGGAGGAGACCAAATCACATGGACCGCGTATGGTGAGGAAAAATCATCGAAAACCAGTAAATCCATATAGCTTCCCCACATTTCTCACGAGATAGAAACCATGTATTCAACGACGTGACCCCGCACGCCAAGATTACTCTCAATCTCAAAATAAATAAGTGAGAAATAGAAATAAATCGACGGTGTGTCCCACACGCCCAAAATATTCTCAAATCTGTAAAGGAAACCGGAAATTAGTATAAGCAAATCCCATTTCCAAAAAATCTCTCAAAATCTCCAAGAAACCAACCAAATCCAAAATCCTTAATTAGGCATACCCGATGCCAAAACCGAAAGTCAATAAATAAATGAGAAAATCCAACTCCATCGAAACTCATCTCGAGAATCTTCCAGGAACTTAAATCGGCAATTAGAAATATACTTAATTCCGGAAAATTACCTCGGAAATAAGCAATTTGTCAAATAATATTATAAATCATAATCAACCTTTGAAACTCATTATCGAGAGCCAATCCACGAGATAAACCGAGATCGAATTTCCGAAAATCTAATCATTTGCTCAATAAGTAATATGATTAAAACTAGAGCATTTTTTAAGA